>NW_020884907.1:4855230-4875735 GCF_003945725.1 Corapipo altera
AAAAAAAAAAAAAAAAAAAGAAGAAGCAGGCCAGATCATAGATTATTTGGAAATGTCAGACTTAAAAACAACAGGAAAAAAACTCTATGTTTTAAAAAAGGATTATCCAAATGTTAGCTCAGCAGAATCTGGATTTCATTATGATGACATTGCATATTAGATTAACAGGGAGTGAGAGAGTGAGAGAAAATATAAAACAAAAAGATCAGATGTTTGACTCTAACTATCTGTTATAGAGGCATCATATCTTTGAGACATATATTTAAGTTCAAGCCCAGGAATATGTCCAGACAGAAAAAAAAACAAACAGAGCTGTTCATTTCTTTATGCTTCAATACCCAGCTGAATCAAAGCCTACAACCACAGGATACTTGGCACCAGATCAAAAGGGAAAGGAATTCAGGAGCTCAAATTCCATGTGAAGCCACACAGGTATTGAAGGGCAAAGATCACCTTCCCAGGAAACATGGCTCAGCAGCTATCAACAGTTCCTCCTTCTGTATAATATTCCCACGAATACTGCAGGTTTTGCGCAGAATGTGACATGTCTGGAAGGGCTTTGTGCTTGTTGATTGTCTTGTTCAGTGTTAATTCCTAAATCCAGTCTGGACAAAACCCAAGACCTTCCCCTGCCTGTCTTATTAGAGAGGGGAGGAGTTGCATTTGACCCAGTCAGCATTCTTAGAGCAAATGAACCCGCAAAGCCTAGTCCCATGCATAAGGCCAGTGGTTACTGATCTTTCTAGGCTGAGAGGGCATTGCCAGAAGGACTCAACTCTTTTTCCAAAATGGAGGGAAATTATTTAACCCTCCTTTTTGAAGCTGTTCAGTTGTGCAGTACTTTCTTCTCTTAATACATACCTCCAAAATAAAAAATCCACTTCTGTATAGTTATATCAGCCAAAGTCATTGTTCGTTCTGGTGCTCAGCAAGACATCTAGGATTAATAAACATTTCATGGCAACTCTGAAATACCTTAAGAATACTGCCAGCATAGCCCTGAGAACACCCAGGGGCTATTCAAACTCATTGTAAATATTACATTACGTTGATCAGGTGTTTCCACATTATTGGTTACTATATAACAAAGTCATAATTTAGTGGGAACTTCCTGCAATTCAACTTTATGCACAGTGTCAGTTTGTTCAGTCCAACCTACTGCAGCAGAAATACACCTCACACTGGACATTCTGAGGAAGTCAGGAGGCAGTTCTGATGGATCAGTGCTTAAATTATATGAGAACTGAGAAACCTGAACTTCCCAGGGAGACCTGTGAAGCAGAATGCCAAAATTTCAGGTGAGGAGCAGGCTTGAAGGCGAGGTGTACTTCTTTGAGTGTTCAACATCCTTTACAATAGCTGTGTCTGCTTCCTGGATTCCTTTCTGGGCATCACGATCACATCATCCTTATCTGTCTTCTCTGAGCCTTGTTGCACACCCGTACAGGTGTGCAGCCCAGACACAGCTAAAGACAGCACAAAAGTAAGGGCAGGTTACCTTCACGCCTCCTTGCCATTGTCTGCGTGTAGTCCCAGTGAGCGGCAGGGGCGTTTTGGGGTGTTTCACACCTGATGGGAGCAGTTGAGTGCTCTGCCTCGGACTGCCCCCTTCTCCTTTCCTTCAGCCACACCTCCAGCCTGTGGTGCTGGAGAGCAGGCGTGGGAGCGATGCTGGCGGGTATTTTGCCATCTGGTGGCAGTTTACAGGGAAAACAGCTCTAGATTGTCACCAACAGTCGCTGTCCCGGAGGAACAAAACCAGAACAGACGAGTTTGGTTGTGGCAACTGCAAAATGGTACTCAGAAGATTTGCAGCAGCACAGAACTACCCAAGCCCTGCAGAGACCATTATCTGCCCAGTACAGCTCTGGCATGTTCTCTGCATGCCCATTGATGGCATCTCAAATGAAGACAGAGAAGGTGACCAGATGAATTTGTGGGATTCTATAGCTGGCGTGAGATACACCAAAAAAACAAAAAACCAAACCAAAACAAAAAACCCAACCAAACAAAAACAACCAAAAAACACAAACCAAAACAACAACTATCAAAACCAAACAAAACCAAAACCAACCAAACAAACAAACATACAAAATCCCAACCCACCCAAAACTAAACTGAAAGGCCTGAAGTCTCCTGCTTCCTTCCTTCCCCAAAGGAGCAGCCACTGCCATGCCTGAGAGGGTCCCCTCCCCAGCCCATGGCCTCCTGCTCCCAGCAAGGGCCCATCTGCCCTTCTTCAAGGCACCCCACAGTGCTGCTGCTGGCCCTGTCATGGGGAGGAATGGATAGGACTCAGTACCCAGCTCTCCACAGGGATCTGAGATTTGCTGTGGTGGATGTCTCAGAGGAGGGACATCAGGAATAGGATCTCACTGGCAATTGCCCTGGTGTCCCTCTGCTGTGTAATAATGAATGTCTGTGGCATGGAGCACTGGGGAGGAGGGGTATCACATCTTGTGTGAGAGTGAGCCAGAGAGAGGGATGGGGTGATTCCCCCCCAGGGACTGCAGTCCCACTGCCAACAGCTTCGGCAGTGCCAGAGTTGTGGGTGCTGCTCAGGAGGCTACAAGAGCAAAAATCTCATGTGCTTTCCCTGTAGAAAGCTGACAGTGGGTAAAAACTTTTTTGACTGAGTAATTCCAAAGGACATGACGGTTCACAAGGAAGCAGATACAAGCTTCCAGAGGGAAAGACTTTTCCCCAGGTCAAAGAGGTTTGTGGCTGGGATGAGGGAGATCTTGTCTATGTGATCTATGGGAGATAAGCCTCAAGGCTTCTGTCTTTTCCAGTTGTGTGGAGAAACAACCCCCAGAAAGACCTCTGTAGCATTCAGACTTGCTTCCTTTCAACCCAGAAATGAAAATCCTCATATGTAGGAGCTTTGTAGTCTGCTTTTGATGGCTCAAGTCACTTGTGATGAGCATTGGTGAGCATACACTTGCCAGCCCTAGCACAAGTTCAGATGCTTTGTATGAACTACCTCTCAGGTGATATCAGCAGGATGATGTCACAGAATCAAGTTCGTAGTGCCAGGAGTCTCTGAAAACCCCAGGCTCCCTTTTGCTGGCCCTTTGGGCTAAGTCCTGCCTCAAGGTCTACTTATGTACCTAGTAAAGAACTGCAGTAAACCAAACACTTTTTTTGCAGCACTGATGTCTACTTATGAGAGCACAAGCACAGATGAGTGATTGAAGGGAAAGAGCTCTTTGCGTAGCAGTCCCACCACTGGGACAAAACCAGGGATTCTATGGAGGTCAGGCCCATAGAGGACTCATAAAGAGCTGGCCAGTTTTCTCTTCTCTCCTCTGTAGACACTGTCTGTACATGAGCCTCCTCCTGGCTCGTGCTTGAATGTCTGTACTCTCAGCCTGAATTGTAAAAACATGAACATGGGATGTGAGTCCCAAACCATGAAAGCACTAGTGCATGAAAGCCAATAGGAAATTAACATGAAAACCCATCCCTAGATAAACTAGAGGAAAGTGAGGCCAGGGAAGACCTGTGCAGCTGGAAGCAGGTGCAAGGAGAGGTAGTGCTACACCCTCCAACACATCTCACAGAATGGGTCAAGCTGGAAGAGACCACAGTGGGTCATGTGGTCCAACCTCCCTGCTCAAGCAGGGCCGTCCCAGAGCACATGACACAGGATTGTGTCCAGACAGTTCTTGAATATCTCTTGAGGGAAGAGTCAATTCTGGCTGCCTGAGCAATGTTATCCCAATTAAAAGTGGGCAAAAGAAAAGAAACATCATTCAAAGACAGAAAATTACACATTTCTTTGGGTTTTATTCTTATTTTCATCTTAAACACAACTTTGAAATATGCTGTGGGTATATTGCTCCTACTATGAGACTACAGGACGGCTTCATGTAATGGCAACTTCCAAACATCCTTCTGAGAAACCTTAAAAGTTATGTAACATTAATATTCCATCTTCTTCACTTTTCAGAAATGTTCAGTGTAAAACATCCTATGTATTTCTTTTCCTGGAAAATCAAATCAATAGGATCTGCGGAAAGCCTCTTTGGTAGTGTTATTGCCAATGGTGGTCTCTCTGGATGCTCTAGTGATACGGTTTGAAGCTGGCTCCCTGCCAAGTCTCGAAACCCTACCACAAGAAGTCCCCCCCAAAAAAAACCTCAGGAAGAAGAGGGAGAAAAACAACCAAGAAAACCGAAAATGACAGGGAGACAGCTAAAACAATATATATAAATATATTTACACTTATGTTACAGTTATACACAACTGAAATATATATATATAATTTCACAAGGGAAAGGGAAGGGGGAAGGGAAAAGGAACAAAACCAAAATAAAATATATATATATCCCGATTAGTAGCCCAATATTTAGCAACTAAAAGAATTAGCAAAGAATACTTTACTACTTTCCTTGGGACAACAGAGAGTCATGTTGGAACAACCGCTGGCAACCTCCACCTCCCAAGGTCGACAAGGCCTTACCAGGCCTCGCTCCCCAACATGGCAGACTCAACAGCAGGGAACCTGCACCTCCAAGCCGCTGGAAGGAAAGAGAGAGAAGGCCTTCTCTCCTTTCTTCTTATATTCTGGTTACGTAAAAATCGTAGGGAATACTGGGTAAATCTGGACCTTTCCTTGGTTACAAACTGGTAACCAAGGAAGGCCTAGACCAAACTACCACATCTAGGAAGGATGACCTGGGGGAAGGCAGCTGACTGGAGGATACTGCTTGTGTTCCTTCGTCAAGGATGCATGTGTCAACACATTCTTGTAGATAGAAAGATGTTTTTAAGGTTGAAACCTCTACTATCTAACAAGAAGATGAGGAATGTTTCCTCCATGGGAGGATCTCCACTATCTGAAATGGTAATACGTGTTTTCTTACGCATGGGTGAGATATTGAACGTGAACGTGACAAACACAGAAGGTTTGCATGTGGAAAAGTATTTGTCACTGAGTAGTCAGATCACCGTTTGTTTGCATCCTCCTAGAGTATGAATGCCCCGTGTGCATGGCTGTGAACACAACAGCTGACGGCAAGCTATGTGAGCATGCACAGAGTTGATAGTAAACTGGTCCATGTGTTGCATTTCTTTAGCTGCAAACAGGATCCTGAATGACATGGATTCCCCTTCTTGAAACTAAATCTGGAAGAAGACTTGTCATGAAGAGCAGAGCTCATATTTGCTCCAAAGGATTACTGTTATTCACAGGATCCATTTTCTTTCAGCCTTTCTGACACTCATAACAAGAGACACATACATGTGTACTACAGATGGAAATCTTTATACAAGGCAATTGAGGCAATGCCTTGGAAGTCTGCTCAAATATTTTACTAGAGGCTGAAAAGCAAAAATCACTCTTCTTTAGAAAATTACTTCTATGGAGGAAGAATGGCAAAGTACCTGAGAGGTGCTCACAATAACGTATAGGAAAAGATGTTTGTCTCTCAACCTGGCTCATCACCCTAATCAGTTCTCCCTCTCCCACACACATTCAGTCAATGAACCTTGTCTTAGAGAAGAGAGGAGAACTGAATTCTTAGAAGAAATTAATTATTTTTCCAGTGTGTAAAAAGATGCAAATGTTGTATTTTACTTTGGCACAAGGCTCTTCCTTCCATTTCTTTCAATGAGTGTACTTGGATGTTTTTCTCTTCTTGACAACCTTCAGTTTTCTCTCCTGGAGGCTGGTTATGTTGCCAAGAGAGGGCAGCAAACAAGCATAGAAACTCCACGCCTGGCTCTGTATTAGGTCACATGGGAATTATATTTAAGGGATCATTAGGATAGGAGATCTGTGCCTTACTATAGTTACTGCTCACTGCACTTAACCTACTCCTAATTTGTTCCTACTGCAAAAGCAAATCTCTAAATTGCTCTTTTTTCTTTCTGTTTTCTTTCCAGCAAAAGAAATAAGCCCAAACTTCTGCTGACACATTTGAAAATAAGTCCAGTGCCAAGGGGAGCATGGCTGGACAAACATCAGGCACTGCTCTGGGGATACTGCATAGAAAGCAAGGATCCCACACCTGCATTTCCACAGTTTAAAAGGGACTAAATGTACATAACGAAGTGTACAGCTATACTGTATCTTTGTTACCATATGTAATGCATATTTATTGTTCATGCTGTCAGCTTCCTACTGCAGGCTTCATTATGCATAACACATGCTCTGATCTTCAACGGGCAGCATTTTCTTACAAATCCACCATTCTCGTAAGATCCAGAGCCACTTGCTTCATGTGCAGTGCTATAGATCAGATCACCACATAGCCTTTAAGACATGTTTATTAAAATATTTATTGGCTTGCTCCAGGCTGAACCTGCTTTAGAAAAAAATGAAGTAACCTGGTTTGTTTTAATACAGTTATTTAGTTTTTACCCCAAAAGGAGCTACAATGTTTTGACCCTTGCCTCTGGAGGCAGTTGGTTCTACTGCCCATATTTTTGAGATTATAACATTAACACACAACATTCATAGTGGAGTTTTACTTAATGAGAAAAATGTCACAGGATAATGAAAAATGGAGGTAGAGAGAGGGAGGGTCCACATGGGCTTTGTGTTACTGCAAGACAAGCTGCTGTTGCAGTCTGAGGCTCTATTTTTCTCATGTCAAACACGGATACTGGCTATTTACCTGGTCATGGGAAAACACCTGAAGATCTAGTGATAAAATGAAACTAATATTTAAATACCGGAGCACACTATGCAGAGCTAGACAGTGCAAGAATTGTGGGAAAACACAAATTAGTGGATGAATCCTGCCACCTGTGCTATACTTAGACTTGAACGCATTAATGCTGGCTTAACCTTGAGTATAAAAAAAGAAAAGCCTTGGGTCAGATCAAGACCTAGTTGTGGGAGATCTTGATAGGCTTCTCAGAGCAGGAGGTGCTGAGGGAGCACCAAGCTCACAAGGAAGGTGTTCAGATGGTGCCAGACCCAGAAGGCCTCATGTCAGAAACCTCTCTGGCTAGCAAAGGGGAAATGCTGTGATACCCACTAGTGACCCTGCAGATTTCTCCTCAGACAGGATACTGTGCAGCAACCTGCATTTTAGGGGGAAAGAGATTAAAAGAGAGGAGGAGAAGGAGAGGGAATGGGAGTTGTGGATTTATGGCAGGCAAACACATCTCTCTGTGTAGGTACCACCACCCTTACCATCCAAGCCCTGATTCTGCCTTGGGTGTCCTCTGTAACCTGGGAAAGAGCATTGGAACCCGGTTTAATTTAAAGGCCAATTCAGTTGTCTGAATTATCGGAAGGGTGTGAACCTTTGCTGCAATTTCATGCTACAGCTAAATTGGTTTGGCAACTGTTGAAACTGACAGGACCCTCCTGCCTTGCTCTCCCTTGGGGGGTGTTGCTCAGATCTGTGAGCAGCATTAGCAGATTTAAAAATCCCAGCTCCTCCAATGTCTTTGGACAAAGGGATAATACTCCTGTAATTTCAGCTCGAGCTGTACAAACAATAAAAGAAATAAACAAACAGACAGCAAAAAGTCTGATGATTCAATTTCTGCAGGTGCTGCACCTTGTATCACCCCCACCCCGAGCTGACACATTGACTGCATAGTGCTGCCAGTAGTGGGATTGACCCTGTGCCTGAGAGTCACCGATTTCATTTGAGTGAAAAAACAAATCACACAGCAGATGGATGAGCTTCCACCCTGCCATCTCTATGCCAATATATTCAGCAGAACACCTCCCTTTGCAGCATAGGAACTACAAGAAGAGCTCTAGTGTCCTGGATGGACTTTCCTATGGGTGGTGGCTGATGGGCCTCCATGGGAAGCGCCTGTCCCCACTGCAGGCAGGAGAGTTTTCAGCTTTGAGCTCACACTCTGGGAACTCTGAATGTCAGCTTTTATTTCAGCATTTCTGCCTTCTTTCATTAGCACGAGTAATAGCTTCATCCAGTGAAATAAGTTTGTTGTTCAAAGACAGGCAAGGAATTCTTGGTTTCACATTGTCCTAATAGTGGTTCTTTTGCTTTTTTCTTTCTCTGATTTTTTTTTTTTAAGAATGGAAAAAGCAGACATTAGTCACCATAAAAACATTTTTATATGTGTGTCTTTTTTGTAATGGGCAGTAGTAACTCCAGATAAACCACCCTCAGCAGCAGAAGGCTAACAGCTTGAGTACAGGTCTGGGAGAGTCCAAGCCAATTAACAAACTGTGGGGTGTCTTTGCTGAAATTAGAGAGCCTATAAGCAGCATTTCAGGAGTTTGCAGCAGTAATGAGACTACTGAGGCTGTTTTATCTAAGTTTGTGATTCTGCATGCTGACAGTGATGCAGATGGAGTCATCCAGATTCATCCTGCTGCAGAATAAATTTTGTGTTAAATCTGGAATAATCTTTGCAGTGATGCCCTGTAGTGAACCTGTCTTGGAAAAATAAAGTAATATTGTGAATGGCTCAGCATAGACTGTTTTGCTATTGACAAAATTTTCTGAATTAATCCTGTTATGTGTTGCAGTTTTTCGCCTCCCTTGTCAATGCTTTTAACAGCATAAATTACAACTCTTCTGAGGCCATTGAACACCCGCTTACCCAGAGGACTTTTTTGTTTTGCAGGCTGCTAACGCACTGTAAGTGGATAGCCCTGACTTTGTGAAACAAGCAGAGAAAATTTTCCATGACTCTACATACAGGCAACAGTGAGTGATACAGAGGGAGGAAAGAATGAAACAGAAACTGTAGCATTTGTCATGGTGAAAAACTGTAAAAGTAGACCACATTTGTAATAAAGCAGAAGTGATATTCCTTGCTCTTGTTTTATGAAGGAAGGGAAACTCTTTACTGGACAAAACTAATGGTAAAGTTCTCTGTCAAGGCATGTTAATTAAGCACTGCTGAACACATGCCATATACAAAGGCATGCCTGTCACTGTGTCTGCTTAGAGGTACAAGATGCTGCCAAACTGAAACCCTAGCTATGTTTGGCTTTATCTTGTGAGCTCTGGCAGGCATGTATTGTTTTTCATTAGCAATGTACAGCTTTCTACATCTTGTAGCTGAAACTGAAAAATATTAACAAAAGAGGAACACTTGTTATCACAACGAAATCAATGCTTTATAAAAGGCATTCTATGAAATGTGCTGCTGCTTTGAGAAATAGGCCTTTCAAGGATATTTTGGTTTTACTACATTTGAAGGGTTTTTTTCTATAAAGAAAACATTTGCTGATGAGTTTTCTTACATTAAGAAACATTTTCTGGGCTCATTCTGACTAAACTTTGTTTGGCATGTTCTTTAAGGGAAAATATTAGGCAATTATACTGTAGAGAATAGTGTGAGAGAATATATTTGTCTTCAAGGCAAGTGTTTTGAGCTGAGGCTGGAAAAGGAGAGCCACAGAAATATCATCAGTTTGGATTATTTGTATTTTGTGTATTTTGTGCATTTCATGTATTCTGGTTCTCAAGAATACTTGAACAGATTTAAGACAGATCTTCAGTGTTCTTTTCTCCTCCTGTACTTGGTAGTGAGTCAGTAAACCAGCTCGCCATAGGTATCACTATGGTTTTGTATTGGTGGAATGTAATTACTAAAATAGCATTGGAAATCTTTGCTTTTTCTGGTTGAAATTATATTAAATGTGATAGTTTATTACATTCTGAACACTGAAATCTGGCTATTCCAAATGTGAGGAGAGTGAGCTCTCAACAAAACAGATTGTTCCTTGCTGAAGAGAAAAGGCAGTGAGAGGGGCTTTAACGTCTGGGTCGGCACCTAATATGTTGTTCATGTTGCTCAGCATCATGCCTGTGGGAGGTGGCAGTTGCAACTGCTGTGATATTTTATGTTGTGTGATTTTGGACACAAGGTTTTGTGCTCTCTTTTCCTCTTTTTTTTTTTTTTTTTTTTTTTTAATGAGAATTACATCTGTGTATCTGTGTCTCAAAAACTTAGAGCAAGAATCAGTTATGGACACACCACATGCTTCACCCGCATGCAGGTTACATGTATCCTTGTGCTGCAGGAAAGTAAATTTGTAGAGCCAAGGGGCTGTCAAGTGTCCACAGCCCTTGTAAAGTGCCCTTGGTGAAGCCAGTCTTGGTGCCTGGGTTGGTAGAAAGTCCTGAGCAGCATTAGAATGTTTGTCAGTTGATCATCCCTGGTGTTCCCAGTGCTGTGAGTAGTGCCTATGGACAACAGGGAGGATTGTCCTCCTGAAGGTTGAGGAGGGGCACTGTCAGCAGGATAGGACAGGATCTCTGCTCCCCTCTGCTCCCTTTGCCATAGCGGGATGGCCAGAGCTGCCCAAAGAACTGTGAGCATGGGTGGAGACTTTCAACTGTGGGAGGCTTTTGTAGTTCCTCTGCCAGTGCTGATGCATTTAAGTGCTGTCTACAGTATTTATAACCTTTTTTTATTTTTCCCTGCAGTGTAAATGTACTTTTTTCTGTGATGTTTAAAATGGTAAATGTAAGGCAACGTGTCTGTAGCATATAGTCCATAAATTACACCAATGGGAGGATTATGCAAAGAAAACAGAGAGAAAAGAAAACAACAGGATGTCTAAGAGAAACAAGGGGATCTTACATAGAAGAGTGTTTCCAAAAGGAAAAACAAGCTTGGTCCAAACCTCAGCAACCCAGAGACTCCTGTCCTTGAGCTCCTGAGCTGCTGCACCATTGTTGCTAGTCTTTTATTCCACCTCTTTAAAATCATTCTTTACGTGTCACCCCGGGACATACCAGTTGCTTTGCTAGTGAGAAGCCCATATTTGCAGGTAATATCCTACCGTGTATTTCTCAGGCAGTCTTTGACAGTTAAAGTCCTCAGGTCATTTACACTTTAACATTATTTTCTTTCAATAACGAGTTCAGAAAAAAGTGTTCCCATAAGTATTACTGTCTGCTCATAGTGCTGCATAGTGCCTTCAAGAGCTACACAGACAGCTATCTTGTATGCTGGGTGCCTACAAATAAATATTGCCAACTCATTTTGATGCAAAAATGTGTTTCCTTGTCACTGCTGACTGCTGCCCATCCTCCTGCCAGGCTTACCATGACGCTTTAGTGTGCTGACCTGCCGGCTGACGCTGCAACTCCAGCCAAATGAAGTTCCTGTTACTCGTTTGAGGCTGTGTTCTCTGATGACTGCAGCTCTGCTACACCTCTCCCAGGCAGCTGCCTCCATGGTACGTGCAGAGTTTCCTGAGCACTGTAGCAGAATGCAGCACTCACAAGGGTACGCAGGGATACTCTGGCAAAGAACAGAAATTTGTATCCTTCTATGAGAAAAGCGTAAGAAATGTCATCCAGTTGTGACCTGTCATGGATGTGAGTGCTGGAAAATCAAGCTGGGCGACCCTCCCCTGCCTTCAGGGAGAGATAAGTTCAGGAGTTTTGAGTATAAACTGAATATATGGAATTATGTCTCAAGCTGAATTACTGTTCTACTACAGAAGCTGTAATGCTGTTGCCATGACTATTGCATTTGCAAGGGATGCTCTCACCTGCATCTCAGAGCACTCTGCAGCCAGCAGCCTCTGCCTTGTTTCCTCCCTCTGGAAGTCACGAGTGTCCTTGATAACACCCTGTGTCCCTTGGTACACTTTATCCTGGCAGGAGTGAACAAAGGATCAGAGATGGGGAGAGTACTTGAGCATCATGCTGGACTTGAATGAAAGTGGCTTGGGTGGTGTGGGTGATGCATGGTGGTACTCTGGTTCAACAACAGTGTTTGAAGCAGGTGATTTATTAATGGTTGGAAATGCGAAGAGCTCAAACAGATGAGGCAGGGTGGTGGTGAGGCCATGGGCTGGAACAGTAAGGCAACACACTGGAAAAACACTCTCTGGAATCACTCTCAGCCCCCTCTCCCCATAGCAGGTTAGGTGTTGGGAAATGTCTCCATGATTTGCTATGTTCATTTGTTAAGGAAGGACAGTGATCCCTGTGTCACAGAAGGCTGTACATATTTTATTTACAAAATCTTGTCACAAAAGGCATTGCATAATGGAAAGCAGAGCTAACACACTTCATGTGCCTAATGGGGTATTTGGCTTTCTCTGCAATTGGTTGTGACTTTAGGTTTACCTTTGTTCTGCCTGCAGGCCTACAAAAACTTTCGCAAAAAATGCCGAGACACATTAACTGAAATAAACCATTTTCTGGTTTTTTTTTTCCCTTAAAAGTATAATACTATTACAAAATTTCTGGCGTACATCTTAAATGTTTCTCAATCAAATTGGTCTGTGCAAAATATGGCTGCCACCATGCCCTGCACTGCATTCATCCCTTAGAGAATGAGTAAAGTAAAATCAGCAGCTCTTCCATCTCAGAAAAACATCAACCTCATTTGGTGCAACCATAAAACAGGAGAAAAAAAGCAGCTTTTCCTCAGATTTGGTGCTGGGGATGGTCTGCCTGCACTCTCTGGCTGACAGCCAGAATTCTGGTGTACTCAAGATACCAAACACAGTACTTGAATACCCAAGGTACTAATGGCATAAATGCAAGAGATTTATAATTCTCAAATAAGCTAGTTTTAAATAGTTTTAATAAATTAGCATTAAAAGCCAAGCAAACATCTCCAATCTGTTCTAACTGCTTGCAAGAAGACACAGTAAAGTATATTTCAGAAATTCAGCTTGCAGAAGAAAATGGAGAAGATGCTTATATGCTGCAGCAGTGGAATAGGAAGCTTAGATAAGAAAGGAATTCGTTACATGGGTGCAGACTAGCAAAGAAATGTGAAACCCTGATGTTAAAGGCAAGTGGTAAGAGCTTGTGGGATTTCCTCAGGCTGGTTGGTTGTCAGATGGGAGGATGTGGGGCAATGCCTGGGGAATGACTGTGATCAACAGCAGGTCCACAAAGAGAAGAACCACTACCCAAACGACACCAGTCTTTCTTATTAGAAAACCACCAGACAGGGAGAGACACCCCCGCACAAGGGAACTGAGAATCAGTTGTTGAGAATAGGGTCATTAAAAAAAAACAAAAAACCAAAAACCCCTCCGCCTACTAAGGTAGAATTAAGCCAGGCTTGGAAGTAGTTTCCCTGTTAGTCCATGTCCTGCCTTTCTTCAGAGTCAAGCTAGAGTCAGCAATCAGAGATAGAGTAACAGAAAAGTCCCTAGTCACAATTTAATAGGCAGCTACTGCCAGAGAACTCTTTGCTGAAAGGCCACACACTTGACTCTGACCAGCTGCTCGTGGAAATGGTTAGAAGGCAGAAAATGAGAGCAGAACTCTCCAAAGCACGTAAGCATGTGACAGGGTGCATGCATACTCACACACACACCCACGTGGCCAGAAACCACTGGGAACTGGGATTCTTTCTGACAGATGGAATGGTTTCAGGATATATATGGCAATGTAAAAGGTCATGGCTGGTCTGAACAGCTCCGTGCCTCTGCAGACTTCCAGTGACAGTTACAGCTGCAGATGACTAAAACGCAGGGATGCTCACGGCACTCGCATCTGAAAGCCAAGGACTGAAATAGTACCGGCGTGCTCCCAGCCGCTCAGCAGCTTCTGCGGGAGCGGCAGCACGTGGCGTGCCGCAATCCAGACCGTTGCCTAGCACTCGTACTCTGTTTTGTTTGCTCTCTGTGCCTGTGCTGGCTGCAGCTTACGGTAAATGGAGTATTTATCCTATTACCCCCGGGGACCCCCTTTCTATTACCATCTATTTGAGGAAAAGTAGCTTTACCACATAGATGTTTGGTTCCAACAGATTTGGACCCCCTGGAGCCTTTAGGGCATTCTGTCAGCCCAGAGTACTCCCTGACTGATCGGCTCTGTAGGTTTTCTCCGCAGTGAATTAGCAATTAGGGTACTGTACAAATGCTTGGGAGTTAAATATGTATATTCTCAAGTATCATGACTAGCCTAGTAGGTTTCATTGTAGGTGAAATGTCTGTTCTATCCTTGGAAAGCAGAGGATGCCATTTATATTTTTTATTCCACCCACCGTGGAAATCTTGTGAATTCAATAGCTAAAATTCTGTTTACCTTTATCAACACTATTGGGCCCATCTTTTCCTTGCCCTGGAAGCGAAGAAAGGAAAATAACAGAGGAATAACTTATATAGGGTATAAAAAGGGCAGCAAAGAGACGGTGAGCAGCTTATTCTCAAAGTTTCATATCTATAATATACCAGAATGGCTACAGTCTTGTGGGACAGGAGAGGCTCCTGCTGTCAGAAGGGCACTACTCAAAGTTTAACAGAGCTTAAGGATTAGTCAAACAAGTTGATTGTAAGCAAAATCACAGTGCATGCCCAACACGTCTCTAGAAGAGGTTCACACCATCACAGAGCACTGTTCAATCCTGGTATGGCCACTACTGGCTTTACCTAATAATGGCATGGTTAAAGTACAGTAAGCTAAGTGAGCTAATTTTTAATGTTAAGGTATTTTTATGCATTTTTTCATCTTGGCCAACTGTTGATTTTAAACAACTGTTCTGGTGAATCTGAGACAGCTTCGTATTTTGCAAATGTTGCTTTGGCAGTGAATTTTACTCTAGTAGTTGACTTTGTTACATTTAAATTCCGCACATTAAATTTATAAGTTTTACTGCTCAAGATCTGCTATGCCGCCTAGGGCAGCCTCTCACAGAATGTCAGGTTGTGGTTACTGAAGAGGATGGTCATGCACTGGCAAGCAGGAGTGTCATATGGTTTTATGAATTCAGACATGCAGGTCTTTTAAAATGCATGCTAGGAACTGCCAGGAGAGGGAGAAAATTGTGTTTGTCTTCTTGGAGAGAAACTCAGCTTTTGCAAGCTTGGCAAATACTGCCTTAAAAGCTAGGTGCACAACTTCCACTGATTTTAAAACTATAAATGTTTCAATTTCTGAAAATTGCAATCTCTGTCAAAGTACTTTCAAACTCCTGAAAGAGCACCAAGGCAGTTGAGAGAGGAAAGGAAATTTTGCAGCTTGCACATCAAATACCAGAATAGTGAGGAAAGATGTAGATTAATTAGACTGTTTAAATACTCTGAACTCCCTTTATGATGATAATTATGAAACTGCCTTATTTATACCCACTAGAAATGCCAACATCATGTGGCATAGAACCTGTGTTCTGTAGTGTCTCTCCATTACTAAACTACTGTGTGGATTTTAGGGAAGTTAATCTATAAATTAATTCCATTGTATGCAAATATATACATACATACACATATAAAACTGTATGCTTTATTAGCTTACAAAATTAGTATTACTTGTAAAATTTTTTACAAGTTGTAAACAAACATTATCATTGTTTCCTTATTTCCCTGTTTTCACAGTACAGCTAGAGAAAATTAGTGAGCCAAATATTGCTATGGATAGAGGGATAAAGACCCTGGCTTAGCTGACTTCACTGGAAATGAAACGTCACCCTTACTCTCCAGGGTGAATAGGCAGAGACGCCTATTTTTTTTTAAGAAATGTGGTACTTCCCAAGACCAGACTTCTCTGTCCCAGTCTGTGTCCACAGGCAGACTGCAGACAGTTTCTGCTGTTGACTGTGATTTAAATGCCAAAGGACAAAGAAAGCTCACAGCTCACAGGGGTTCAGCAATCCTGCCAAAACTTTTCAGATCCTGCCGACTCACATCTCCAGCCACCTCTCTTACAGTTTTAGCACTACTCTGCACGATATTTTTTCTTACATAAGTAATGAATTTGGCTCCCAGAATTTTATTGGCAGGATGATAGAAACAAGAGGTTCCAGTTAAAGAAGCAGAAAGTTTGTCATCGGGTTTGTCCATAGTGCACTTGTGTATGAAGGGCTGGAATTTTAGACTGAAGGGTGAACGTCTGGATCACTATTGTCACCTAATGTGAGGAACCACATTTTAGGAGACTTAGCCTAAATATGCAGCTACCTCATGCATGCAATTTCCCCAACCTGAGCATATGTCTAAGGCATGTGGTGCTTGCTGTCCTGATGAGACGGGGATATGTTGTGAAGCAGACATGCAGACATTGCTGGAACCCTCACCCCAGTACAAGGAAGCAGGTTTGCATACCCTGCTTCAGGGTTGTTTCAGCCCACCAGGGCTGCCAGAAGTATGGCAGCCAGGAAGGGGCTTAAATAAAGTAAGTTTGGTAGCAGTCAACAGGAGTTTACCATCCCCACCTCATTGCCCAGTGGTCAGAGTACCTCAAGGAAGACCTAGGATTCAGGCTGTGCTTGAACAGATGTTTCAGTTTATTGAATAATTTGGTCTCAGCTCACATTCAGGTATTTGGTCACAAATGCTTTAGGCATCTCTCTGCTGAGTTCACCGTTCGCTCCAGCCTCCCTTTCTGGAAGACTGCTTGGTCTAATACCCTGTATTGCCTTCCTGACGTAACTCTCAGCCGGATCTGTATAGGTGACTGGGTACCAGTTTAGGTAAGATACACACTACAGACAGCACACAGAGCAGCTGGAGCGCCTGTCCACCTTGCAAAATGCAACACAGAGTTTTCTGAGTTAGCTGGGGGCCTTAAAGAAGTATAGTCATGTTGGAGATACCACCTGTTGCCTAATTAAAACCAAGATCAAAAATTTGAGGAAATCACTGTATTAATGTATATATATTGCTTCTAGTGCCAAACCTAACAGCTGAGATATAGATGAGGTTTCTCTTTGCTGTATTGCTGAGCACAGTCTGCCTCAAGAAGAAAGAAACCTCTGCACGTAGGGACATAGGAAAAGAGAAGTGAAGGGTTGGAATCAAATTATACAGCACTTTACAACCATATCTCTTGCTGAAATCAGAATTTGACTCCCAAAATATTATCAATGGCAATTCTGAAAACCATCCAGCTGATTCAGACCAAGCACTCTGTCAAGAATGGTCTAGTGACAATCTTTTCCATATAGTGCTACCATTTGTACACTAAATGAACATCTCTTCTTCAGTCTGGAATGAAGGATGTGAACACAACAGTAAAGCACTGGCCTATGACACACAGTGCCACAGAGCTGCGACCCAGGCACTGAAGGACAATCATTCCACATGAAACCATAGGTGTCTTCAAGGTGGGTAGCACATTAGTCCCTCATGTATGTGACAAATCCCTTCTGCTGTCTACTGTGATCAGCTGTGAGGACAAGAATACCCTAAAGTGAGAACTAAGTCATTGCAACACAAGTTATTGTTAACTTAACACCATTCTCCATTCACAGCTTTTAAAACCAGAGAGTTTTGGAGAAGAAAGCTGCAAAACTGAACAAGCATCAAGGCTTGGTCTTTTCTATGGCATAGGCTATGTTTGGGGCACCACCAGAAATCCCAGCCTGACAACAACATCTCTCTTCCCCATGGACATGCAGTCATTCTCTGTGGTACTAAACCTGCATTATATAGGAAAACTGTTGTTTAAACATGTCTTAAAATGGCTTTTGGTGGTCTCTTTGCAAACACATGCTTCTTCTTCCCAACACTCACCAGGGTAGTGTTATCTCAGGAATGTCCTGGGAAGGTGTCCTGAGGTGTTTTTCATTGGTCCTTGTTAACCCCTTCCTGTGATTGGGTGTTCCTGTAAGCCCCTTGAGACTTCTAATTGGTTACTCTGTGAATCCTCCTAAACCCTATAAATGTAACATCCCCAACAATAAATTCTCTCTTGCCTCCTCTCCACGCCCGGTGTCCTGTCTCCGTGCCGGCCATGGGGCCACATGCGGGGGGGGGAGGGGGGAGCACCTCTCCTCTCCAGGCTCAGGGCCAGAAAAGACCCCTGAAGAAACCCCTGGAGTTCCCTTTCCCCATCCTTCAAGGCGTCGGAATGGTTCTTCAGATGGAAATGGAACTAGAACTGGGCCGCCCCACACCGTGGGTGGGGAAAGGGATCCAGAATTCTCCCTACATCCAGAATGGGGCCAAAGAGGGGGAGAGGTAAGAGATTAAATTGTCCCTGGACCTGTGTTCCCATGACACAAAAGATTAAAGCTGAAACCTTAAAGAAGGTATTGGTATTCTTATTTTTCATTGTGCTTCAGGTACACTGCATCAAAATATTTACTTTTTACCTTGGGAGGTAGGGCTTAGGTTTTTCCTGGGAGTCAGAAAATAACTGCGGTGAGAAGTGCTGGTTGAGGTCACACCATGCTGGTTCCCACTGTCCCCAAGAGCCAAGTACTGCCAAGTAAATGTTCCCTCCACGAGGCAGTGTGAAAGTGTGAAACTCCTAGAACAGCAGTCAGGATGCAGCCACATTGTCAGGCCTTCTTAAATCCTTCTTATGCCATGAGAATGTTCTTAAAATATAAATATGATTAAATTGTTCTTGAAGACATATGTGTACTGAGGTATGAAAGATGGCAGAAGGGCGATTCATTCTCTAAGAACTCCTGTAAAATTTTCTTTAATAATTCATTTCTCTGCTTAATTCTTAGATGCTTATACCTCATGATTCTAAGGCAGATTTCTGAAATACCAAGACAGATTTATTATTTGCCACAGGAGACTGAGATTTTTATTTAAAGAAGAATCCCAGTGGTCTGACAGGCAGGGCCTAAACTCCCCTTGAGTGCAAGCCTTATGCTTGCATTCAAGGATTGATCTGCCATAGTCCAGGTGGTAAGTCTCGGCAGAAGCCATTCCAATTCCCTTTTTTCTCCCCAGGACCCTGTCCCAGGTCTTGACCTAATTCAGAGCTGGGAGAGAATGAGGATAGGCTGTGTTTGACATCCATAGAAGCATTACTGCACCCACTGCCATGTAGTTTGCAGATCCATCGTGCTGCCTGCCCTGAAAACTTCAGAGATTGAAGGGGGAAGGTCTCTCAGGCCTCTCCATGTTCCCTCTGGCACAGAACTGTTCCCTGTTGTACCTTATTTACATGTGATATGATTTGCACACTCCGCCATGACTCTATCAATTTGCTCCCACAATTTTTAAATTATTTTTCTGGCTTGACAGAGGCTTCCTTATTTTGGATGATAAGTATGCCTTTTCCTCTGTTCGTTTTCTTCCCAATTCCTGTTGACTACAGTTTGTAAAGCTCTTAAAAGGATTCCTCCATTCCACTCACATCTCTTGAAAAAGTTCTCTTTTTTTCTTACCCCCACTTACTTCTAATTTAGCATTTACATGCAGTTACATCTTTTAATCTCTCTCCATTAATTAATACCATCGCCTGCTTAAGAATTTTGATTGCTTTTCTCTAAATTCCCAACTGCTGTCTTTTGATCTTTCTGCTTCTGAGGCTTGCAGACAAAACAATCACCAGCCTGTGCACCACCTTGCCAGCACAGAGTGCAAAGGGACAAAGGGCCACCCAGGCTGTTATATATTGCTTTTAAAAATTGCAAATTGAACTGTTCTCTCACTTGCTCGCTTTTTTTTTCCCTTCTAGAGTAGGGAGGACACTAGATTCTTTTTCAAACTGATGTCCAAATTACTGCCCATTAATGCCCATGGTCCTTCTCCGGCTTTGTTTCTGCATGTGGTGTTCTTCCTTTCTGAGGCCTGCAGGTAACATGCTTTGTTGTGACAGAAATTTTTCTGCTCTTCTAAAATCTTTCTCCCTTTCTGTTATCATAGGAATAAAGCAAACATCCAGTGCTAAGCCTTTAGCAAGTCATTTGCAATGTCAATCAAGAAAAGCAAATTCTGCACCAAACAGTGATATTGTCCAGGGCCAGAGCATTCTCTGTGCTGCAAAAATTCGACATTTAGCCCAAAGCTTATTAATTAATGAAACATATATATACAGAATCATAGAATCACAAAGTTGTTAGTGTTGGAAGGGACCTCTGGAGATCATCCAGTCCAACCCCACTGCCAAGGCAGGGTCACCTGGATCAGGTGACACAGGAATGGTTTCGGGTGGGTTTTGAATGTCTCTAGAGAGAGAGGGGGTCCATGACTCCCCTGGGCAGCCTGTTCCAGTGTTCTGCCACTCTCAATGTAAAGTTCTTCTTCATGTTGAGGTGGAACTTCTTGTGTAAGTTTATGGCCATTGCTCCTTGTCCTGTCACGGGACAGCACTGAAAAGAGTCTGCACCATCCTCCTGGCACCTGCCTTGAAGATATTTGTATGTATTGATGAGATCCCCTCTGTCTTTTCTCCATACTAAACATCCCCCAGCTCCAGCAGTCTCTCCTCATAAGGGAGATGCCTCAGACCCCTGACCACCTTTGTGGCCTCCGCTGGGCCCTCTCCAATAACTCCTCGTCTGTCCTGTACTGAGGAGTCCACAGCTGGCCACAGTACCGTGTATACCAAGTGCTCACACACATTAGGCACACATTTGTCTGTATGAGGTGTGCTCACCCCGCGCCCTCACACCCGCCCCGTGCCGCCCCCACCCCGCCCCACAGCGGACCGTGGAGAGCTCCCCGGCGCCCCCTGGCGGCCGCCCTCCCCCGCGCCCCACCGCCGCCCTCCAGCGGCGGCGTAGTCCCGCCCCCGGCAGCGCTGTGATTGGCTGGCTGGCGCCCGCGCCCTGCGCTGATTGGCGGCGGTGGGGCGGGCCGGCGCGGGGCGGGCGCGGGGCGGCGGGCCGGGCTGTCATGGAGGCGTCGCAGCGAGCGCGGGCGGCGGCGGCGGGCGCGTCCATCTGAAG
>NW_020884907.1:4876135-5306977 GCF_003945725.1 Corapipo altera
CGGCGACGGCGGCGGCGGCGGCGGCGGCGGCGGGAGGCGGCCCGGAGCTCCTCGGGAAGGTAACCTGCGGGCTGGCCGCCCTTTCCGGCCAGCTCCAGGATGGCGAGCGGGGCGGGCTGGGTACCATGAGAGGAAGGAGGGAGAGAGAGAGGGGGCCGGCGGGCCCTGGGCGCACCGGGGGGCGGCCGTGAGGGGGGCGGCGGGCTCGGGCTCTCCCCGCCGCTCGGGGCTCTGCCAGAGCCCCACCGGCGCCTTTCCAGCCCGGCTCTCCCCTGGGGGTGCGTGTCCTTGGGGCTCCCGGCGGGAGCGGGGGGCTCTGCGCTTGGGGTGCGCTCCGAAACGAGTCGCGGGGGGGCGGCTCGGAGCGCCGTGAGGGGGAAGAGGATCGTTCTGTGGCTGGTATGGATAACACGGTGGTAGGATCGTCCCCCTCCCCCCCGAGTAGCTTTCCTCAGGGGCCACCGCGCGGCCAGGGAGAGTCCCATGGAATGCAGCTGGACGCCGGCGCACCACAACAGCGACTTGTTTGGGTATAGCTGCTGGAAAACACAATGCGGTTACTTGTTTGCCAAATAGGAGGTGAAAACATTGAGAATTCTTCCTTCTGCAGATTTATGACAAGCACAGCCTGCGCTTCGTCAGGACCCTGTTCAGAGTCTCCATGTTGTCCCATCGAGATGAGACTGATCTGAGAAGAAGCTGGGGACGTTCTGTTTGGGCTGAGCGTTTCCATTAAGCTCTTGACTGTGGAAAAGGCAGGCCTGTATCCTTCAGGAAGCAGAGAGGTACAGACTAAATGGATCTAAAGACAGCAGTCTTCAACGCAGCTCGTGATGGCAAACTGCGGCTCCTTTCCAAGCTACTGGCAAGCAAAACAAGGGAAGAGGTGGCCCAACTGATGTCAGAGAAAACCAATGGTGCCACACCACTTCTGATGGCAGCCCGATACGGTCACCTCGACATGGTGGAATACTTGTTGGACCATTGCTCTGCGTCCATAGAAGTTGGTGGTTCGGTGAATTTTGATGGCGAGACCATCGAGGGGGCTCCGCCGCTGTGGGCAGCGTCGGCCGCTGGCCACCTAAAGGTGGTTCAGTGTCTGTTGGATCACGGTGCATCGGTCAACAACACGACCCTGACAAATTCGACTCCGCTCAGAGCTGCCTGTTTTGATGGTCACCTGGAAATAGTAAAATACCTTGTGGAGCACAAAGCAGACCTGGAAGTATCGAACCGCCACGGGCATACCTGCTTGATGATCTCCTGTTACAAAGGCCACAAAGAAATTGCTCAGTATTTGCTTGAAAAAGGAGCTGATGTTAACAGAAAAAGTGTTAAAGGTAAGATAGTTTCTTCACTTTTGCTGTGGTGAATAGCAGTAAGGGTACTCATTTGCTTCTTCAGGAGGCTGACGTGCAAAAGTATTCTGCTTTCATAAAGTGGAATAGTAGGAGATAAAGTGTATTTAGCTGTGTTTCTACTTTTTTTTTTTTTAATGTACTCTTTTGTTAATATGGGTTATAAAATTTCACTTTAAATTGATAAGCTTTAATCTTAAGCCCCTAATTCTTAAAAAGACTTAGTCATATGAAATGTCATATTTATGCATGTGTTAAAAGCTAATAAACTTACTGAGAACTCCTCTTTTTAGTAGGTTGGTGTAACAACATATTCAAATATGTGAGTGTGCATTACTGGTTTTCATACTGTTTCTTGACAAAGCAAAATGCTGTATGTAAAACTGACCTGTGCCAGTAAGGGTAATACAAGGAAGTATACATAAAGGAGAAAAATTACTTTCTACATTGGAAAAAATAAAACCGACTTTGCTCTTCACCTTCTCTCTCCAAACTATTGAGTAATTTTTGACCTTTTTCACTGTTGGTAAACAAAAGCACATAATAGGATTAAAGAAATGAAGCTGCAGGTGACTGTGATCTCAACAGAAGAATTCCAGTGGCGCACAGATCTCAAAATTGCCCCTGTTTGCACTTACCCTGGTGTTACCACTCAAAATGAAGATTTCTGGGTTTTTTTGATGGGATCATAAGTTGGATCTCTTGGTTTGAATACTGGGGGTTTTATTATGTCTCAAACTGGCATTTGGATGTGATATTTGCCTGAAAAGCACACAAGTTACTGCAAGTTACAGTTAATGTTTTAGCTCACTGGGCCAGGATTTTATTTCAGCAGGTTTTGGGGGTTTGTATATATATGCGTATGTATGTTGCTAATCAGTAATAATTTTTTTTGTAGTATAATACTTCTACAGCCTGTTGTAATAGTATACTGTACCTTACTGTTATTTCTGTTAAAATATACTTAGTGTCTAGATTATTGTGTAACTAGATTATTATTATTGGTAAACACCAACTATGAGAGTAATCTTTGGAAAAGCTGCTTGGTTAAATATGTGGCTTTTCAGCAAATTGTGCAGATATGTGGGTCTAATGTAAAGAAAACTAAACTACAGATCTGTCAGAGGTGGGCAGAGCAAAATAAATCTTACTTTGTAAGGATTTGAGGTTGCTTATGAATCATCATGGACTTGTGGTAGGATAAAAATGTCATTTTTCTAAACAGTGTTCTTGGAATAGCAAGCTAAATATAAAGTGTGTAAACAATTAAAAACTTGGGGTTTAGTTTTAAATCTAAGCCTTTATACAATAGGTGTGAACAGAACAGTGCTGTTAAATATTTGATGTAACAGAGAAAAAAGACATAACTCTGCAGTTCTTTTCCTCCCTCATTTTGTGTTGGTGGAGTAGGCTTTACCTTACTCGTTCTTTTTGTTCACTTTATTAGTACATTAGCATTTTTGTCTTTGTTTAATTGACTGAGTGGCAGCCACACATTCCCGAGGATTTTCAGTGCTGTCTATTATCTAAAATTCCTTGTTCTCACTTCTTCCTTTAGTTTCTCTGTGACTTGCACCTAGGCACACGAGCAAAAGTTCTTAAGGTATATAATTGATCTGTAATTAAAGTTGGATTGAATATGGTTTAGCTCATTAAAACTCATTTTATACTTTGAACTGCCACGTGTACAAATGGATGTCTGTAGGTAATAGTTATCTGCTGGTAAGTATGTGGAAATCCCCTCTGGTAGGACAGGAGCGTACTTTTTGGTGTATTAAAGAAGTCCGATCTCTGAAGTTAAGCAGTGGTGAAGGTAAAGCAAGCAAGCAAGTACTATAAACCTTGGAAGTCATCTGTGGAAAGGCAGAAGAACTGAGGAAAATTGGTAACCCCTAGTGTTGCGACAGTATGGGCATTGCAGTTTCTGAGACTCAGCAGGTCTCAGAATTGCCTTCTAAGTTTTGTATGCAGAAATGCCATTAATTTTAAGATGGGTCCAGCAGGATTCATTTTACATTGTCGCATTCCACCTCAAAGACTTTTTGTATTACTTTCAGTTTCTACCCCTCCCTGCTGTGTACTAACCAGCTGTCAAGTGTGTCTGGGCTTGTAGCAGGAACATACAGAGCACCTGAGTGCTCTGCTCTTCAGTAGTAGAAGTTGTTGCTGCCCTTGTATGTGAGCTCTTTCTAGGTAGGCCCTGTCTTGGGCCATGTATAGAGAAACCTGTTGTTCTGTGAAAGATGTAAAAAGCTTTAACTATTTCAGATTTTGTTGCATTTGAAATTGCAATGCTCCTTGTAAGAGCAGAACTACGTAACTTCAGTAGAGGTGCTGTTGTGGGAGATTACTATGCAGCCTGGGGTGGGACAGGGGACAAAAATTACTTGGACTGTTTCTTGTGGTTTTCCACTGGATTTTCATATTGCAAAGTCGAATTTAATACGTATTTTAAAACTCAGGAAAATGTAAATATGAAAATGTTTTGAAGTGGTGGCAGTTCCAGGGAAAAATCCAAATACTTTGATATTAGAGAAAACAGGTAAGTTCACACATGTCTAAGCGTCTAGAGCAGGTGAAAGGTGAAATACCCATTCTAAAATACAGGCAGAATCCCACAGCTGTATTTTGGACTGTGGAAATTCAGAATGCAGAGGTTTTTAAAAGACATTTATGAAAGTGCAGAAGTACAGGGGTTCAAAAAGATTTCAGAGTCTGAGTCAGTTAAGCTGCTACACTGAGGTGAAGTGTAGGTCTGGCACTGTCTCATAGGAGATGGTGCTGAAGAAGGAGGTTATAAGGTGCTTGGGGTAGATGAGTGCTCTCCTGTGAAAGGTGACCAGTGGTTCTGAATTGAAAGTACAAACCTTTAGTTGTCTTAGTTTCTACTGTTTTGCAGATCTGAGCTTTCACAGTTTCCCCAAACTTCTGTGTAACACATAGGCCACAGAAGTGTAAGCAAAAGGGTTTTTTAAAAAATGTTTTATAAGCCATGGGGACAAACTGATACCTAGGGTAAGAAGGGTAGGTGGGATTGTTTTATTTAATAATTGTGGAAAATTGGAAAGGTATCTCTAGATACAAAGCAATGCTGTACATAGGTAATTCACCACTGTCTTCCTAATTCACAGCTTTCTCTAGTCTACTGGTTTGAGAAGCTGCAGACTAAAAATAAGAAAGCTTAATAAGTTTCGCTTGCATACATTGATATCTCAGGCGACAAGGTTCTATGCTGGTTCTAAAAGGAGGAATGGTGTGGATAATGCTAGAGTAGCAGGAACCCGACTTTTTTCGGGAGGAGGCATAACCGTGGAAGTAAAGCTCAAGTGAAGCAGAGCTCTACCTCTGCGCCGGATGAGGAGGACGTTCTGTGACGGCTGCATGCAGATTTATGTTTGCTGCACTGCAAAGCCTGCCAGTGTTTTGTTGTTAGGGTAGTGCTCCCTTACGGTTACCTTCAGAACAGACCTTTTGATTCTCTAATGCAATGTTTCTTTCGCTGGTGTGTTTCTGTGCACAGTCTTCATCTGGTGATGCGTAGGAAGGGAAATCCTTATTCTCTTAATACAAGTGGCAGTGGGCTTAGGGCCTTCAGATTACAGATCTGGGCTCTTTGAGACTGTATTCGTTGGATTTTATATTTAATAATACAATATTTAATATAAATGCCCCGAATAAAATTCTTTTTCATGAAGACTGTTTTTAATGGAATCTTATACTTTTGTTTTAACTCCAGACATGACACTTAAAGTCTTGCATTTTGAAAATTTGTAATGCATATTTTGATAATTTGTGTTATGCTTTATCCTCCTCCGCCAGATTTGCAGAAAGAAGGGGAATGAATATCCATTATTGCAGGAATTAATGAGTTAAGTTGTAGATTAAATAAACCTATGCTGATAGCCAGGATGATCTGAATGCAATGGCGCAGTGACTTTTTTTCAAAATACCTGCTTGAAAGGCAGGTATTTTTTCTGAACAAGTCTTTCCATTCCTCAGATGTTTGTTATAAGGTCTCTTCAAGGTGATCTCTGTGGTTTTGTAAGTCATCTTCACTAACTCTATCCCTCTTCTGTAGTTATCAGACTTGTCAGCTAGCCAAAAGACCGATTTTTTTTTTTTCTCCTTCTGATTATTAGAAAGTCTAATAAGAACTGCTGAACTAGGCATTCTTTTAGGTGTCTCTTGGGATCTGCACAGGAGCATTTGTTTGCATTTTAAAAATTGAAAATAATATTATGATTCCTAAATTCCACTGGCACAGTGTTTGATTACAATAGCTTTGTAAAATAATATGGAAAACAAGGCTTGTTGACTTTGCTTCCTCACTTTGGAAAGTACAGAAGCATACAGACCTCTGTGGCTATGGGTACTGTATCAAGGTTATATGTGTAGTAGTACTTTATCAAGGGCTAATGCTGTTTCAGTATTGTGTTTTTATGGGCTAGTGGAAAGTGTAACATTGAAACCTGCTGGTAAGGGGAAAAATCCTTTACAAACTCGGAAGACCCAGAAATAGGGGGATTATAGACATGAATGCTTTTTCCTTTGTGATCAGTATGGTTTAGTATGTGTTAAAAATAATTCATTTTCTCTTGCAGTAAACATTAAGGAGTCTTGACAGGTTTGTTTGCTTCTGAGGTTGTTTGTCTTGTCTGCTTGCCAAGATTCATAGATTTATTGGTGACGGGGCAAAGGGGAGCGTGGAGTGGGTGATGTGGGGTGGGGAGAGAACAAAAAAGACCAAAGCCCCTTGGGCTTTATTTTTGCTTGTTTGTTTTGTTAGTTGTTGCTTCACACACCCCCCTTTGAATAAACCCTTGCTCTAAAAGTGTGCTGTGTTGTTTTTTTGGGGGTTGCTTTTATTTCTGTTTTGGTAGGTATTACATGGTGCACTGCACTGCATTTTATAGGTATATTGTTTATGACACCGTGTGGAGACTGAACTTCAGTAAGAATGTCTGTAAATTAAATTAAAAAGATACATTTAAGGGAATAAACTCTTGAATTTCAACTAAAAAGAAGTTTATGTTGAAATTAAATTATTAGCAGCGCACTGTTATTAATCTAATAATTGGTAATCTTGTTCTCATTAAGTACTTTGGTGAGCAAGAGAGGAATTATTCCATTACAGCATATGGAAACTAAATTAAAATCAGTTGTTGAGATTAGCAGTTCTTTGTGTTTTTTACTGAATTACTTACTTTTTAACTTAATTTTTGCTTTAATTTCTTTTAAAAGGGAAGTTTTTCTTTGCCATGCATACTGAGTATAGGGATGTGTAACAATTTTCCTGTGCACTGTCCATGTGTGTGTGCATCTAGCAATACTTACTTTTTTCTTAATCAGTAAAACACTTGGAAGACTGAATTACTCTAAGTGCTCTGATAGAAAAAAAAAAGAACATTATATGAACAATTTCACTTTATAAAAGTGGTTAATTCATCTACAGGGCTGCAAAAATAGATACATGTGGTTAATTTTGCACACTACTCAGTCATTTAAATAAATTTTTTTTTCTCTTATGTTTAATGATCTTGGATATGAAATCAGATTGGTGTTAAATTTTAGGTTTTATCACGCGGAAATTTGATCAAGCATTTTGTAAGTACTGGGAAGTGGATGCACTTAATTGGTTGCAAATCAAAGCAAATCACTTTCCGTGTAATGGCTTCATTTTCTTTCACTCCCCTGTCACAAGCCACTAGTCTATTTTGGGAATTACTTTCTTCTGACATAGAAAGACCTGTCCTCATTGTGAATTTGAATGCCCACCCCCCAGTCCAGTAAGTTTGGAAACACAGGATAGTTAGAGAATTAGTTCTGTGATAGGTGAAGTGTTTCTGTAATGTTCATAACCACTTTTAAAGGAGTTCTGATAACACAAGAATAAAATACGAAGCTATGGTGCCAACTGACCATATCTTTTCCTGAATTTGTGTTTACAAGATTTGGAAGGACTGGAGGTGGGGTTATTCTGTTTCTTTTTGCTGTTTCTAATTAGAGAAAGTTATTAGATAGTGTAAATGGTAAAGTTTTATACAGACAGAAACAGTTTGTAAGCAGTATTAGCAATACAATACAGTGACACATTCTAGCAGAGAAGTATTGGGACTACTCCAGTTTTCTGTCTGGGCAAGAAGGAGGAGCTCTTCATGTTGTCATAATATTAACTATCTCTGGTACATGATTAAATTCCTGCAGGTCATTTTGCAATTAAAAATGGGTTGAAAAGACTACCTGAAACCTACTTTGAAATAATCATTCTCACCTTTAAAAAATACTCTAAATATGGCCAACACCTTTATATGTGTCTCTTTGAAAATGGCTTATAAAAAGAATGACTTTCAAATTACTTTTGCTTATTTTCAGCCTTTTTCCTTCTTAATACAGCAGTAGATATAATATTGATTTTTAGATTGTTGCTGAATAAATAATGTTACAAAACTTTCATTAACTACTGAATTGTGTTCAACTACTTATTACTGTCAATATAGACAGTACAGAGTTTTGAAATGGATGAGTTAATTCACAGGATAATGCTTGATTTGCTATACTTATTTGAACTGCTCAACTCCTGGCCAATGTATGGAACTTAACCTTCAAATTAGATATTAAGGCCACTGCCATGTTTTCTTTCAAGTTCTTCCTCAGATTTAACTTGATGCTTGCTAGGTGTAGATGGCTGGTAATGTTGTTCTTTCTTAAGATTGGGGTTTAAGTTGTTTTTTGGTGGTTTTTTTAAGTTGGCAGCTCTCAACTATCTGTCTACAACTGCCCACTTTTCTATGGAAACTTGTGTTTCTTACAATATATTCTTCCCACTCCTGTACCTGTACCATCCAGTCAAACTAAGTGAGGTGCAGCCTCTAAAAATTAGTGGTGATGGCCTTGTGTTACTCATATTTACATGGTTTAATATGAACTGTGGTTGTTTTAACTCTAAGGGCTACTGCAGTATAAATAACTAAAAAACAACACTCCTTCTGATAAACTGTCCCTAACAGCTGTTTAAACTTAGTTGTAATATGAATGAAAAAACTAAATTACTTTAAGGACATCCAGTTGGAGAGAGTAGTGAAATTCCTTGGAGTCTTAAACATATTTCCACATGTTCTACATAGCTGCGTTGTAAATTAATGGCATACAGACTGTTGGATTGAATTTACCCAGACAATGGCCAAGCTTATTTTGTATGGATTTTTTTCAGTCATACAGTGATAGATCTGCAGTATGTAATATGAATAACTGGTGTTGATCCAAGATGGCAAAATGTATGTTAACAGTTGTGAAGCAATAGTAAGAACTTCAGTGCTACTGATACCTTTTGGCTTATTTGTCTTTAAAATGCTTTTATGTTATGACTTTTTAAATATCTCAAAAATATTGACTTGTAGGTAGAAAACAGGTACCAACTACAGTGTTTTAGAGCTCTGCTGTGAGGGATAGTGTATGGATTTGAATACACCCTGAAGTGCCTGTGTTAACTGGTGGCTCAGCCAGGTGCTTCTGGTTTTGCCTTCACCAATAAGTACAGATTGCAGCTCATTTGAGCAACCAGCCAGTCTTTAGTTCTGGATTAACTGCTGTAGTTGCATTTTAACTACACTTTCTCCAGCATAGCAAGAAGACTTAGAATGTATGTGTGTTGGTAAGTTTGTGTATTTGTCTGCATGTGACACCTTCCTGTTTTAGGAATATGAAGGTCTTGTCCTTCTCAATAATGAGGTATCGACAGTTTTCTGGTCTGCAGTGTGCAATAAGGACAGAGGGAATTATTAGCTGATAAATTATGCATGCCAAATTCACCAACTCTTAATCCACCTGAATTTGGTTAAATCTCTGTTCCTGCAATTGAAACTTTTGTTGGTCTTGGTAGAGATTGTAGTGTGGCCAGACCTATAATTAACTTAACGCGCTCTATTAATGATAAAAGTTGCCTGAGTATTACAAGGATTGAAAATCACTTCCTGTTGCATGAACTAGATTCAGCTTTATGAATGTTGATCTAGCAGATAATTTCAGATGCCACTTTGTGTTGAGATGTCTTCCTCTGCTTACTTGTTAGTAAATGATAGTGAAATCACTGGCCACTATTCAGAAATATTTCAGGAAAATAATATTTTGCAAGTTAAGCTCACTTTCAGTTTGTAAAACAATCTAATATTTTCTGTGGGTTTTTTTTTATTTAAATGTTTGGATCCTACAGTTAAAATATGAGGGGAAAAAATGTGTTCATAGCTCTGCTATATTTACAAAAACCTGCTAAACTTAAGTCATAGGCCTTTGAAAATAATTTTTAAAATTTTTGTGTGAATTTGATTAGTCTGTCAGCTAAATTTTGATTTCTGCTGAGCGTGGATTGAGAATCAGTTTGTCCTGGATAACTGCATATGCTGTTATTGCTGGTTTTCTGGTTGCTGGAATTGAGAGCAACAAAGAGGCCTTAGAATGTGCCGAGTTGTTTTTCAGATGGTCAACAAACCTGTTTGAGGAAGAAGTAGGAGACCGATATACATGTGAAGTTTTAAGAACTGAAAGATTAGGAGAGGAGTGATGAGTGGATGACCTGGATACTAGTGAGGAAACCAAGGCAAAATGCCCGGTGCCCATTAGAAAATATTCATCTAAACAGTCTTTTAGCCTCTGCATACTTCTTCTGCATACCAAAACTTGCAAAGCATTGGGTGAACATTTTCTTGTCTCGGTGGCTTTGCCAACAGAAGATAAAAGCAAGCTGCTGTGTGACAATCTGCTAATTCAAAGCACAGAATATAGGTTTACATTGTGGATCTAAGGTGTCTCAATCTGCTGGTGACAAGTGGGTGTGGAATTCAGAGGGCAGTCATTATGGTTTGACCAGGTATTTCTGAATTTTGCTTTTGGTTGTTTTTTTTTCTTCAACTTTGTGTATTCTTACTGTGTCCTGTTAGAAAGGAGGTAAGTGTGCTATGAGATGACATATGTGAAAGCTAGAACATGTCCAAGTTATTTGTATAGATCTGCATTAAGTTCTTATAATTGAAAATGGAACACGTTTTCTATTTTTGGAGTATTTAATAAGTATGAAACCTTTTTTCTTATATAGATATATGTGTACTAATTTGACATGTTTTGCTTTTGAATGTACTGTATTCGGGCCGGTGTAAACTATACATTCTTGGCAGAAAGAATGTATTAATGTAAAGACTTCACTTTCGTTTTAGTTTCAGTTTAAGTCTATACAGTGTTAGGCTTTTAAGGCAGATCTCAAGCATGCTTTTGACTAGAGTTTCATTAACTAATGCTCCGGAGTGAAGAGTGAACCGTGCATCCTAGAGATCAGAGTCAGAAAAAACGTTAAAGTGTATGAAGATAAATAGAAGCTGTTCAGATCAGTAGACTATACAAATACACTTATCCCTCACATGAGCTGAAGATTTCTATTGCATTCTTTCCTAACCCACGTAAGTTCTGTTAGAGACTAGAAATACAATGGCAAAGCACACTGTAAATCACTCTCTTGTTGGCATTAAAAAAAAGCCTACCAAAAATGCAAATAAGGAAGTTTCCTGAAACTTGTCTGTCTTAACTTTTAAAAGCCAAATCTGATTACTAGGAATGGGCAGTGAACCCTTAGAAAATTAGGCTCTCATTTGTGAATGTGGAAACTTGCTGACAGCATAACAGAAAGTGATGATTGGATGGACAGTTAACTGGAATTTGCAGGCCTAATGATGTAGGAGATCTTAATTGGGTTGGAGGGCAGATTTTAGCATGAATTTTCTGTTAATTAATTTTGTGTGAGGCTGAAAACTTTCTATGCTGTGTCTGTAGCATGTATATACATAATATAAAGAACAAGGAAAATGTAAATTGTGTGGTTTTAAACCAGTCAACTACATAATAGACTCTGTTATGTTGAGAGGGGACCAGAAGAGTTTATCTCCATCCTTCCTTTCTCCCCCACTGAAATGCTCATATCTGAAGTTAAGCAAACTTTTAATCTAGGTGAAACCTAATAGATATTCAACTGTAGTGTCCAATACTTGCTCTCTAATTTTCTGTAAATAGAGTTTTCAAATAGGTGTCACGAGTGCTTACTAGAAATTTCCTCACATGGTGTTGGAACTGGAATGCCATTAAATAAAAGACTTTACAATGTCATGCTAATGAAAAATAATCTGCATGTAAATGATAAGATGCTTGTAAGATATGGCTGCATGTTGTGTGTTGAGGGCATGTTTTTCTTCTTAGCTCTGGGAATCCTAACTACAAGAGCAGAGGGATGAAGATGGGAGTTCAGGATAAAGGTCTAAGAAAGCATTAAGAGTAGTTTGTCTGGGTATATACATGCCCTTGACAAAATATTCTTCTCCCTTAGAATATACTGGCAGTCTCAAAGGTCCCAGCTGAGATGGAGGGTCTGTTGTGATGGATTGCATTGTCTATATAAAATCATTGCTTTAAAACATACCCATCAAAAGGGTCGGCAGATGGAGAGAGGAAGAGGTGTAGGGTAGATGAAAAGAAAGCCAGTGTTGGGTTATCCCAGCTTTAATTTTCGTACACATCTCACTATTTTTTAATTGTTGCTGGAGATAGAGAAGGAGGGAAATTTAACAAGGGATGAGGGAAAAGTAAAGCAATGTGAAGATAGACAGCTTAAATTTCTGTTTTATACTTGGAAGCAGTTACAAAATCCCTTATAGAATAGATTATTCTAGTTGGAAGGGACTACAATAATCACTAGTCCAACTGCCTGACCAATTTCTGGCTGACCAAAAATTTTATCAAATTACTAAGGACATTGACCAAAGGTAATGACACTGACAGGCTTGGGGCATCAACAACCTCTGGAGGAAGCCTGTTCCGCTGTTTGACCACCTCTCAGCAAAGAAGGTTCCTCATGTCAAGCCTCAACATCCCTGGCACAGCTTTGAGCTGTTGCCATCTGTCCTGTCACTGGATACCGGGGCAAGAGCTCAGCACCTCTGTCTCCACTTCTCCCCCTCAAGAAGCTGTAAAGACCAACAAGGTCACCCCTCAGCATCCTTTTCTCCAAACTAGAAAAATCCAAAGTCCTCACAGGACATTCCTTACAGCCCTGTCACCAGCTTGGTTGCCCTCCTCTGGGCGCATTCAGGGACCTTCGCCATCCTTCTTAAATTGTCAGGCCCAGACCTACTCACACTGCTCAAGGTGGGGCTGTGCCAATGCTGCAAACAGCAGGATAATCACCTCCTTGGACAGCTGTCTGTGCTGTGTTTGATGCTCCCCAGGATGGGGTTTCTCCAGGCACACTGTGACTCATACTGATCCCCCAGGTCCCTTTCTGCAGAGCTGCTCTGCAACCACTCCTCTCTCAGTTTATATTTGTGCCTGGTGTTACTAAATCTCAGGTGCAGAGTCCAGCATTTGTACTTGTTCAGTTGGTGCCATTGACGATTGCTGAATGCACCAAACTATCCAGATCCATCTGGAAGGCCTCTTTTCCCATGGAAGAGTCAACAGCACTTCCCAGTTTTGAATCATCAGCAGGCTTACTGACAGGGCATTTGACTCCTGGATCCAGGTCATTGGCAAATATATTGATTATAGGCAAATATATTGAACAGCCCAGCCCTAGAACTGAGCCCTGAGGAGCACTTCTGGTGACCTGTTGCCAGCCAGCTGTAGCCCCGTTCACTACAATCCTTTGAGCTCTGCCCTTCAGACAGTTCTTCACCCAGTGCACCCTGAACCTACTCATTCCACAGCTGGACAACTTGCCCAGGCAGATGCTGTGAGGGACATTATCAGAAACCTCACTAAAGTGCAAAAAACCCGCATCCACCACCTTCCCTTCATCTGCTGGGTAGATGACATTATCCTAGAAGGATATCAAATTAATTAAAACAGGACTTTTCCTTTGTGAATCTGTGTTGACGGTTCCTGATGATTGCATTGTCCTTTAAATGCTTTTCAGTAGCATTCAGTATGATCTACTCCATGATTTGTCCAAGTACTGAGGTTAGACTAATACATCTGTAGGTTCCTGGGTCATCCCTCTTGCCCTTCCTATAAAATGAAATAACATCTGGCTTCCAGTCAGTGGGGGCCTCCCAAGACTTTTGGTAGTTGATGGGAGGCAGGACCTGTCATATCATCATCCAGCTTCTTCAGTACTCTGGGGTGAATCCCATAGGGTCCCACGGGCTTGTGAACATTTAGCTGATAAGTGAGAAGTGTCCAGACAAATGGAAAGTCACTATTCCCACAGTCATCTTCTGAAGCCAGGGACTGGGCAGAGGACAGTCCCTCTGTGTTATTAAAGACCGAGGCAAAATAAAGCATTGAATGTCTCCATTTTACTTCACCCTTAATAATCAGATGACCGTCTCCAACATGTCTCAGTCTACTGTTTTCGTTAGACCTCCTCTTGCTACTAATGTACTTTAAAAACCCTTCTTCTTGTCTTACACAATATGGGCCAGTTTCAGTACTAATTGAGCTTTGGCCTTTTGTGTCTTGTCCCTACTTATATCAAGCACAGCTCTGTCAAATTCCTCACCTTCCCTGTCAAAGCCTGACCTTGGTTCCTGAGATCGTACAATTTCTTTTTCCTGTTGAGCAGCACGAGGACTTCCCTGTTCAACCGAACTGGTCTCCCATTTGCTTGACTTTTGACACAGTGGAATTCCTGCTCCTGTGCTTTTGTGTAGTGGAGACTTGCATTTTAATTCTGGTTTGGTTTTGCTTTTTTTAAAAACTTGGGACCATAATATCAAGCATTTTTATTTTTATAACTGCCTGGTAACCTTGATATTTAATCAGATATTGAATATTTTGACTTGTCATCTAAGCTTTCATAATACATAGATGTGGAAAAAGCTATTTTAAAACTATTAATATTTGACTTTTTTTAACTTTTTTTTAGCTATTAGCATGGTGGGGTTCGGACTATAACTTGATTATGATTCGTATAATCATGTTTCTTCTCTTGCAGGAAATACAGCATTACATGACTGTGCTGAATCTGGAAGTTTGGAGATCATGAAGATGCTTCTCAAGTATTGTGCTAAAATGGAAAAGGACGGTTATGGAATGACTCCCCTTCTGTCAGCCAGTGTTACAGGCCACACAAATATCGTGGACTTTCTGACCCAGCATGTACAGACTAGTAAGGCTGAGCGCATAAATGCGCTGGAACTTCTGGGAGCAACATTCGTGGACAAAAAGAGAGATCTGCTTGGTGCTTTGAAATACTGGAAGCGAGCTATGGAAATGAGATACAGTGATAGGACTAATATCCTGAGCAAACCGGTGCCACAAACACTAATTATGGCGTATGATTATGCTAAAGAGGTAAACAGCTCAGAAGAGCTAGAAAATCTTATTGCAGATCCTGATGAAATGAGAATGCAAGCTTTATTAATTAGAGAACGTATTCTTGGCCCTTCTCACCCAGACACATCGTATTATATCAGATACAGAGGTGCTGTCTATGCAGACTCTGGAAACTTCAAGCGTTGCATCAACTTATGGAAATATGCTTTGGACATGCAGCAGAGCAACCTTGATCCACTGAGCCCTATGACAGCCAGCAGTTTGCTATCGTTTGCTGAACTTTTCTCATTCATGCTTCAGGACAGGGCAAAAGGCCTGCTAGGCACTACTGTCACATTTGATGATCTAATGGGTATACTGTGCAAAAGTGTTCTTGAAATAGAACGAGCCATGAAACAAACCCAGTGTCTTCCTGATCCAACACAGCTGAACAAAGCCCTTTCCATCATTTTGCATTTGATTTGTTTGTTGGAGAAAGTACCTTGCAGCGCAGAACAGGAACATTTTAAGAAACAGACTATCTACAAGTTTCTTAAACTTCAGCCTAGAGGGAAGAATAACTTCAGTCCACTTCACCTTGCTGTTGACAATAATACTACCTGTGTCGGTCGCTACCCAGTTTGTAAATTCCCCTCTCTACAAGTTACTGCTATCCTGGTGGAATGTGGTGCTGATGTAAATGTCAGAGACTCTGATAACAACAGTCCATTACACATTGCTGCACTGAACAACCATCCAGACATCATGAATCTTCTTATCAAGTCAGGTTCACATTTTGATGCCACAAACTCCCATAAACAAACTGCTAGTGATTTGCTGGATGAGAAGGAAATAGCAAAAAATTTAATCCAGCCCATAAATCATACTACTTTGCAGTGTCTTGCTGCTCGTGTAATAGTGAATCATAACATATCCTATGCAGGGCACATCCCTGAAAAACTAGAGAACTTTGTTTTGCTTCATAGATGATAGTGTAGTGTCCCCGAGCACTGTTTTTGAAGCACGACTTGGTGATAATATTTTCTTTGAGCACTGTTGTGATACACCAGCGTTCCCTTAGCTTGCTCCATTTTGCTCTCATTGGCTAAAGTGTTGTTAGCATCAGATCTGCAGAGCTGGTTACCCAGTATTTAATATGAATATGCCATATAATATATTTTGTGGATTATTTAGAAATGTAATGCCATATCTAGACTTTCAAATTGTCTGCCAAAGGCTTGTCTTTTCTGGTCTTATTTGCCTGTTGAGTGTTTGGGACTGAGACGAGTATTTTCCACTGATGTCTTTCTACTGTAATTGTCATGTGGATTTTATACAGTTGGAAGGTCATCTTTTTTTGGTTTTGCTTGAGCATTTCTACTTTTACTCTCTTCTTTTTCTATGGACTCATTGCTAAACTGTACAAGTTGTATGGACTTGTTAACATTTGCAACTACCATAAGTGCTTTTATCTTCTCTATGCACTGGCTTAAACATGACTGTTGTGTGTGAGCATATTTCTATGCAGCACTTGGCCAATTTCAACTTAAATGCCAATTTTGTTTTGCAGTTCGTTTGGAGCTCTTTTGAGAATGCTGTCTTCATAGCATGATGAATTTTGGAGTTATTTATCAGCTCTCCAAACTTGAGTTTGACTTTTTTGACTGCTGTAACTGAGATTGCTTTCATCTTGTTCCTCTGGAAATTTGTCCTAAATTTGGGAAAAGAAAATCTTGCTTTTTCTGATTGTAGTCCACTTGAACTTTAAATCTGAAAATTGTTCTATTGCATCGTGCAGCTGGGGGAAGAGTCCTCATTATGTACAACTGACACCTTCCCCCTTGCACTTATGTCTTGCTTGTGCTGATTATGTGACTAGATGTGAAGTTTGCTCAGAGTTTAACCTCAAACCTTAATGATACACTTTAACGAGAAGTAGTTCAAGTATATGCTGTACTTTAAAATCTGCAAATCTACAGAAGAAACTGAAGCATGTTTGTGGCATGATGCTTATCAGTCCAGATCTAGACATCACCTAGTATAGTAAGTGGCTGTCTGCCAGGATATTGGAAATTCTATAACAGTGTCCTTTTTTCTTCTTTTTAAGTATCTTTAGAAATACTTGCATGGATTTTTCATCTCTACTGTGTCAGCTCTACTTAACAAAAGCGGAAGTTCTGTTGTGTATATAGCTCCTAATTAAAGTACATATTTTTATAATATTTGCACAACAGCTTAGCTTCTACAACAGAAAGGGCTCTTTTGACTCGATAAGTCTATAAATGAAGATCATAAATGTGAGTGCGATTCAGGTAATTAATATAATTCAGCACTTTACTGTTGATTATTGGTAGGATTTATTACGGCACATTAGCCCTGCAAATGTCTTAAAGTGAAATTAATTTCTGCTGGATAGGATACAGGTTACTTGCAAATTTAGTGGTCTAGCATACTGGATATTTTTGACTTAATGTCTCATCTCAGTAGTGGGCAGTATGTGTATCTATGGGGTTCTTACTCCAGAAATTCAACAAGTTGTTTTAGAGAAAGATATTTAGAATCCAAATAAATTAGATTAGGAAGGTCTTTTTAATACTTAATGTTTATTTTTTAAGTTGATGTTGGAACATTTTTGTCATTTAAGTTGAGGAAGAATGTGTGTTGGGAGCATATAAGAATAGTACTTCCACGCTTTTGGTCTGTTTTGGCATTTCTGTCAGTGCACAGCATGGTGCCTACTAGCTTAGCCATTCTTAGGAAAATTATGGGGATATTTTTAAGTAAAGATGTGTTGAAAGCAGTGCTGTTTGTGTATTGCCACTATAAGACTTGCTATTTTGAAGCAATTTTCACCTGTTTGTCCCTTGCTATGTCTACATTGTATAAAATTACAAGAATCATAGGTTGGAAGAAACCCTTGAGTCCAACCCTCAACCCAGCACTGCCAAGTTCAGCACTAAACTGTGTCCTTAAGTGCCACATCTACACATCTTTTAAATACCTCCAGTGATGGTGATTCAACTGCTTTGCTAGACAACCTGTTCCAATGTTTAACCGCCCTTTCCATGAAGAATTTTTTCCTAATATCAAATCTGTACCTTCCCTCGTTCAGCTTGAGGCTGTTTCCCCTTGTCCTATTACTTGTTACTCAGGAGAAGAGACCTACTTCCACCTTGCCACAACTTCCTTCCAGAGAGCTGTAGAGAGCGATAAGGTCTCCCCTGAGCCTCCTTTTCTCCAGGCTAAACACCCCCAGCTCCCTCAGCTGCTCAGACTCGTGCCCATCTCCATTGTCCTTCTCTGGACATGCTCCAGCACCTCAATGTCTTTCTTGTAGTGAGGGGCCTCACAACAACTTGTGGCCTCATCAGTGCCGAGTACAGGGGGACGGTCCTGGTGGCCACACCATTGCTGATATAAGCCAGCATGCAGGTTTTGCTTGCATCACACAGGAGTAAAATTCTAATCAATTGACTGAATTGCTCTGGTTTGTAATGCTGAAGACACGTGCTACTCAGCTTGTCATTTGTGAGAACATGTAGCTTGATTTTTGAATTGATATATTTCAGTGCTTTTCTGCTAATCTGTAAGTAGGGATAATCAACAAATCATACCATGCTAGGAACACATTATATGTCAAGTCATAAGAATAATTCTTTTTGTATAGGTCACAGAGAAAGGGATTTTTAGAGTTTTTACTTTGGAATCTGTATTACCCTTCAGGGGTTATGGTTTAAATTTATGTCTTCATAACTGACAAATACCCTGTTTAGTATTAGCTGGACACTATTACTTGTTTGTTCAGCCTGGAGAAGAGAAGGCTCCAAGGAGACCTTATAGCACCTTCCAGTACCTTAAGGGGCTACAAAAGAACTGGAGAGGGACATTTTACAAGGTCATATAGTGATAGGACAAGGGGGGATAGCTTTAAACTGAAAAAGGAGAGATTTAGATTGGATATAAGAAGAAATTCTTCACTGTGAGGGTGGTGAGAAATTGGAACAGCTTGTCCAGAGAGGTTGTGGCTGCCCCATCCCTGGAAGTGCTCAAGACCAGGCTGGATGGGGCTCTGAGCACCCTGGTCTAGTGAAAGATGTCCTGCCCATGACAGAGGAGTTGGAACTACATGGTCTTTAAGGTCCCTTCCAACCCCAACCATTCTGTGATTTTTGATCATTAGTCCAATAATATAATCTAAAAATTGTTAATTAATAGCAAATTTTTAAAATGGAAAACATTCCCAAAATGAAAGCATATCACTATTACATCTATGTAAATCTAGTGAATGTTGCTACAAGGAAGGCTTACTGTGTTAGTTACTCTTTAGAAACAAACCAGTTTATTAGGACATGCTGATATATTGCATGTAGTTCTGTCTAAATATCTACTGAAGTGCATCAATCCAAAAGACTTATCACCTCTATGCAGAATTTAACTTTTCATGGTGGTGAGCCTCTCTGCTGAACACTTACGTTGCCAGATAACTTGGTCTTAGGTGTCCCAGCAGGAGAGTTCATGCATTTACAGCAACTTTGCATTTAGCCCTGTGTGTTTACACTACCCTGTTTTATTTCTCTTAATTTTAAAACAGTTTGGTACAGAGCCTGTGCTGAGTAATGCGTTAGGAGTTAGTTTAGGATTTACTGGCTGGGAAGGAGGGCTGGGAGAGCAGGCCCTGTCTGAGATGCATGTGCCACTAAGGCCTGTGCTAATGGGTAGTAGCCATTTTGCCTCCTCAGCCCTGATACAAAGAGTTTTGTCTCCACTTCAATATAGATACCAATTTCCTGGACCAGATATTTTATTTTTTTTATTATTATTATTATTGTTACTATTCAGAGGTGGGAATAAGTTTTATTTTAGTGAAACATATTGATGTTAAATGCAGTGGTATTGCAAGCTGTGGTAAGGACAAGGAACTAAAGAGCATTCAGAACACAAAGAATGGTTTTATTTTTGTCATATTTTTAACTCATTCTTTTACTGTTCTTCTCTTCTTATTTGATTTTTTTTTTTTTTTTGTGATGAGATGCACTGCTTCTGAGCTACTGACACAGAAAAATGTTGACAACACTGCGGAAATAATTGTACACCCTGCAGGGGTGAAACAGGTTTTACATTGATTAAACAACTTAACAGGTTAAACTTCCTTGAGACAAAGACACTGATACCTCCTTGCTTGTTGAGACCTCTGAAGTTACATTTTTTGTGAAGGGGATATATGCTTAAAGCAGCTTCTAATCATTCTGGGTTTCAACTGAAGCACTTCAACAAGGAAGATGAAAAATATTCTCGTAAAAAAATTCTAAAATTTTATTCCTATTTTTATATCACTTAGGCTGGAAACAAGATTCCAGCTGTCTGCGGTGTCTCTGTCCTGTTTGTTCAGTGCAGTGTAAAGATGCTTTTTGAAATGCAAGGCAACAGTGTGTTAGTTTTCCATATATACTTTACAACAGAAAGGAAGTAGTTTTGTGTATTTACTAAGTCCACAAAGAGCTGTCTTTTAACAACTGTTTTGTAACTGGTTCAAATTAACTTCTTTCCATTTTTACAAAACGCTACTTTAAAAAAAGGAATATGATGCTAAAGCAAAATCCTTAAAGGAGGATTAATAAGAAGATAAAAACCTTTTGAGAAAAAAATGTGCCTCTTCTCAGTTTTGTATCAGCTGCAAGGTGACAGTGGCAGGATATGACTGCCCTTGAAATAGCTTCCTCGTGCATTGAAGTATAGAGTGGAAGGACTGTTATACTCTAAAATGCTGAGAAGCACAAAAAAGTAGACTAAACACTAATTTTACCTTCTGTGACTACAGTGAAGCCAACTGGTATTTAATGCTTCAAAGTAATTTTGGGGAAGTTGACAAGAGACATACTAGACTGCTCTTATTTCTTGGCTGTGAGTGTAAAAGTAACTGTTGAGCCCTCAGTGAGGGCAGAACAAAAAGCTGTTGTTGGTTTGGTTTTAACTAACGTTGTCCTTGTGTTCCATTCTATCGCAAAGACTTCCTATGCAGGGCTAGCTCCGTGTATGGAAATATTGCAGTTTCTTTTTTACGTGAAGTAATTTAGCTTTAACAGTAATGTAAAAAAGGAATAACAAGCATATTTCTCTGCTCTTACTCTCCTTAGGCTGCAAATGCAGAATACATTAAAAATATGTTTTGGAGAACACCTGTCTGAGTCTATATATCTGTTTCCTCTAGGGTACTGCAATACTGGTTGGTAAACTGCTTTTTCTGTTGAGTATGAGTAGCTAAATGTGACTGCTGCAGCTTTAGACTTTGATCTTCATGTCATTAAGAATTGTATCTTAAACAAAATGTCATGTTTCATGCTCTTTCTTTCTGTGAAATGGTGGTCCAGTCAAGCCTTTGAATTTTGGTAGTGGGTAATAATAAAGAAAAGGCTTAAACTGGATGATATAGTAGAGATTATTTTCACAGTTTCTAGAATAAAGCAGTTAGTCATACTATTAACTCTGTGAAAACAGTACTTCTAGCATAAAGTAGAAGAAGAAGTAAGCAACAGGCACTTTATCAAAAAGGTTATACCGATTAATTTTCTTCTTAAAGTATCTCCCCTAATGCATGAACAATTTGAAAAATAGACAAATAAAATATTTCAAGGGTGAAAGAAGTATAGGATCCTTATTAAAGGCAGCTAGGGAATTGAACACTTTGAAGAACATTATCATTACAAGTTCAAAATATCTTTAGAGTTAAGCACAGTAGTCACAGTCTATCTGATAAGGATAGACTTAGTGCACTCAGAGAGCTGAAATTTTAGATTATGCCTAATCAGTAACAACAGTATCAGAAATGATGAGGTTCTGGAAGAGGAAAACTGATCCGAGCTTTCACAGTAAGATAATTGTCACACAGATGGCTTTAGTGATTTGAATGTATTCTCTTAATTAGGAAAGGGAAGAACTGGAAAGGATCATTTACATCGTTATTCATCCCTCTGCAGTTGCAGATGCTTGAAAGATGTCTGCTGTTACCTAAGCTGTGTAACTATGCAAAAATGCTTCTTGGCAGTAGCAAATGCTGGCTGTCAGTTGAAGACCCAAACTCACCATACCAAGTCATGCGGGACTAGGGGAAAAGAGATGAAGTGTGTGGTATATTACTCTGGCAAAGGCAACCCATTTGTTTGTTTCCCACATAATGTCCAGAGGGCCAAATGCCATCCACAGTGAACAGCAAAAAGCCCTTCCCCTTCACACTAAATCAGAATCTTACCTTGCAGTTGATCTCTAGCATTCAGAAAAATTGAGGAGAGGCTATACTCAGGAATTAGGAACAGCAATATTGAATTATGCATACAGGAGAAAAAAAGAATTGCTTTCTGGTCCCTGTAAGTGCTTGTTGAAAGCCAGTAAGTGTGAGGCAATGTAGATGATGAAAATGGCAACCATGTCTCCCATCAGATCATAAGACATGTGGGTTCCTATCTGAAGTTCAAAGGATTGCTTCTTCTCCTGAAGATTTATTGTCATAAGTTCCTTGCCAAAATTTCTCTTTAGAAGGCATTTGGGACTCCAGTCCGTCAATGATTAGGAACCTAATTCCCAATTCACAGCTTTGTTTGTTTATCTTCTCATAGTTTTAGCACTTGTCTGTCCTTCAGCCAGTTCCTTTTCTCAGCCTTCATGTGGTTAGGCTACACCAACCAGCCAAAAACCCCCCAAGATGTAAGGATGAGCAAAAAGCAGAATAATCCAGAGGTAAGCCAACAGAATGTTTCCCTTCTCCCTTTTCTCCTCTCTTGGTTGTGTGCTACCACAAATACCAGGATTCACTGATTCATTAAACATATTTTGCTGCTGAACCGGCCATTTAAATTGCCAATTCTTTCCTTGCTACAACGGGAGGGATTTTTTGCAGTAAATAGTCAGTTGTTTTCAGATACTGTAGCTTGTGTCCTATTCTGATTTTTTAGGTCCCTAGATGTTATTTTCTTCTATTCACACACAGCATTATCCTAACTAGAATGTGAGGCAAAATGTTCAGTGAATGAGACAAACATGGGTTATTTTTTATTTCCATCCCACAGTTTCAAAATAATGAATTTGCTTTTTTTTTTTTTTTTTCCGCATGTCTGGCTATAAGGCTTACACTGTACTTTTTTTTGCTATCCTGTAACGTAGAGTCCTAAGCTGACTGTGCTCTTTCTCTGTTTTTCTGGCTTTGCTGGTTGAGGGAAATACATCACCTGCTTTATCATTGCCTCACCTACTCTATGAGGGAGATGCCCAGTGTGTTGTACATGAGGAGTGCTCATGGCACTTCCAGTCCCACCTTGTGGTAACCCCAGGGCCAAACAGCAGATCTGTGAGAAGAGTGCTCTGTGCAGGGAACACTCACCCCAGCACTGTAGTTTAGATCAGGGGTGTGCTTTTCAAATCAGTCTCCAGATTGTCCTTACTCTGCTTGTTTGTGTTCATATCACTGAGGTCTCTTAGTCCCCAGACTGGATTCCTTTTGAATGCAACTGAGCTGAAAAATGTGCTCCAAAAGCTCACCTAACAGGCTTTGACCACTAATGGGTGTCCAGTTCATGGGAGAAGACTATTGGAAATAACCGCTTTATCTTCTCCCATTCCCTATTTCACACCCCCTCAAAAGTGTCACAGACTTTTGATCCTTGACATCAGCTTCTCCATGTGACAGATCTGCTTCTTGCTAATACAAGGGTAGCGTACTTTTCAGTTTCTCTTCTGATATTAAACATTACAGAATCACTTAGGTTGGAAAAGACCTCTGAGATTGAGTCCAACCTTTGAGCCAACACCACTTTGTCAACTAGACCATGGCACTGAGTGCTACATCCAGTCCCTTCTTAAATACCTCCGGGGATGGTGACTTCATCACCTCCCTGGGCTGCCCATTCCCATGTCCAATCATTCTCTCTGTAAAGAACTTCTTCCTAATGTTCAACCTAAACCTCCCCTGGCACAGCTTAAGACCATGCCCTCTTGTATTGCTGGTTGCCTGGGAGAAGAGACCAATACCTTCCTGGCTACAGCCTCCTTTCAGGTGGTTGTAGAGAGCGATGAGGTCTCCCCTGAGCCTCCTCCAGGCTAAACAACCCCAGCTCCCTCAGTCGCTCCTAATGGGACTTGTGCTCCAATCGCTTCACCAGCCTCATTGCCATTCTTTGGACATGCTCCAGCATCTACACTATTTTTTTTTCTTCTTGTAGGTGGTTATTGCCTGTCCAGGATAACATCCCATAATCTATGCTTTGAGCTGGAAAATGAAAATGTAGTTGATTGCTAAGATGGATCTACCACATCATTAACTGTTGGAAAATGAATCAGCTGTGCTGTATGTATTGCTGATGCTTCCTCCTGGCAGCATTACTGACCTTAGTACAAAATGCTGTTCACATGTTGTAAAGAAATATTTATTCCATTATACAAATGCAGAAACTAAGGCACAGACTCAGTGACCTCTTAAAATGATCACAGGAAGTTTGGGCTGTGGCAAGGGACAGGGTTCTTTAATTTTAAGACTCTTTGCTCCAGGTATGGTTTGACATTGGTGATTTCATACATGAAGAGTGTGCTATAAACCAAAACAAAACCATCAAGAATTTCCTAGAGAAATCAGGCTAGTGTCATTGCACAGTCTTAATGTATGTGTCTATCCATCTTCTCAGTAATTTCTGAACATGTTGGGCCAGTTTAATAAACTCAATAGAAATAGAGCAGCATATGTGTGTCTGTAACTTCCTTGGGAACACCAGAATGAGCAGATGGCAGAGTCCATACTGACAGTTCCAGCTGAAGAAGAGGATTCAGCAGGAGCTTGATTCTTACTAGGCATGAGAGAATCCACACAGGGATTAAATTACTTAGGACCATGAAAAAGTCTTTGCTCACAACCTGGGCTTTACTGGAGAGCAGCAGTTTGGGTCAGTGTTTTAGACATGTCACACATTCATTACATCATATGTCATACAGTTCCTGCACCTCTTCATCAAGGTGGTAGCATCTGACCAATGGTTTGTACAGTGTGATCTCCCTCATTAGAGGGAGATCCTGAGTTGTTGCAGTTAGCTGTAATGGCACAGAATGTGAATGAGAATTGGCCAAACTGCGCAAAAATTAGAAATTATAGGACCTTTTCTGGCTGTATACTGTTGCACTGTACATACCAAAATGGTCCACAGTTAATTCTGATGAGTAGGTATTGCCTGTTAAGAAGGTTGGGGGAAAGCATGACTCCCAGTTTGTCAGTAAGTTCTGACCTTGTTTGAGTCCTGATTTCTGTTGACCTCAGCACAAGGAATAAGCAAGACCAGACTTCATGATCACCCTTTTTCAAAACCCTTCGTTTCAGTTCTCAGAGGTAGAAATTATTGTATTAAAAAGCTTGAAGTTATATGAAATCTGTAAAAGAAAACATGTCTCAGGTGAAGAACACTTCTGGGGGAAAAGGGATGTGACACTTCTGCCCAGTGAGGTCTGCTCTCTCTTGAGCCTCCAGCAGGAATTTTCTGAGATTCCCAGTTCTGTCCATGCCTGGGCTTTATTTTCCAGCTCTCTTGAGTTCTCTTAGTGCAGCAGTGTTTCCTTGCCCTCATGCCCCTCTGACCACAGCAGTGCACTCTGCTTGGTCCCAGCTGCCCTTATCCTGTGCTGCTGCTGAAAGACAGCTGCCAAACCAGTCATCCCCTCTATCATCGGGATGCCTGTGGCAGTCCAGTGTTGGTGATGTGCAATGGCAGCTATTTAAAAATTTAAAAAAACCCTAAATGCTCAGATTTCCCTCCATCCTTTGTGACCCTTTTCTAGACATGCCGTTGTTTCTTCTCAAAATGTTCTCCACTTCCTGTCTTTACTGTTCCCAGTTGCTCCCTGGAGTTTCGTGTTTCCCACTCTTTCCCCTGCTACCATTGTGGCTGACTCAACCCTGCGCTGAAATGGGAAATGCTTGGGGAGATTTGGCACTTGCTATGCCTTAATCAGCTGTGCTGATTCTGAGCTGTGTCGATTTGGAAGGGGGAAGGCTGGAAGAAATGCAGGATTCAATTTGCTTGTCCTTTCTTCATCTACCTGGTTCTTAAGCAAAGTGATAATGCTTAGCCTCCTGTCATGATTTAACCTCAGACCGCCACCAAGCCCCAGGCAGCTGCTCTCTCACCCCCCCCCCCCCCCCAGCAGGATCAGGGAGAGAATCAGAAGGATAAAAGCAAGAAAACTCGAGGGTTGAGATAAATGCAGTTTCATAGGGAAAACAAGAGCCGCACATGCAAGCAAAGCAAAACAAGAAATTAATTCACTGCTTCCAATGGGCAGGCAGGTGTTCAGCCTCTGCAGGAGAGCAGGGCCCTGTCACACATAATGGTGACTTGGGAAGACAAACACGATAACTCCAAATATCCCCCTTCCTCCTTCTTCCCCTAGCTTTATATACAGACCATGATATCATAGGGTATGGAATATCCCTTTAGTCAGTTTGGATCACCTGTTCCAGCTGGGTCTCCTCCCAGCTTCCTTGCCAGCAAGGCAGTATGTGTAAGGCCTGCTTAGCAATAACAAAAACATCTCTACGTTATCAACCCCTGTTCAGGACAAATCCAAAACACAGCCCTGTACTAGCCACTGTGAAGAAAATTAGCTCTCCCTCAACCAAAACCAGCACCCATCCTCATTAATGTGAAGTGTGGGCTCTGTTAATTGCTCTGCACAGTGTGTTTTGTTTCCCATGAGGTTGCAGATGTAGTCTGCAGGTATTGCTGGTGTAAGCTGTTAAAGATTCCATAAGCAGATCGCATCTTCGAATCAGCAGTACTCATACCCATGAAGAAGGTACTTAAAAACCTTTGTCCCTGTTTAAACAGCTGTTTTCTAACTTGCTGATTTTTGGCTCCTGAAAATCTGCCTTGAAAAAGTGTAATTTTCTCAGTATCTTGGCAGGTCCCGCTAGTTTGTCCACCAGGTTGCTGCTTTATGACTCCATTTTGCTCTTCTATGCTGTAGAAATATGTAATAATATTAGGAATGTGACAGTTTGTGTGTTTCTTCTGAATATGTTTATTGACTCTGCAAAAGTGGAAAGTGCATAAAAATTGCCTCTTACAGTGTGTTCTGCCAGACTCTGTCTTGCCATTCACAAGGCACAGGGTCATCTATCTCAGGATAAATTCTAGTAGGCTAAAAAAAAGTTTTTAATTGGGGATAACAAAAATATGTAAATTACTACTGTAGAAATATAGTTTAAGAACCTGAATTGAATATGGAACTATTTTTTTAAATCCAAAAAGGAGAAAATTAAAGGAACCTGGAAATACTTCTAATAAGTTAAATACCAAGCATGCTGATACTGGTGGGACTGAGAAACAAGTAAATTCACTTCTGACCCTGCTCAATCACTGATAACTTAGATAATTAGTCCTTTATGTACTTAGAGCAAATAAGGCTAAGTACACAGAGCTGGCCAAAGGCTTTGTGACAAAGTAGGCAAAAGAAACTGCAGCAGAAGAGGGAAGAAAGGCCAGAAAAGATCTTACAGAAGGAGGAAGATGTGATGGTCAGTTGGACTTTACCAGGCTATATGTAACCTCATGGTGCCACAGAAGGATGTCTCTCAACCTTTGCACCAGCTTCTCATAGCAGTCTTTCCTGTCCATCTTGCATGTTGGGCAAAGGTTTGAGCTCATTCCTGTTGCAGCAAGTGTGAGGGATGAGGCTGAAGAGCGCACACTTAGCTCTTGATGTTGCAGCCAGCAGTGACGCAAGGGGGATAGCAATGGTTGCTGCTAGAAGTCCCTTTCTTCTGTCAACTGAATACAGCAGCTGTCCCTCAGTTCTCCAGAACAGAGAAGACTGCAGGACTTGATCTAGATAGCCCCCTTCTTTGAATTACACTGTGATCTGGAGCTGAGTGAAATACCAGTCAAGGTATCTGAACACACTGCTCTGACTGAAAGTTGTCAAGCTTTAGAGGTTGGGCACAAGCTTACCACCACAAGCTGGGACAGTGCCACTCTTTCCTAATAAATCCTCAAACCCTGTCTCATTTAGTCTTTGACTGTGTGACATCAGTCTTACACTGGCAGAAAGCAGTCAAGAAGAAAAGTGAAAGAAGGCCATGCAGCTACGGCAAAGCCAAGCTGACTTATCAGGCAGCAGTAAATTTTATTTGGATGGTGAGAGGATACTCACACTCAGTGAGAAAATGAAGTATTGTTTCTGTACTAATGGCAGAAAGCAGTGCAAGGCAATGACTAGAGACAGAACAGAGTTTGTGCTCACATACTGTGCCAGGTTTAAAAAGAAATCTGAAATATCACTTCAGTAATTTTAGCAAGGTTTGAACCCAGGAAAAGAAACATAAGCAGAAATGTATCTTTGTATCTTTTCTTACCTGTTAAGATTTTAAGTGTAGTCATAGAACCATTCTCTGACATGATGCTAAAAATTCCTGAAGTCTCCACCATGATTAATGCAAAGTGACTGAAATGTCTTCTGTAAAGGACTTCTCAGCACGAAGCCCTCTACCTTCTAGACCGAGTTTGTCTACATAGTCAACTGCTCAGCAATCTGCTCAGCTGAAAAAGCACTTTTGAAATGAGGAAGTACTCCATCAGATACAGAGACAGAAATGTTCTAATCATTGTGTAACAGCATCAGAAATGTAAAAAGCCACTCAGTCCTCAATAAGTTATTTTTCAAAATAGAAATTTCAGAAGGTGGGTAGAAACATACATATTTCCTTAATTCAGGAGATCTGTCTATTTATGGCTAAACTCACCCATTTGCTTTCTCTGTAAAAATTGGATACAGACCTCTAAAAGAAAAAGGTTAAGTGATGTTGTATAGATCTTTTATTGTATGTTCTCTGGAAGATGGCTGAGGATGCTTCTTCCAAGAAGTGCTTGCTTTTATGCAAATCAGTGAAATAATTTTCTTTCATACAGAAGTGGGCTTTTTAATTAATCAAGGATATTAGAAATACTTACAAATCAAAAAACTTCATGGAATTTTTAGTCTGTCTCCAGCCTGAGTGTTTGAACCATGCACACTGCTGAAAGGAGTCTTGGAACTCCTGGAATAGCACCTGGGGTTGAGCACATGTGTGTGATGAACTGTGTAAAAGAGGCTCAGGCATTCCATCGCTGTTAACCAGGCGGGGCCCAGCAAGAGTGCCTGTATTACATCAAAATATGCATGTATAGCTCATGGCATAAATATGCATGTGCATTTGTAGCAAAACACTAGGCATGTTCACAGGCATGCATGTACTTATAGATAGAGAGCTGTGAACCTTTCTTAATCATTAACTGTGCTTTTAACATGTCTCTTTTCATTTGCCCAACGTAGCAAAGGCAAAGTGGAGTGACTTAAAGTGACTGAGGCAAGCGCAGAGATACCAGGTAGCTAAACTGAGGCATTAAGAAAACCAGAAGTGTTAACAATCATTGTTATATGGCTTTTGTGGCTGTTTGATACTGTCCTTGGGAAAAAAGTGCAGTTGGACCAAGGTATGTGCTAAGCAGAACAGTGATTTTCACAGACATAGCTATATTTTGTTTATCCAATGGCATATGATGCAACTGCAGATACAGATAAGGAGACACTATTTTTCTGGTTTGCTATGGTTAGAAAAATATGTGACAACCTAGTGCAGAAGAGAAAAGAAACACCCAAACGCCTTTATTTCCTTTTGCGCTGTGAGCAGTTTACTATCAATTGCAGACCACCACATATACTTTTGCCTTGCTGCCCTGCTGAGGTATCTCTTGGATTAAATCTGGCAGATATTCAGCCTCTCCATTGAGGCTGCTCATTGAATGGAAAGAGGAAGAAGAGTATTTTCCAGTATTGATAAAGATATGATGTTTTTGAGAGGAACACCTACAGACTCAAGTTTTTCTGTAGGATTTTTTTTCTTACAATCTTCTGCCAGTTGGATTTTTTCTTCCTCTAAATGAAATTACTGTGTGTAAAAGAGAGCTGTAACAAAATGACTGTGTTTTGCTGCAAAAGGATCATACTATTTGCAAAGTCGAAATACCATTTTCTTAATTAGCTCACTTGTAAAACTACTTAACTGAGAACTTGTCTGATTCTACACGGAAATGAAGACTAGCAATATCTTTATCTTACCTCCAGTGTCAGAGAGGTCAAAGCACAGCAATTCTTCATCATGCTCAGTGAAATGCTGCAAGTAGGGAGAGCATGGTGTAGTTGGCATGTACCTCAGTATGTAATTGCTATTACCAGAACATATCCCTACCTGTGGTTTGTGCTGCAGAACATTTATTGGGAAGAGGCACCTCTGAAATAGTGCAAATTGCAAGTGTGAGTTATCAACAGCAGGAATGAATGGAGGCAGCAGGTTGCAGAACTACCAAGTATCCCCTTTGCATACTCCTTAACTTCTGACCTGTGTTTTTGAAAATTAAATAAAGACATCATTGTTTGTGGCTGTGATGCTAGCATTCAGGATGGAACTGGTGGTGGAGATCTGTTTGCAGTCAGCCTGAAGCTTTGGCATTTGGAATTGTTTTCCAGCCATCTCTTCAGGATGACAGTGATACACAGCATTATTAGCATGCAAATACCAGCTAAAGCTCTTAGGAAAGACAAAGAAATGTCAAGATTATTAATAGTGGTGCACTGACTCCCAAGACTTAGTGAAGCTTTGGAGGGTGCCACCACATTCCTTGTTTTTCCTGATTCCTACTGCCTCCCACCTGCTGCTGTGAGAATGCCCAGATGCCGCTGCCCCAGGAATACACACTTGTCTCACACACAACTCCTCTACAATGCTCCTGCAGACTTCCTTTAGCTTACATTATTAAAGATGAGCTGTGAGGGTAACACCTCCTTTGGAAGCATACCTGTGCTGCTTTCTTCTTTCCTTTTGGTACAGAAGTCACTAGTTCACTGGTGGCAATGTGTTCTTCCAGCTAAAATAACCATTTTTCTGCCCTTTGTGGTCAAGAGTCTTCTCTGGGAGGAGATCTAAGTTGCATTAAGAGCCTGACACAGGGAAGTTTGCATCATCAAAACATGTCATGCAAATGAAGCACTACAATGACAGGCTGCTGGGACTCTCCTTGTCCTCCAGGAACTCAAGGTATTTCTTAGCGTTTCAAGGTACTATGGAATCAAATTTGCTAGATTTTGCTAACTACAATACAGACAGCATTGAAGACTGTAAGGACTTCACCTGACTGAGGAAGGGCAGAGGAGGAGAGAGATACAGTGGCTCAGCAGCAGGAAATCCTTCTGCCTTCCAGCAGTGGGATTAAGGCTTCATAAATCAGGGAGGGACCCTTGTGCCAGCAGTCTGGCACAGGTCCCCTGTGAAGTTAAGAAATTTCTCAAGTCAAACAGGATGGAAGCAGATGACTTTTTTTAATTTTTTTTTATTTTTTTATTATATTGCACCTTGTGTATGAGGAATCAAAATGGAGACAGTAGTAGCGTCACCATGGATATAGGAAATGGGGGAAATGCTTCTACGGGAGCCTTACTGTAGAGGCTCACAGAGTCCTCAGCCTCAAAGGGCGTTCTTGTAAAGTGTGCAGGGGTGAGGCTCTGTGATTACTTTGTCCTCTCTTGTTCCTGGGAGGATTTTACAGCTGCAAGGTTTGGAGTTATTGGTGTTCTCATTTCTTATCAAGCAACAATATGTTGAAATAGGATTAAACTGTTCCTGTGGAGGTAGAAGTTCACTGTGTATGCAGCTGTGCAAAGTGAAATTTTGCCAGGCATATTAATCCCTTTAATATTATAAAAGATTGTACAGAGTACAGAGAACTTATGATTAGGCTAACTATAGTCGTGCTTTTCAGCCAATTTTCATCCTTGTTATGCTGTTGGAAACTTAAAAATCAGAGTGTCTTTGAAACAGTGTATTTTACAGTATCACAGCCCATCAAACCTAAGCATGCGCTCATGCTCAACCTCTTCCTCTGAGTAGCTTCACTGCTGTCAAGGAGACTGGAAATGTACTTTATGTGTGACTGTCAGCCAAATGTTAAGCATAAGTAAGACACTATATGTTTTCTAGCTGTTGGTACCATTAGTTAGTCTTTCACAGAATAATCTAGGCTGGATGGGACCTCATGATGTCTCTTGTCCAACTTCCATCTGAAAGCATGGCCAGCTATGAAGCCAGGTCAGGTTCCCTCAGCACTTTATCCGGTTGGGTATTGAAAACCTTGATCATAAATGTTTCTTATAGAATCATCTAGCCTCTCTGCTGCATATTTTGAGAAAAAACTTCTCATTTATGCTCTTCAGAGTAAAACTGTTATGCAAGAGTCAGACCAATGTATGGAGTCTTTCTGCTTTTTTTCCTGGCTGGCTCAATGCACCAGCCTCTGGAGAGTAAGCTCCATGAACACATTATCTGTAAGTTGTAAGCATTGTTTGAGATAGAATAGAATCATAGAATATAATTGGTTGAGTTGGAAGGGACCTTAAAGATCATTGAGTTCCAAACCCCCTTGTCATGGGCAGGGATACCACCCACTAGACCAGGTTGTCCAGGGACACATTGTCTGTTTGGATTTGTGCTTTTCTTCCCCTAATATTTAATGGATCACCAAACTGCAGGTTTCCTTCCTCAGCATTTTCTGATTGTCCATATTGGTCTCTTTTCTCTTTTATGCTTACTTGTCACTGACTATTCTTCAGCCACCAGATGTACTCGAAGTACCACTTGCCCTCACCCCTCTGACTCTACGCTTCTTCCAGCATCATCTAATCCGTCTCTCTCAACAGCTTTTTCTAAGTAATTCTTCTATGTGGATAGGCAAGGGTGTATATAATTATGGAGAAGAGTAAAGTTAATGGGAAAATATAATGACAAAGTGAAACAATTAAAAATTCAGTATGGACTGCCAGCAATCGCATTCTGTATTCCCACATGCACATGGCTGATCAAGCTGCTGATAATTATATGATCAAGTTATTTATTCACAAAACCCTTCCTCGTTCCTTGGACAGGATGTGATTCTGGGTGTGAGTCAAGAAGCTGCTGTTGCAGGAGCTGAGATATTTGTAGCAAAAGGGCCCGACACTTGCAGGAAAAGCAAAAGGATAGCCTTGTGGTTAAGGTGACTGACTGCTACCCAGGCCAGTGGGATGACACATGACTCAGTTACATGAGTTTGGTGATGCAAAGCAAGTGATTTCTGCCTGAATTCTTACAGGCAGTTATACTTCCCTGGGCACTTCACACTTTCCAGGTGCTTACCTACTTGATACCTGATGTTGGAAACCCATCTTATCTTTACAGATGGAGCTGAAGTAAATGGGAAAGACTTGCTTTAAACATACAAAGAAATATGTTTTCTTTATTCTGTAAAAATTTTCTGTATTCTTAAAAAATTGGCTCCTTCACATTTCAAATAGGACATCAAAAGCCTAGAAGAAAGGGTGTCACAGCTTGTTTAAGACAACTTTAGGAATGTTTCTCAAGCTCTAAATTTAGAAGAAAGCCACCATCAGATATGATAGGCATGCTAATCTCTATTCATTTTTATTTTGTTAGGCTTGAGGCTTTTTATATTTTGTGGCAACAGGCTGAAGTGAGAAGGATAAGGTGTGGGCATGGATATCAGTGACTCTTAAGTTCCCATTCTTTTGTTGACATTCACTGTGTTGTTACAGATACTTGAAGCCTTATTACATAAATTTATTACTCAACTAGTATTTACTGAGACTTCAGCTAATTTTGGAGTTGAGTGTAAGGAGAAACAAGCCAGTATACCTGGACCCTTCTTCTACCAGAGCTTGCACTGGCTGCCATGCCCCTCCAACCTGCCCACACAATCTTTGAGTTCATCACTTAACCCCCAGCCACAAAATACGAGGCATGACCTTTCCAGGGCAGAGCCCTCCCACTGCATGAGCGGGACTTCAGTACTCAGCCCTGTTGTGGCTGTGTGGGGTGATCTGATGATGCAGGACAACTTGAGTTCCAGCTGGTGGGAAACCCTCTCCCTCAGATACTGCCCCGTGTCCTTGTTCATATACAACTGAATGATGTATTTTATAGAAAATGTACTATTTACGTTCAGCTTCCACCAACGATGGAGAAATATGAAATAAACATATAAACTGCCATGTGTCTAGGAAGGAGTAGGTCTTTACTGACTCTTGCTCCTGCAGTCAGTCTGACGACTTGCACACTGAAGTGTGATTTAAGCAGCTCTTGTGTGAGATGAGTCAGAGAGGATTGCACACGTTGCACAACTTCTTTATAAAAAGTGTTAACCAGCCTTAGTACGACATCAAGCCTGTCATTTCAAGACAGAAATTTCAAGCATGCAAGTAACAGGTGTCCCTGCAAAATGCTGGACCCTTCAGAAAAGGCTGCTCTTTAAATATACAAGTGATTGCATTTGTTTTGGTGACAGGTCACTAAGCAACGTGCACTGCACCAAGAAAATACAGTCTCAGCAGTGCTTCTCAGTACAGTCATCATCTTTGGCATTGAATCACTATACCATGAATTAGCACTGACAGTGGCTGCAGGGCTTTGACCACAGGAAAATACTGGGGCCAGATATACAGCTACAGCAGTGGTTTCAGATATGAATTAAAATGCAGTATGCAGGTTTAGAGTTGTGTGGTTTAAATCTTATACAGTATTGTCAGTTTTGCTAGTTAGCATGAAAATGGGTTAGTAGTTACCAAAGTCCATAATCAAATGTGGTAGTTTGAGCAGAAAAATTACTCTGACCTGAACACTGCCAAAGAGTGAATTTTTGTTGCAAAAATTGGAGGCAACTAAATTGGCTGAAAGAGTGCTGGAGAACAGAAAAGGAACAAGATGTTTTAGAGGTTAGGTGTGTGTGAAATATGACAGTGCACACCTCTATGACTGAAACCAAAACAAACTATGTGGCCTCACCCAGTTGTTCCTCAGTGAGCTCAACCTCAGGACTTCTCATACCTAACCATTGCAGTCAGTCACATGAAATTTAGTTTAGTAAAGCAAACAGGTGGGTCATTTGTCATTGAGAATATATTTTTCTACTTCTTGTGGAGCATTATATGACATGTCCCCTAAAATATATATATCTCCATAGCCTCTGCCCAAGACATTAGGGAGGTCTGTCTGTAGGCACAGGACATAGAGGATGTACTTACAGCTTTGCCTGTATCTTACAAACACCTTCTTGATCAGTGAAACTTTTAGTTAGCTAATCAAGAGCACAGCTCAGTCCAGACTACAAGAGGAGACACAGGTGTGCTCTCCTGCCCTTTGCTGTCCATAGGGGAGCCACTTTCTTGGGAAACCAGTGGCTGCAGGGTGCTCTGGCATGCTGTAACCCAGACTAGGACATGCCCTTAATTTTGTTAATAAAAACTTGTCAACGCTTCTAGCAAGCAAAGTAGCTGAGAAGTGTGAGGTCTGCATAATAGAAATTTCTAGCTTTCCTTTGCTGATGGGAGTGAGCTACCTCAGGGTATGATCTGCCTCAAGGCTGTATGAGAAACAGAAGGGAGTGAACCATAACATTGAAAATTATCCTAGGAAACCAGGTGACAAAGCATTACAGAGCCACTAAATAGCACTTACGTAGTAAAATGAATTGGCACGAGTGGGATATCTGGGTGTTGGGACTAATTGTACGCCCGGTCATGGCCCCGTGGTTTTCTTTTGTAACAGAAGGAGTGGTCTATGTGTAATCCTTCATGCTGAATTTACTGCTCCACTTCCTCTATGTCACAACCTCAGTGTTGCCATAGCATTTTAGCATGTCTGCATTTGTTAAAATGTAAGTTACTTGAGCATGGAGACATTTGAATGGGAAGGATTTACTTGATGCTCCCTGCTCCCCCTGGACAACGGCAGGAAATGTGCCCCCAGTGAAGTGTGTGACTGATGTGAAATGAGTACGATGCTAATCTTGGCCAAAAGCTTGTGAGGAAGCAATGCCTGTTTCATTTCCAAGGAACACTGGATTCAAAGAAGGTTACAATCAGATATTAAATGGAACTGACACAACAGTTCTATAAGAAAACTCCATAATGACCAAACTGTTAGACACCTGCTTGTCTTACATTCACGGCATTTCAGTAGTGTTTTAATACCAGTTCCAAAAATGTATTTCTTACTGCTCACCCCATCTTCTAGCAGCACAGTCACAACTTGATGAGAGGGACTAATGTTTGTGGGATGGTATAAGGGATCAAAGATTTATATAAACTTCTTCTGACAGTGCAGCTGCTTGATTATGTCACCTGCCTCTCCCTCCTACCACGATTATGTTTATAACAGCTCTCTGGTTTATGTGTCTATACATTTCTTAGTACCAAGTATCATAATACTGCCAGCAGCCCACTTGACTCTAATCTCTGTGGGTTGTGTTGCAGTTCATTTGTCTGGTCATGACTGAATTGATGCTCATAATGTCCTCAGGAGAAAAATACTGCAACCAACTGCAACAAATATAGAAGTCAGAGAGGTCGTTTCCTCTGTTCCCTTCTCTTTTCCACTTCTCTTTGCCTTTTTCAAATTTCCGTAGTTTTAAAAGCCTTTGGGAACAAGGACTCACCATGACTAGGGAAAAAGCAAACATTGCTTTTGCTCTGGGACAGACATATGCTGCTTGTGGCATGACACGTACAGGGGATTTATCTTCCAGGCCGTCTGTCACTATAGACTGCTGGCGAGCAGCAGCAGTGACTGAAGTGACTTGATGGAAAGTCTGGATGCCTCCTGCCTGCCACCTGCTCAACAGACAGGTCTGGTGGACCAGGCTGCTCAGCTGGGGCTATTTTGAGGGGAGTTTTTTATTTTGAAGAGATGTGAATGAAACGAAGTGCTGGTGTGCTCCTCTGGCACCTGATCTGCAGTGGGAGATGCCAAGTGGCTGCAGGATCACCACCAGTGAGTGCCCACTGGTGCCTGCTGAAGTAGCTGGTGAGGTGTAAGGGCTTCTCCACTACTCTTGCAAATTCACTTCTGAGGAGTCCAATTAATTTTCCTAAAGAAGTATTCTAGGGACTTACTTAATTTCTTGTTTAATTGAATAAAATGTTGCATTGTAAAAACCTTTCCTGAAGCATTTCTTAAAGTTTAGGCAGGGTGTGATCTTGTAGAAACTAAAGGTTTTACTTTTCAGGCTGAAATTTCCCCCTCTGTTCTGAGATGGAAATGAGTGGTGCAGATCTGTTTAACCTGGAGGAAGGTGGCCTCGGTAGCAGAAATCTTGGTTTTAGACCAGACACAGAAAACAACTGATGTATGAAAGGAGATGAAATATTGCCAAGACTTGTTGTTACACTTCTACCAACAAGGCTTCTGAATACAGCTACAGTGTGATACAACAGCTCAGCACACAGTACTAGCAAGTATGGCACTACTTTGTCCACTTTTAGAAATTAACATGGTTAAAAATCAAGTCCCTCCCAAAGGGACTGCTAGTTGCATTTTTTTTTCCTATTTAACACCAACTGACTGTAAACCAAAAACATTACCTAAAATAAACTAAGCAATTGTGTTTAGGGGCTTCAGAATGAATGAATTAAATTGAAACTGAGGGCTACATTATTGAAAGATGTTAGCTTAGGTACACTGGTTCAGTATTAAAAAACTGTTATCCATTTCAGAAGAGCTGTGTTGGAAACTCTCCAGGTAAATGTATGCTTCTGCTGTATAATGTGTTCAGGAGCAGAATTTACCCACTGACATTTAGATCAACATGACTGGAGTCCCTGCACTGGCTAGGGGAGGGGATGCTAAAGCTGTTGCTGAAGCTGCACCATCACTAGGAAGTGACCAGTAAGGTCCTTCTGGAAGCAGTACCAATGCTGGCTGTTAGTGCTGCCTACCTGTTCTACTTTGCCTGCGGTTTGCACTCTTAACTGCAAATTTGCCATAGGGCTGAAGTGAACAAAAGTACCAGTAGGTCTAGAAAGGGATTAGGCATGTTAAATTGACACCACCAGGAAACACTGCGTGGTCTGCATGCACCTGAGCCCATAAACTGTGGATTTCCAGATTGCATGCTAGTGAAAGGACTGCTTCATACTTGGTTGTTCTTTATGCTCTTGCCTTAAGCACTTATTGCTGGTTGATGTCTGACTGAAATATGGGACCAGACTGGTCTCATGCTAGCAAGTTGTTCCTCTGTTTTGCCTCATCTTGTCTTATACTGCTGAGTGCACACTGCCATCTCTGCAGCTCTGCCTTTTGCACCAAGGATCCCGAACCTGCCACCTGTGTAGCCTTCTGCCCAACGGCAGGGGTCTGGTAGGTCTGACCTGTGTCACTCTACACACTGCTTGCTTAAGTGCCTAAGAATGGGCTTTTTCACCCTATGTTCCTTTTTGTAAAACCAGGACCAGCAAAATGCGTCCCTGGGCCTGCTCATTTTCTTCCTGCTGCACCTCTTGGAAAACAGTTTTGCAGCTGTCTGTGTTGGCACTGGAGAGCGCAGATAACATCTGTGGATAATGAGCCCTGAGAAGAGCAGTTAATGAAGATCTTGTTTCAGAAGCTGTGCTGCTCTCAACCCTAGAATAGCCAGAGACATGTAGTACATGAGCACAGTGTTCATTGCACAGTACTATTTTTGTCCCTTTCCCCTTCTAACCAGCTTTCAACAGCTTGCTGTGTGGATTCTCTCCCTCATGTTGGTCTGCTGGGGTGCAACAGTGGTCTTCCAAGTGGCAGGGTTTGCACTCGAGGCAGTGTGCAAGACAGTCCATTGGGGTGCAGGAAGAAAATAACTTTTGAACCATTAATAAAAAAGAAAATTTTAGTTTTAAAACAGTGTTTACTTTATCCTTTTTATTTCATTTCTGGTTTTGTGTGTGTGTTATGACATACCTAATAGTTCAAAGATTCTTTACTGAGAGGGGTTGAGCAACCAAAAATATTTGAAGGCCACAGGCTTAAACGACATCTTGGAAAGCTGACACCTGCAAACTCTTCTGTTTCATGAAGACCGAGTCTGGTTTTCCACTCCAAATCAGTGGAAACATCAGGGCTGTTGTCTCCCCGACTGTCATCTACTTTGATACTTTTAAGACTTCCTTCTGTGTAATTTTCTGTCCCACCTGAGGTCTGTACAAATGGTGGTGTAATCACCAGTTAGGCTAGGATGAATTTGTTACATGTCACCAATGGAGCAGAAAGTCAAACCAACTAATGTGTCAAATTTATGAGGGGACCTGCAAAAGCCTGAATGTAAAGATGTGTAATCATTCTGCAAAGAAAGAGCAACTAAATTTCAAGTACCAGTCTGCTGACTGGAGATCTGGCTGGGAAATCAAAATCTGTGTTAGAAAATGATACTGATGGCTAAGTGGTAAAACTATTACAGTGCTAGAGCAGACATGGCGTACTGTCTATCCTTAGCCACAGGCTTGGGATGGATGCATTCTCTCCTTTTCATTTTGTGCAATGCAGATCAGCTTTCTTTTATATGATGTTTGTGTCAGTCTTAGGGACTTTGTGACAGTGGCTGTAGCTTGCTGAGAGGTCAGTGAGATTGACCTTACCCTCCTTGGGCTGATGGTGATCTTGGGTGGAAGGTTTAGACCCTACAGCGATCCTTCCCTGGTGAGTTGCAGCTCAGCATAGCCACAGAGGCATAACAAGGTTGGGTTTATACAAAAGGAGGGCAGTAACTAAATTCAGAATGACCTACTTAGACCATGTGTATTGAGTTAGTAGGTACTAATGAAATTCAGTGTAAAGAGCTATGAGGCAGTAAGAAAAGGAAACTGCGGTGACCTGTGTAGGGTCACCTTCAGCTGTACCCTTTTAGAGCAAGCGAGCTAATGGGGAAAGGTTTGAAAATTAGCTTAACTGAAACAGCAATTAAACCATGTGTGTGAAATTTCAAATAGATGCATGTGCGGCTTATGTCTGCCTTTAAAAATCTGACAGTAAAAGTGCAGGAGAAAATCAGCCTCAACTGGTACTAAAAAAAGTTCTGCCCTGCTGCCCATTTCAAAGTGTCCATCTCTGCCAGCTGAAGTACCACTGGGAATTGTGAAGGAGGAGTCTGAGGAAACGGAGTGAGGTTTAATGTGTTTCCCCCTTAGTAACAAGTATGTGGGCTTGTATGTGGATTTTTCCGAATATTACTTGGCATTTGATTCACTTTTACATGATGACAATCACACTTAGACACAAACAGGTCTTCCTTGGAAGGAAATACAAAGTTTGGGCCTGTTCTTAAAAGTTTCTTCTCTAGCCCTTTAAGAACAGAAACTTTTGTGTCTGTGGTGTTTAGTACCTGAACTGTGGCTGGCAAGGGCTGCTATGAAGAGATGAGACTGGCCTCAAGTAATATACCATGTACTGAGACATTGAGAGGTTTGCAGATGAAGACCTTGATTGATTTATGAGGTAAATTTACAGGTGATGGGAGCCTGGAGGCCAGAGATAATTTATAGTGATGCAAGGGCCTTCATATGTGAAACCTGAAATAGTTTGGGTCCTGGAGCTGCTAGAAGGTTGGTTGCTGTGAAAAGGTGGAAGTATGAAAGCTGGGAAGTAACAAGCAGGGCGACCATGTGACCATGAAAGGTTTTTAAGTAGCAAGTATAACCAACACGTTGTTGATCCAGGATGATTAATTTGAAGAGAAAGGAACCCTACTACTTATTGTCTATAAGCTTGAAATCAACAGCTCCTGGGGTGATAGAGCCTGCACCCAGTAAAGGAGACTCTTGGCATTGCGCACATCCTTGGACCCTCAGACTAGCAGTACGTGCTACGCAGACCACTTCAGAGTCTGAGGCCTGCTGTAAATATTTAGGACATCCCAAAGAAAGCCAGAAGCCCCATCAAAATAATTTAAGCTATCATTAATAGGCAGGAATTTAGTTATAATCAAAGGTTTGTGTTTTCCCTAGTCTATTCCCAGCCTCCTGGTTGTTATCTATAACATCTAAACTAAGTAGAAAGACCTCCCAAAGTGAAACATGGCTGTCTCCCTGCTATGTGCCTTTGCTACTCTTCAAAGACATTCTCTGCTGAGAAAACAACCAACCACTCTTTTTTTGTTAGCCAGTACTTCATAGGGCTGTCTTTGAAGGGAGGTCACTGTGGGGAATTTCGGTCATTCCTCCCTAATCTCAGACATCATCACCTCTGAAGGGGGGAGAGGCAGCAGAGCAACAGGCAGACAGCTCAGGCAGCTGTTGCTAGTGGTGCAGACTGCGCAGTCTGTGGGTTGTGCTGGGGGTACAGCTGCTGATCCCAGCCCTTCTTTTTGCATTTTTCATCTGTGCAACATCAAGTCAGTGGCAAACCCAGTAAATGTCAGATAAGTCACTGTGGCTATGGATTTGCCATGAGCCTAAGGCAGCTCCTTGCCCCCACATTAGTGCCAGGCAGTGCAGTGTGTGTCCTGTACGTCACAGGATGTGGGGACACAGCTTTGCCCTGCACTGTGAACACCTTACCATGGTCTTCTGAGTTATAATTCTACAGCAACTCATACAGAATAACATATTTAGGACCATATACACAACACTGAGCACAGCAGTATTCAGAGCATTTATTTTACTCTTTCCAACTTGGATACGATAAATTCACAATTCAAAAGCAGCCTGGCCAGAAGGTTCAGTGAGGTTATTCTGCCCCTCTGTTCTGGTGAGACCCTGCTTGGAGTACTGCATCCAGCTCTGGGGTCCCCAGCACAAGAAAAACAGAGCTTTGGAACGAGTCAGGAGGAGAGCTGTGAAAATGGTCAGAGGAATTGAACACCTCTCCTGTGAGGACAGGCTGAGAGAGTGGGGGGTTGTTCAACCTGGAGAAGGAAAGACTTTGGGGAGACATTATTGTGTCAATACTTAAAGGGGGCCTACAAGAGAGCTGGAGAGGGCTTTTTTACCAAGGCAGGTAGTGACAGGACAAGGGATGATGGCTTCACACTGAAAGACGAGAGATTTAGATAAGATATTAAGAAGAAATTCTTTACTATGAATGTGGTGAAACATTGGAACAGGTTACCCAGAAATGCTGTAGATGCTTCATCCCAGGAAGTGTTCAAGGCCAGGTTGGACAGAGCTTTGAGCAACCTGGTCTAGTGGAAGGTGTCCCTGCCCATGACAGGGTGTTTCAACTTTAAGGTCCTTCCCACCCAAACCATTCTGTGATTCTGTGATTCTCCCTTCTGTCCCTATGGTGCACCCTTTTGTCCATGACTGGATTGCATTTTAAAGGAGGGGGTTTAGATGTGTCTTCCCATGGCTGAATAACAAGTTAATGGTGACGTCTATCCCAGAGTAAACATCAGTAAATTTTTTTTGTTTGTGTCGGTATTTTTTTATGTGAGACCACAGGCCCGAAGAAAATTATTCACATAACTGTTAAGAGAAGTACTGCTGGTTTGGATTTCTCTCCAACAGGAGATGCAAGAAGAGACTGAAAAGTGAAGAAAACTTCCCAGAAGCACAAACTCTTGCTAATTTATTGACAGAGAAATTTTAAAAAGGCTGCAAAGAACATCTGGCAGCTTCTGGTTTATATTTTTTCTTCCCTAAATAATTGGAGCACTTTAATTAAATTGCAATCTTGACTGTATTTATCACTGGACTTTCATGGAGCCTCTCATCCTGGGGCCTGAAAGCAAATGATATAAGTCACAAAACATCCCCAGGAGATTGTACTGGTAGGCAAAGAAACAGAGGAAACAGAAATAGTCCACTGACAAGACAACACAGGAAACTTATAGAAGAGGGAGGAAGGAAGCCTGGGGTCTCTTGGGGTATCAGGCAGTGTGCTGTCAGCTGCATCTTCTTTAGGGAAACCAAACTTGACTATAAGATACTGTTTCTGCTTTCTATTACTTCAAAGCATTTTTACAGGAAAAGATGATTTCTAATATAGAAACTAACAGCTAAAATAAGTGTGCACCTTTCCAAGGACAAAAATACTTCTCTAAGCTTCTGCAAATGTGGTGCTTGCATGAGGCAAGGTCACCGCACAGTTCCTTCTGCTCTGCTTAAAAATACCTCACAGTTACAATCAAAGTAAACATATTGCTAGATCCCAGAATGGGTCTCTTGAGCGCTCAACTTGACATCACAAATAAAGTTGCCTATAAATAAATAAATAAGTAAGTAACATCAAGTTGACCCTCCTGAATATTAAAAGCTTGCATTTCCCCCATCTCTCTCCTTGAAATCACCATAATTTTACTTCAGCAGTTTTCAGAGAGCTATGCTCTGTATAAGACCTCCTCTAACAAGGCCCCTAGTGAAGCTACCTGCATGAGAAATTGTAAAAATCATCCTATCCTTGTTCTGACCCCCTGCCGCTGTCTGCCCTACCCTTTTCTGCTCCACTGAACTCTCTAATTGCTTGCTTTTGTGACTAGTATTTTCCTGTCTTAGAGTTACTTCATGAAGATGAACTGCTGCATTTCAAATGGCATGACTGTACTGTTACTTTTCAAACAGCACATCTCTGTTTGATTAAGTCTGGGGTGAAATTTAATGTAAGTGGTGCTTAAAGAGGTTATTTCTTACCCAGACTGAAACCTTTTCAATATGGAAGGTCAACAGCTTCATCAGATCCATCTCCAAAATGCTTTTCTTAAAGAAAGGTAAAAAAAAAATGCCCCCTTCCTACGTAGAACTCAGTTTTACTTTGGATAAAAATTAATAAAAGCACCACTGATCACTTGCCTGCCCATGGAAGATTAATCGTCTGTGTAGCATGCAAAATACTCCAAAGCATAGAATTGCATCTGCTATTGAGCCTTATGTATCATTTCATGGCATGACGTGATTGTACTTGCAGGGAGGGGGTCAAGTATAGTTAATGCACCTACATGGAGGAGCTGTTCCAGCAGGTACTGCAGGGACTCACTGTGCACTTTTGACTAACTTAGCTCTCCCCTATCCACTACTCCCTCTATCAGGAGACTTTTGAAATTCAAAATAGAATTTCTTTAAACTAAACAGAGATAGAAAGCCAGCTGGAGAAATGTCATACCTTTCTCCTTCAAGTGCCACACTTTTGTGTATTTGTTGTAGTACCTCAGCGACTAACATGAGCCCTCCCAAGGAATATTACCCTTGGATATTATAGCCAGAGCAGTGGTGTGGTTGCTGTGACAGTACTGTCACCTTTGGAGTACTGGTGATGGTGGCAGTGGTACCCTCTGTCAGAGGAGACTCTGGGCCCTCTCTGAGGATCAAAATTTTCTCAAACCATGGTCAGCGATGTTGCCATGCCATCCTGTGCCCAAGAAAGCCATTTAAGTCTTCTTGTCCCTTTTAAAATTCAACTTTAAAAGCAAGGGATGCAAATCTGGAATTGTGTCCTCTTTCCTTCCTGCACTCCCCTCAAGGACTCGGGCACATTTTCTGTACTTTTTGTTATTTTATGGTTGACTTTTCCCTCTGGTTTCTTATCATCTGAAGCCAGTTTAGATTGTATGTGTTTCAGCTGTTTTTTCTGGGCAAGGAATTAATGTCCAGGGGCAGCTGATGTGTTGAAGCTGTAAGGTGGCTTTGGTGTATGTGACTAATGGGTTACAGAATACTGGGTGTGTGCAGTTTCTTTTTCTGCTCATGGTCTGAACAAAGCAATCATCTCAAATGTGTGGAATGGGAAATCTTAGTCGTAGTGCACTCGTGTTGACTGTATGTGGGTAAGCACAGAACATACCTAAACAGATAGATGCACATGCACACATACGTTTGTGCAGCACTTTATCCATATGAAAGAAAAAGCCTTTAACTTGGGGAAGTCACCAAACATATAAAAGGTGAGCTTACTTTTGTGGGTAACATCAGTGGTGCCAGGAACTGCAGCTCAGAAAGGTTTCTTACACTGCTGGAAGCTGCCACACAGAGTGACTTACATCAGGGAAGAAACATATTTTCTATAAAGGGGTTTGTAAGCAATGAAGCAAAAAGAAGTAAAAACATTAGAAAGGAGCATATTTTGTTCTGTAGTTTCATACAATAGCACAGTAAGAGGTTTTTTATGGCAAGCAAGAGTAAATGACTTCAATTAAAAAAACTGAGAGCATGTAATATTTTTGTTCATAAATTAATCCCAAATAAGGGAGCTATGCACTCCTTAGAGAACGAAAAGTAATGGAATAATAGGAGGATGGAGAACAGAGATTGGTATCATTAAACTAACATCAAACATGCTGTTTTCTCTGTTCTTTCTAATTGGCTCAGCCAATGTCAAAAACCTAAGTAATCAAAACCAAGAACAATTTCAGCAATAGGATCCATATGTGAAGAAGTGTAACTTGCACCTGGGCTGTCCCAGGATTACTTATCATAACTTGATGATCAAATATTAAAGAGTAGCACTGAGGAGCACAAATGTGAAATGGCTCTGTTGCCTGTGGTGGATGTGGAGGCAGGGGCAGTGCCAGTGCCAGCCCACAACTTCCACTTCCATGCCACTACTTGAGTCCTGCTACGATTAACAATAATCACTTGTTTATCCCTTCCAAAGTATAGCCAGGGACATATGTGAAATCGTTTAGTTGCTAACGAGGGATGATTTAATGCCTGGTCAATTTAAGCCCCAACGAAGCGCTTGCATTTCCTGTCACACGCTGTCACCACTGGCTGGTGGCCTGAGCAGAGGAGACCTGACCCAGGCTCTGAGCCAATCTCCATCATTGCTGGTCAGAGTTAGAAGGAGCAGAGGTTGACCATCCTGCATTATTACTCCTGTCTGCAGGAGCAGGACATCGCAGTCCCCTCCAGTGAGCTGCCAGCATTGCTTCTCCACTTCTGAGCAGTCACCCCTCCTGCAGTGCCTGGCTGGGCAGCCCAGCTCGTCCGGATATGGATGTGGCAGGGCATCAGCAGCCAGTCCTGTGTGTTGGCATCCCTAGGAACCCATGGGTGATGAGACAAAGCAACGTCTGTTCCCCTCCTGGGAGCCTGCCATGCTCTGTGCAGAGCTGTCACTGCTGGGTGCCAGAGAATGTCTGTGAAGCCACAGAGGGGACAATGCGTCCAGGGACAGTGTGGGGTGCCAGGCTTGCAGAGCTGGCTTTGAGGACAAGGTCTTCTCTCACTTAAGCTGCTGGGGTCTAAAACCTCACTGGTGCAGAAATAAATGCAGAACCAGCCTTCTATTTGCACCCATGTTAGCAAGAATCATCCAGAGAGCCCTTGACAAGCTTGAGGACAGGTTTGGGCCCATGTGAGGCTTGTGAAGTGCAAGGTGCTACAATTGGGTCAGGGCAGCCACCAGTATCAGTGCAGGCTGAGGGATGAAGGGGTTAAGAGCAGAGAAAGATTTGGGGGTTCTGGTGGATGGAAAGCTGGGCATGTCTCAGCAATGTGCACTTGCAACCCAGAAAGACAATCATATCCTGGGCTGCATCAAAAGCAGTATGGGCAGCAAGGCAAGGGAGGGGATTCTACTCCTCTACTCTGCTCTGCTCTACTCAACTTGGAGTGCTGCATCCAGCTCTGGGGTCCCCAACACAAGAAGGTTGTGGTCTTTCTGGACTGAGTTCAGAGGAGGGCCACAAAGATGATCAGTGGTGGAGAACAGAAGGCTCGGGGGAAACTTTACAGCACCTTCCAGTACCTAAAAGGGGCCTACAAGACAGCTGGAGAGGGATGTTTTACAAGATAGCATAGTGATAGGACAAGGAGGAATGCCTTTAAACAACCGTTAAAGTGTGGGGTTAGATTAGATATTCAGAAGAAATTCTTTCTAGTGAGAGTGGTGAGGCACTAGAACAGGTTGCCCAGACAAGCTGTGGATGCCACATCCTGGAAGTGCTCATTACCCAGGTTGGATGCGGCTCTGAGCAACCACGTGTAGGGAAAGATGTCCCTGCTCATGGCAAGGGGCTTGGACTAGATGGCTTTAAAGGTCTTTTCTAACCTGAACCATTCTGTGATTGAGGTTGGAGACTGCCTTAAGCACTGGCTCTATTCCATGCATGGTTTTGAGGTGCATGGACAGATTTGCTTCTCCCACAGCAGCTTCCTTCTGCTGATGCATGTAGCACCCTAATGTGGACACTACAGCTGTCCCCTGTCTGTTGCACAAAGCACCCCATCAGCTCTCCCTGGATTTGTTTCAGGTTAAAGATGACTTTTCCATGGCTGGCAGTGATCTGTGACAACCTCTCGTGAGCAAAGTGCACTGGCAAGTGGAAGAAGTTCGATCTGACACAATCTGTGAAACAGCCCTGTCAGCAGTGGACCTCTACCTGAGCTGGTGGTAATCCCATTCCTTTAGTTCTCCTTAATGCAATTTAGAGCATTAGAAACAAATTTGCAAATTGCAAAAAGGCAGCTTCTCTTAAGATACTCAGTTGCTATGCTAAGACAGCAAGAACAGGCTATAAAAGTTATTTCAGTAAGCAGTGGAAGCATCAGCAACAGGGCTGACCACTAAGAGCTCAGCTGAACTTCTGGTCAGTTCAGGACAGCGTGTTCTTCCTGGGAAGTGGCTGATTGCTGCAGATGATTTCGTCTTTTCCAGGTTGCTGAGCTGCCGGTGTAGAGCAGATAATGCTACAACCTGTGATAGCAGAGGTGAAGTTCTGCAAGGATAGGCAGCAAGCACACAGCAAAGACACAGCTGGTGCTTGGCAGGGAAACTGAGTGCCTGGGGCTCATGTGGTGGGTGTCATGGGCCTGAGATGCCCCTTGCACTGGGCAGGTAGTGCTGGCACATGGATGGAAGCAGCTAATGCTGTGCTTGTTTACTGCATGCATGCTGCTATTTCCAACTACATGACTCTGCCTGTGTTCCTGAGGGAGATTAAGGCTGCCCTTCTCTCTTTGAATCCTCAGCTGAGATCATCAGCAGCTTTAGTATCTGTGCTTCATCAGGGCTGAATCCCACCTTGCAAACAGTTTCATGCTCAGTGCCACTGCGATGGTACCATGAAGGGTTGCTACAGATGTGCTGGAGACCAGTGAAGACAAAAGGCATGTTTCTTCCCCAACTACCTTGCAGAGCAGGAGTAGAAGCACTGGAGAGTAGATTCTTCTCCAGTCACCAAAAGGACCTCTGGCTGTCGTTCCCAGAGGATAAATCCCAGTAGAACTCACACAGGTGTGATAGCTGTGCTCTCTGTCAGCAGTCTCAGCTTGGTTGGAGCTTCCAGCCAAAGGTACCAAGCATGGTGAGATCATGCATGCAAAAGGTTTGGTGACCTCTTCAGTGTGCTGTCACTGGGGTGACACATGACATGCTGGTGCTGATCCATCTGGAAAGTTAAATATAAATATAAAATATCTTAATTACTTTTGTAAGCATAGTTTATGACCTTCAGGAGCCTTCAGTACCCAGGCCTGCAGTGCCCAACATTGTGTGTGATGGCCGTGACACCATGGGGCCAACCAGGTCTGACTGTCAGTGTTTCTTGTGGCACTCAGAGCACAGCCTGGGGTGCCTGAGGCCTCTTAGCCAAGCACATGTGAAAAGGGACGCTGTGTAAAGTGCTGCAGATCTTTCTTGTTTAACACCCCTGTGGAGCAGAAATATAAAGATAGGATGTGTTTCAGCTCTTTTCCACTGGCCTTTCACAGGACATTTTATTTTTACTTGCAAAACCATGCAATGCAATACTCTGGAAGTACTGTCCTCCTCTGCAAAAAAAACCCAGCAAAACCAGCATAATCCTCTGTGTTTGGAGAAGTACACTTGCTAAGCCAGATTGCTTTTGACCTGGATGGCAGGCTCCTGCTTGCCTGTCTGGCTTGGTTTCTAAGTCAGCTCCCATGGTTTGGGCAGCTGCTGTAACCCCCTTTCTCCAGAAGGACACTAGGAACTTAGGTAAAATCTAGGTCAACCAAATTAAGGAAAAAAAAATTAAAACTTGTGTCTGAATGAAAATGTGGAAAAACTACATTTAAAAATGAAATTTCTTTAAGAGGTGTCTGTCATGACAATTCTATTAAAGTGGGGCTTCCCAAATCTGGAAGTTGTTTAAATTTCCTAAATTGTTTTCTGAGAACTGACTAAGCAGTTTGCCAAACTACAGTCACTGGATATAAATGTGATGCCATCCAGAGATGATAAGTGTTACTTGTATCTATAAAACTTTATTTTCCTCATGCTTTGCCTTCCCATTTGCAGTGGCTCACGGTTTGAGATTTCAAGATGAGTAGTTTGAGATTTCAAGATGAGTCCCTCAAAGAGGAAATGTACAAGGTGCTCTTCTTGATGACTTCTGGGATTTTTTTTTATTACCTTACACAGGCTGCACAAAAATAATTTTCCATTAATATTTTATTTATTTATTTGCCCTAATATAGAAAAATAGTACCATCAAATCTTCACATAGACTATGTTTGCTTTTTGCTCTGAGTGCTGTTTTGTAAATCATAATGCTACTTTTATAAAAACATAGGACAAGTCTTCTGTCCATCTTCTGTATGTTTCAGTGTTGCTAGAACAGAAAGCAATGAAGATTTCAATGGACTCAGTGTCTCAGCATCTTAGCATAGTGTAACCAACAGGATATGTCAAGAAGATGCAGCTGACTTCTTTCAGTGTGTAACATCTTTAAGCCTGCAGCTGATTTGTGTAAACAGTTATTTTCTCAACAATCTCTTATATGAGGAAGCTTCCTGTGAATTGCATAATTTGAGGCAGAAAAAAACACAGTGAGCAAAAATATTGCTGGGAGAGTCTAGAGTGTGAAAGGAAAACAATAGGTACTTTTATCTCCTCTGATTGCCAGCAGCCATGTGTGTTGAGAACATTCATCACGTAGGTTTGGTCTCCCAAGGCTATGGCCACAAATTCAGTTCCTTCCCCACTGCTGCCTCCAAGCTTAGTGTCTCCCCCCATCACTAATTCAATGTGAGGTGTCCACAGAAACTGGGGCAGATGACTGGGAAAGGCAGCAGTGACAAGTGACAGGGATGGAGCTGTTAACTGTGCACATTTCTGAGCGGTGAAGAAAGTTTGAAAGCAAAGGAGCAAGGAAAGATGAAAGAGAAAACAAGGAAGTATCAGAAAAAGAAAATAAGTATCAAAAGAAGCTTTTAGAAAAAGAAAACGGGTTGAGGAGTCACTGGCAAAGATCAAAGAGATAAGGACTATTTCCCATAAGGAGCACTCCCATACGTAGCAAAGTAGCTGGTTAAAGGGAAATGAGGTTTCTCCTCTCCTTAATCTGGAAGATACTTTTCTTCAAGTGCACACATTCATTTGATACCAGATGTCCGGGAATAAATAAGGTTTATCTGCCTTTTGTGACCCAAATCCTGTCATTTCTATAGAAGGAATGATTCAGAATACATGTATTAATAATTTGTAGCATCATCACTACATTTCCCTTATAGTAAGCATTAGATTTCACAGTAGTCATGTAGATAAAACATACCTCTAATCTAGAGAAAAGCTACCAGATGGGAACCAAAAAGCCCACAGATAAACCAACCCTGAAAGGGTGCAGGGAAGGCTCTTCACCTCTGCACTGGGATGTCCCTGTAAGAAAGGCAGGTACAGGGGCTGGGTCTCCATGCCTCTCACCCTACTACAGCACTGAGAACAGGTACATTCCCAGGTGAGTCTTGTGTCCCTTAGGAAGGCAGGGCAATTACTTAAAACATATGTTAGTGAGAATGGCTGCAGGTTTAACATCATTCTCTAATTCAGACTTGCCAGCTTGGTAAGGAGTGCTGTTTGCCTCCACTGTAAAGCCTTGCAGCACTGAGTGAAACTCTGTACTCTAGTGATGCCTAGCACAACTATACACAGGCCACACTCCAGTGGAGCAGCTAAAGTGGTTTTCCAGGTTCTCGACCCAGTCTCACACGCAGTTGATGCAATGATTTTTGCCTGAGGATTTGTATGCCTGCTTCCAGTGGCTCCTCTCTGGCTACAGTCCCTATTCTACAGGTGTGTGCTCTACAGAAAGCATAGGTTTTGGCCCAGACACAATGTCTTTGGAGAAGTGACCCAACTGGGGCTGTTTTGGTGTGGTTTTTTGTTTGTTTTCTACTCCTACCCCCTTCCTTTTTGCTTGCTCCCAGCTTGCTAGACCTTCATACTGTTGGCAAAGAGCTTCATATGCTGAGAGGATCCGTTTCTTCACACTCCTACATGACTTCAAAGATGAGCTTGATATGGGACATTCTAGATAATAAGAAACCCCCACACTGATTGTTTGTACTGGCTTCTATTTTTGAGCTGTGCTATCAAAATCATCCTTGCTATAGGTCAGCACAAGCAGAGTTGTGCATTTCATTGGACTGGTAAGTTAGGCTGTGTTTAAGAGGAAGGCATGCTGTGTATTTTGCCAATAGCATATTCTGATTTCCTCCTAAGTGCCTCTTTCAGTATGCTGATGACTATTCACTGCAACAAGACAAGCACTAAGGCACAAAAACTTTAGGACAGGTCCATATCCCACTTTGACTTCTCTTACACAACCTTATGGGAAATCACTTAGGTACATACGTGGCTGCCACTGCAGCCCAGCTTATATCCTCGTCTAAAATGATGAGATTTAGTTGAATCAAAGATGAGCTAGTATAGAAATGTATGGGGGAAAGGAAAAGAAGAGGCACCATACAGATGTTCATGAAATACCTCTAGTCAGCAAATGTCTTCTTGCGAACATCACAGTGAAGAATTAAAAAATGTTTCATCATGCTAATGCTGTGGGAAGGTTGTGTGTAGCTCAAACACATTAGAAAAGAATAATAAGAAGATATTAGTGCCTTGGTGAGTTTTAAGAATAGTCTGGAAGGGGTTTTTTTGTCAGTACTAAGCCCCTGGCCATCTCATTTATTTTATAGACCCAAGTCTCAAAATTATGATATTCTGATGAGAGTAGTAGATAAGCAATTAGCAGATGCCCTGCACAGAACAAGCTACTTGTTCTGCAGTAGTGCTCAGAGGCACAGAGTGTATCACATATTTCCAGAGAGTCATTGTGTTTAATTGATACTCCCTAAAGATGACAGACTCTACTGGTTGCCTTTTCTTTCTTGCTCACCCTTTTCTCACAGTATTTGATATTTCCACTGTAATCCTCCAGAACTGCTAAAAAGAAGGCAGTATTCTCTGCCCACATCTTGCCTGTCTCTGCAGTAAGTCTCTTGTGTTTAATCAAGTGAGTGATGAGGTGTGAAACTGTGATAATCATAAATGAATACTATTTTATGTGAGAAGTGTTCTAAGTGACAAAAGGAGTTGTTTTTGTAGGGACTGTCATCAACTTTTATTTTTCTTCCTGAAGAACAGTCTGAATTCCCCTTTTCAACCTTACTCCATGTCATGAGAGATGCTTGTGCAGTTTGCCCTTATGGTCCAGGTGAGAGAGTAAAGGTAAATCCATTGCATTGCAGAGGGTCTGTTATTAGCTGCATGTTTCCATGATCAGATTCTGATTCAACACAGTGTTGGGAACTGCTTTGTGCTGCTCAGCATCTTTCTGACTCTACCTGATGATTGCTGGGTAATCAGTTACGCTGCATCAATGCAAAATGCAAGCTCAGTTGGGCGACCTGCTTCTAGCTACTGCCTCCAAACTCCTGCTTTGGTGCAAGTTATTCCTGTGCCTGAAAGGGGCAGCTGTATTACTGTGCCTTTGACCTGCTTCTGCCTGGGGCATCTGGATTGCCAGCCACATCTTGGAGACAACTGCAGATAGAACAGAGTCTTGACTTGGACTTGGAAATCTCTTTTCTGCACCATAAGGAGTGTAAAGAGTTGCCAAGTTCCCTGTCAAGGAAAAAATCAGTGAATGAGAGAAAAAATCATTTTGGGTCATTGTTCTGTCTCAGATATACCCCTCATTTACAAAATCTTCTGCTTTAGAATGGGATGCCTCACAGTTCATGCTCTGTTTCTTTGTCTCCCAGTTAAAGGTTCAGGCAAGGCAGACTGTCTCCAATTTTTGTGGAAGCTCTTGTCAAACACCAAATGTCTGTGTTCAAGTTGTCCCACCTCATTCTAGTTTGGGGATGGGTTCTGAGAGCTACCTTATGTGCTTTTCAGCAGTTTCTGTACAGGGTCCTGCATTTTGTTTGATTTGGACTTGAAAAAAATCCGAACTCTTATAAATGTTTTGACCTGCTGCTGGGCTATAGAAATCTATTCTTAGAGCAAACGATGCTATGGCAACTGTCCCTGCAATATGACACAGTAACAAGAATTCTGTCTTCTTTTAATCTGTAGCTCCCAAAATACCTTCTACACATCCCAAGCCACCTGGCTTTCCCCACCCTCTTCAGAGCTGGGGAAGCAGCTCCTTTCCAATTTATTTTTCTAGTTCAATCTGAGGCAAAACCATTCTAAGCCAATTTAAGTAGATCAGAAACAACGTACTCAGTCCCAGCTGTCATAACCTATATTGTAGGACAGTCCCCTTGCTTTTTTATGACTCTTTCCCAGTGGCTTATATGTTCCCATTTCCCCTCAGGACTTGCTAAATAATCCTTTGACATGGGCTTTATCATACACTGTGTTCCTCTTTGTATATCCTACCAAAGGTGAGTTGTGAAATCTTCTGTTTGCACATTTTTCAATCAATATAACATAGCATTTATTCAGAGTTAACATTTCTATACAAAACCTCCTCTGACAAGACTAGCTTGTGTTTTATGAATTGATTAGCTCTTGATTACAAGAGCTAGATTTTTGGGAGCCCAAATGCATCATTTGATTGGGATGTACCTACACCCATGCTGAGAGATGGGCTCTGCCTTAAAGAGCTGGAGACCTGGTGTTATAAATATACTCAGAAGTAGCCATTACACATTCAGATGTGCTAGCAACAGACCTGTAGAAAAATCTGAAATGTTTCAACTCTCCCAATCTATACTAATTATCTACTAATTTCTCAAGTACACTGTGGGCTTGTACAAGGCATCCTGCTAGTAATTGGGAGCTGCAAGTGCTGTTTGCTTGAATACCGAGCCACCTACAAATTTCACAGCATTTGGTGAATAATTGAAGAATTTGTGTGTTCAGTACATCCCATATGCCATGACTGTCTTCAAGTGATAGCAACAATATGGCTATTGAAAACTTCTGCACATAACAGATCAATTCATCCCTGATGTAACCCCACTGACAACTGACCTGCAGGTGGAGAAGCAACACACAAGGCTGTAGGATGTAAAGTGGCTCTTCCTGCTGTCCTGCTTGGGCTCTCTTTGAGCTGCTGCCCTACCAGCATGCCACCCGTGTGTCTGTGCTACCGATTCACTGAGGCATGGCTGATAATACCATTTACAGCTCTTCAGCAGGGTCCCAAGGGCATTACAAAAGTAAATTGTCATTGCTAAAACGTGGGCATGAATAAAAATACTTGCCCTGATTTCTCTGCCATAATGATCATAATTCCTAATATAAATTATATTAACCTTCTTCTTCTCATAAACCACGTTTTAACTCTTTAAGGAGAAAGAACAGGGTGACAGACTAAGTATAATGTTTTGCATTTTAAAATTTAGTGCTGTTCTTCAAATTTCTTCTTTTTACTTTATTTACTGATCCTGGAAGCATTTTAAGGTCACTATCCTCCTTTTATGAAGTGCAATGTACTGATACTTTTGTATCTGATGCAAGTTTTCCCTACTGGAATGTAAATCCCCTAAAATACATGCTGTTCCCATCATGACTATTTCTTCCACCTTTTTGGTTGTCTTCCTACAGCACAGGAGGATGGACAAACATTAAAGCTGAGCAGGGCAAAGGGAGGGAAGGGCAAGTGGGTGACAGTGCAGAGTCCTTCTCTGCCCCAGCTGTGGGATGAGGGATCTAATCGTCACCCTCAGCTCACAGAGTGGAGCAGTTTCACTCTGTGTTGGCATCTGTTAATTGGGGCGCAGGTTTGAACTCAGTGCTTGTGCCTCAGGTGAACACCTGAGCCATCTGTCCATTCTGTCTATCCACCCTGCTATGCTGCCATCCAGCAGGTACTGAATCATCCACGCAGCAAGGAACATCTCCAGGAGGAAAGGAAGCAATAGCCTAACACTCAGTGCAAGACTTTGGACTTTCAGCCTCCAAGGCCAGCAGTCTGTCTGCTGGGGTCTGGGGCAAGCTTCTTTGATTGAAAAGCTTTGGTGTTAATCGTTATACATTTGTTTATCTTTTTTTTTTTTTTTGGCCAAAGAGAAAGCTACATCCCTGGCAACAAACACCCTACCACTTCAGCATGGCCTGAGCTCGTATTTTGGTAAAAACCACATGGGCAGGCTGCAGCCACCCATGGCTGTGCCCTGGCAACTCTCATTCTGACAACGGCACTCATGTCCATGCAAAAACTCCCTTCTGCTGCACCTGTATAAATAATTCTTTGTTGTGCATGTGCATTTATGTAGTTAGCCTGAGTTTTCTGAAATTTCTAGGGGTGCAGGAGAGGGAAGAAGCATAAGCCCCACTGGGATTAACCCTGTCTGGCTGTTCACAGCTCTGCCTTTATGTGTTTTCCCAACCTATTCCTCCCTTCCCTCCTCTCACACTCACTGGTAGAGTTGAGTTTTCCCAGCAGTGACTAATAGTGTCACCTCAGTGGCAGGGCAGCAGCTTCCTCTCTCCACTCCCCAGGCACTTTCTGGAGGAGGCACTCGAAGGTGCATGGGTTTTGAATTCTTTTGGATGGGCTTCTGCACACCCAGAAGAGATTTGGGGAGCCAGCTGCCTGGGCACCGGACCACGTGTGAGCAATCTGGGTGTTTGTAAATGAGGCAAAAGCCATGGAGGCAGTCCACATCGCTGTCTCCCTGGGACTTATGTTTCATTCGTCTTTGACGCTTTGCATCATGCCTTTTTGTTGTTACTATCTATCATGCACTTAGCACGTGTTTTTAACTGGGTAATTATTTGTCCTTAGGCAAAGCATGTACTTCAGCATCTGTCATTAGCAGCACCATGTGTTCAGTTCATGCTGTACATCTTCAAGTACTATATTTGGATGTCTCTGTCATAAAATACCTCAGGTGCCCTGTGGAGGCCTTAGACAGCCTTTGATGGACTCCAGACATCCTCCTCATTGTCCAATTATCTAGTTGTTTACCAGTTGGACTCTCAATCACCCTATTATATTAATTGCAGCATTCCAATAATTAGATTTCCTGTTTTTCAGGCCTATACGCTATCATTTCAGCCTACCACCACATACAGACCAGGAATGAATGCTGCCAATTTGCACTGCATACCAAAAGTGAACAGAGCAAACTTCCCAAGAGAGCTGGGGAGGACATTGATGTCTGCAAGGGCACTGTGCACTGTGGGGACAGCTTGGGCTCCTAACTTCAGACTTCCCTGCCGAAGAGAACCTCCAGTTCCACTTTAGCCTGCAAGAATTGTGATTTCCCAAGCCACTAGCCAACTCTATCATAAGTACCAGCAGTGGTAGTTTTGTCCTATCTTTAGCATATTTAGCATATATTTTCTAAATACAGTAGGATACTCAGTCTTTTTCATGCAAGATGCCATGGACACTTCATCTTTGTTTTTTCCCCTTCAGAAAATCTTGCCGTTTGGAATCAGCTGCTCTACATTTGATTTCTCATAGAAAATATTTGCAGTACTATTTTATTCCTATGGAAATGTCTTTATTTCCCATAGGAATAATATGCAATAAAGACATTTTATTCCACTGCATTTGTCACATTCAAATGACTGTCTCGGGCTTAGGCATTTTCCTGTCCTTCTACAAAAATATATGAACTTGTTCAGGTTCTGAAAATATTGGAGGATCTGCTTGACACTAAATTAAGACTATTTACTTCCAGACACCCCCGTAGTCCCACCCTGCCACCCTGCCTTCCTTACCCTCTTTACTACAAGGCTTCCTACACCTTGAGTGTTTATGCCAGCGAAGTCGGTGGAGGAATCTTTTCTGCCAAATGAAGTCTTACTCATTAAGCAGCAATTTGTTGTTATATTTAGCACTGGTTTCCTCACTGAGCAGACTCTACAATCCCAGAAAGTACCTGTGGTTTCTGTGGGAGCTTTGTGTAGGTTGCTTATGAAATTCTACCTGTTGTGCATGTTCTCCACCAAGGACCAAGCCGGAGCAGAGATGTTTCCAGTAAAGATTTTGTGTCAGCCAGGACTGAAATTATTCCAGCTCTGGCAAATAAATAGCAACATGGTAATCAGTCTGGGATATCCAACATAGCTGACACTAGAAAACACCAAGGGTGCTGCAATGGGAGCAGGAGTTGGGAGACACCTGGCACTTACTGGGCATACTGGGAGTAATGGCATGCAGTGGTCTGCACAGGACTGTGAGAACCAACAATATGTCCAGGAACCCCCCACGTCCAGGCAGACTGTCCAGAACAGTCCTTTTTCTGGCCCAGTGTGAGCTTGTGTCTCAGTGAGACTGTGCTTCAGTGTAAGAAGGATTATGAGCATAACACATGCTTGGGGGTCAGAAGGCTGGAGTTAGCATGGAGCATCAGTGGGTGAAGGAGAGGTAGAAGGGGCTGTGCTTGTACACTGAAGTCATTCCTCATAGAAGATGACAGTTTTATAGTTACTTCACAGTCTTCAGAAATACATATTCAGTACTAACAAGAGTTGAACAAAAACACTTTAAAATAATAGCGTCTGCTTTAGTTCAGGGCAAATGAACAATTGGGTGTTTTTTTAGGCTGAGTACACTCCCTGTTCTTATCAAACATGCAGCATGCTTCCTACCCTTTGTATCTTCTACTGCATCTTTTAATTCCTCTTAAAATACTCCTTCTGCTAAATGCAGAGAGATTCAACTGATTAATTGTATCATAGTAACATTCCTCAGTGGCTACACAAACAGTTCCTTCTTCTCCTCCTTCTCCTACTTTCCCAGCCTAAGTGACATTTATTTTTATGAATTGCTGGATTTGAGGCCCAGGTACCTCTGGGGGCTGAGGTAAGACCTAATGCCACATTTACCCTCTTCTGAGAAACTGGGAGTGAGAATTTCAGGTTTCTCCATCGTTCCACAGTGGACAGCACTAAATGGAGGGAGGCTATGAGCTGTAAACCATTTCTTGTCTGCAATATGAGTCTTATCTCTAAGCAGATTTTTTTTTTCCTGGTAAAAGACAATAAAGCAAATCTTCAATGTCAATAGAAAATCCCATGTATTTCCATTCTTATTAACCAGAACAACTCTTTACCTTTTTTCTGCAGCGCAGCTTAGTCTCAGTATTGTCACACAGTTGAGGGAAGATTTGGTGGAACAATAAAAAGATGACAGCAGAAAACAGAAAATTATCACAGCTATTTGGGAACAGCACTGAACACAGAGCAGTTCCTTATCTTCTAAAAGGCACTGATGTACAATATACCTGAATATGTATTTTATTAATGCATTGCTTTTTAGTATAGTAATTTTACAGCCTAATTGCACTCTAAAAGCAATTATATCTTGTAATATGATCTCTGGATGTAATGGAGACATTAAAAATGTCTCTGTAATTAATGACAACTTAAAATCTTCTGCATCAGAAGCCCTTTGCATCCAAGACTTTTCATGCAGTTACAACTGTGAGACTAATGCATTTTTCATGTTTTCACATGCCACAGTGCAGGTTTGGCAAATGGGGTGCACAGCTGCTGGCTTCCAGGGTTGAATTTCAGAACTGTCATGGCAGGACGAGTGGCTGAGCCATCTCCCCTTCCTGCAGCTCAGGTGCTTTGCAAATCTGAGCAATACTACACATTTTTCTATCAGGATCTGGATGCTGGCACAAAACCACTGGTGCCTTTGCCCCCAGAAATTCTCTTGACCAGTGAAGTTTTGATTTCAAGCCCCACTTTCACCCTTCCAGGACAGGAACCATCAAAATTATGTTTTGCCAACATGATCTTGTTACTGAACCCTTGTCCAAGTGAGTTCTAAAACTGCCATATTAATTGCACACTACAGTTTAATCACCATGTAACCACATTTCTGTGATTACTTTGTCCTTTAGGGCAGAGGCACTGTCTCTGCTGGGATAGAGAGCTGGTGGTATAAGTCTCTGTGCTTATCTAAAGACTCCAAGATGCATATATGCACTCTGATTTAAGATAAGCTTAGCTAGCCAAGGTAAAGCATATGGGGAAACCTAGAACCTAACCTGGCATCAAGCATCCCAGCTTCCTAACAAGCTTTCAGTAAGTATTAGGACTGCTTCTGCCATAATTTCACAGAGCTAGCATGGCTGGAAAAACACACCTGTTTTGGCCATCATGAGAACATGTCTAGGGAATCACAGAATCCTAGAGTCAGAATGGTTTGGGTTGGAGTTTGAAGATCACGTAGTTCCAAACTCCCTGCCATGGGCCTTTCATTAGCCCAGGTTGCTCAAAGCCCCATCCAGCCTGGCCTTGAACACTGCCAGGGATAGGGCATCCACAGTTTCTCTAGGCAACCTGTGCCAGTGTCTCACCACTCTCTGAGTAGGGAATTTCTTCCTAATATCCAGTCTAAATCTGTCCTCTTTTAACTTAAAACTGTTCACCCTTGTCCTATGTGACATCTGTCACATATGTCCTATGTTCACATATAGCCATGTGAAAAGTCTCTCTCACTCTTTTCATAACCCCCTTTAAGAACTGAAAGGCTGCAAGGAAAACTGAGAACCTACTTGGATCAACTAAGATATATATTTTTTAAAGATTATGGCTCCACATGTACTAAAAGTGCTAACTCTCCATCTCTACACACCAGCTTAAAAACAGTGATTTTTTTTTATTTGTGGACCAGACAAAAGCTATGAACTTTCCTTAGGTGACATAGATCAGGCTCCTAAATCTGCTGATCACCACTAACAGCTTGCTAGATAACACGTTTATACACTCCAATTTGGAAACACCACCCATGCCTACTGCCCAGTACACATGACCACCAGAGCTCAGAGCCAGATGCCTGTTTGATCACCCTTCAGAATCTCTGCGTAAGTCAGGCTGAGGAATTACACCCAGCCAACTTTGCACTGAATTCACTATTTCTTATTCATGTAGAAAATATCTAGCACAAACTGTTGTGCTAGATAAATTTGGGGGGCTGCACAGAGACTATGTCTGCCACACACTGGGTATTTGGACATATAGCTGTCACACGAGGTGTGCAAAGAGTCATCAACCAATTTTGAGGACTGTTACATAGGCATGCACAAACTTTCTTTTCAGAAGCGTATAAGTAGAACTGATAATTCTGTGCTTTCTTACTAAAGCTGTTGATTGTTGGGAAGATATTTTACGCAAAATGGTGCATCAAGACCCTGCTTTTGCAAAAGCACCATGTTACTCTTCAGGCTGTTTTCTGTCAGAGTATATCTCGTTAACCAAAGTAGTGATTGCAAGCACAAGGGAGGAATGCAATGGCTATGATACTACAAAAATTCACTAGAGCTGGAACAATTTTCTTTGATCCATAATATTCCTACAGGGAAGTTGTAACAGTCGTAAAGCTCTCAGACCTACTTACTGAGGTAAATACTGGGTCACCATATATTTAGCAATGATAACGCAAACCTCAGAAAAATACAGTGTATGAATAACTTCCTCCAAGTAACTATGGAGGGGGAAACAGGAAGGGATTTGCCTGAATGTGTTCTTAGTTGCTTCTCTTTGTACAGATAAATCAGTGAGTGCTCTGTTGTATTTTCTGTGTTCTAGGAGATAAGAATGCTCAGAGAAGGTCTGTAATTATTTCACTTAGTCTGTCCTTTATGGAGGGAGATGAAAAATAACCGCAGCAATCCCAGTGAAAAGTTGGACTTTAGAGAAAGAAAAAAAAAACAACTGTCTTCTTCCATCTTCCTCTTCCATCTGAATGGTGTAGCAATATTCTGTGGCTTACAGGCATCTGTAAGATAACAAGGTAGTGTCCTAAAATTAGATTAACTGGGCATTTACATTGTAGCAGCATTCTGTAGTGATGAGGTAAAATCAGAACAGATGCCTCTTGGAGATTTCCTTTAGGGCTTCTTTGACAAGGGCACAGTTTCACTTTATCCACAGAGCAAGGAAGGTCCAGGCCAGGAACTTCCTGAAGGCAAACAAATGGTTCTGACTGTTATCACACCTGCTTTGTACCACACAGATGTGAACCCTAGTTACATGCATGGAGCAGTTCATGGTTGATGTCTCTGTAGATATTTTCTCATGGTAAACAGGGCTCCAAGTCCTTGGGTAGCCCGAGTCAAATGCCTTGGGCACTTCCATTACATGCTCATGTAATTGGGGATGATTTCTAGTTGCTTGGCAGGTTGCCTTCTGGGTACTTTAGAAAGGTGTGGTGGTTTTGTTTTGGTTTATTTGTTTGGTTTGGTTTTTTTTTTTGTAAGAAGTTGTCTGCCACATATGGTGTTTAGGCTGTGCAGTTTTTTAATATGATTACTGTAGTGCATCACCATAGCAGAGCTCATCTGAGAGGTGATTTTTCTTTTTATCAGTGAAGCCTTTTTCTGGTGTCATGTAAGACTTCTTGAACCCCATCTAGTACTAGTACTGCAGCCAGTAATGAGAAGAACATCAGAGGTAAATAATAAATGAACAAAACCCTCAGGTTTTGTTGAGTATCCTGGTTTGAGCAGGAACACCAGCTCACCTAAACCAAGGGACAACCAGTGAGTTCACATGAAACATGCATATCTGGTGAGTCATGATCTGGTGAGTCTTGACACTTAAAGCATTGGTATGTCTGTGTCCTGAACAGGTTCCTGCTGGAAAGAGAGGAGGTGGTCTGAGCAGAGGTAGGTATTTCCATGCTCTGCCAGTTTTGTCTGGGATAAAGTTAAACTTCTTCACAGTAGCTAGTATGGGGCTGTGGTTTGTATTAGTGCTGAACACAGTGTTGATATTACAGAGATGTTTTCATTACTGCTGAGCAGTGCTTACACAGAGCCAAAGCTGTTTCTGCTCCTCACCCAACCACACCAGCAACCAGGCTCGCAGTGCACAAGGATTTGGGAGGATATACAGCTGGGATAGCTGATCCCAACTGCCAAAGGGATATTCCAGATCTTATGACATCATGCTCAGTACATAAAGTGAGGGGAAGAAGGTAAAGGGGGGAACATTTGGAGTGATGGTGTTTGCCTTCCCAAGCCACCATTACGTGTGACAGGGCCATGCTCTCTGCAGAGAGCCCTCTGCTCTCAGCCTCCGCGGAGGCTGAATACCTGCCTGCCCATGGGAAGCAGTGAATTAATTTCTTGTTTTGCTTTGCTTGCGTGTGCAGCTTTTGCTTTCCCTGTGAAACTGTATTTATTTCAACCCTCGAATTTTCTTGCTTTTACCCTTCCAATTCTCTCCCTGATCCTGCTGGTGAGGGAGTGAGCAACCAGCTCTGTGGAGCTTAGTTGCCAGCTGGAGTTAAACCACAACACATACTCCTGGATGGTTTTTCTTTTAATTATTTGGCCTTTCTTAATTGCACCACGTGGTTAGAATTGCAATGCTCAACCTTTTGTTATTTTCTCTCAGCTACTTACCAGCTTCTCTGACCTGTACATAGTGTAGATTTATCCTTCTCTGACTCTCTTGATTTCTTCTAATTATTGTTTGTTGGGAGTTTTGTTGTTGTTTTTGTGATGTGGCACTCCTCTCTACTAGAGTTCTCTACATAGTGTTTCTATGGGGTTTCTTCCCTCAGAAGCTCCAGCACCTTTCTCTCACTGTTTTTGTACTTCCGCTCTATTCTTGTTCAATCTCTTTGTTTGTCTGATTGTAATATTGCCAAGCATGGTAGTGCACCAGTGAAAGCTCTTCCATCTCTCACATTCTTCTCAGTTGTGACACTTGCTGTTTGAGTTTTAAAGATCTGTTGTTGTCTTTATCCATTGCACTGAGTTTAATAGATCTTCTATCATGCCTGTGTCAAAACATGTCCTAAAGCTCATACAATGGAAATCTTTGTGTTCTTTTCTTTTGAAACAGTTTTTTTTCTAAATTTATAAAAAATGAATCATTAGAGTAATAGTTCTGCTTGCAGTATCTTTGCTAGCTTTGGCATTCCTCCCTTGTTTTCTGATCAGTTATTTCACTACTTTCTACACCATCAAAGGCATACTCTGCAGAAAGCTGGTGGTAATGGTTCCTGTCCTGCTATCCACCCTCACACTCAAAATTGCACCTCATGATTAATTGTGTAAGCATGATCCAGCTTTCTGTGCCATCCCTTTATTCTGCTACTGTAAGGAAACTCCAGTGAGGAATCATCTCCTATGAATGTGCCTTCGTATTTTCAGCAAAATACTTGTCTTACTGACTTTGCACAGTTTGCACCAGTGTGCAGAGTTTCATCCAAACAACAGTAATATCCATTAAAATGTGGAGGTTGCCCATTACACAGACTGTCCTGAGCACAGTGACGACTTGCAAGAAATTAAGTAAGGGTGAAGAGGCCTTCCAGCTGGAAAGACTCCCTCTCCAGCTGTCGAGTTCTGATTCAGCCTTGCTGTGATACTCATGCTGGGCACTTCTGAAGTGGTCACCGAATGAAGATGTTCCTCCTTGTGCAGTTTTGCTTCCTTTAGTCTGCTGACAGATTTCTTTTGCAAAGTGGGCTGATTTCTAGATGGACTGTATATTACTGAATTTAAACACTGAACTTTAGCTTTTCTACTGCCTCCACTGATGCACAATTTAGTTTCATTCATAGTGAAATTTGCAGAATTACTCTAGGTAAGAACAAAAAACATTTGCATCACTCAGTAATATAGCAAACAGCCTGATTTGATCAGTTTCACTTGATTTATTTTAATAGGAATAAACTTTACTGCAGCAAATTTGGGGAAAATTTGTCAGCTACTCTTTTTTGATAGAAGTTACTCCCTGGAAAGCTTGAAGAGTTTGAGTTATTTGATATATTTGCTGAGTTTCACATTATTTCTCCTTATGTTACAGAAAACATAAATGATAAAAATGTTGCAACTGAGTGTTTTGATCTTTCTGTGGTTCACAAGAAAAGACATTTTTATGTTGTAACTAAGCTTTCTCTACTTTATGTGGTTTAGCTGAAAGACAGTAAATTACAGGTGAAGTAAGCATTTGACTAATTAGAACAGAGCTCCAGAGATTAGGTAGTACTTTACTGCTTTGATATTTCTACTCTGAGAATTTGGGTATGAATGATAACTAGAGGTTCAGGTCTGACTATATAAATCCTTATTGATATGTGGCTGCCCCAATTTCTAGCCTAGGACAGTAGAGTAAATCACTAATGCTTTGTGAATAAGTGCCATGAGTTTATCAACTTCACTAACTTGAACACCTATTATTGGCTTTTTGACAATCATTTCTTCTAAACACCAATATCTGGGCATCAGAGAGGGTATGGAAACTCTGTGCAGTTGCTTATCTACAGAGTGATGTTCAGCCAGTACTGTTGGCTTGCTGCCATTCATTCCTTCCCCATTGTGTGGGTGTCAAGCTGGCAGTGCCTGAGTACAAGTCATAGCAAGCCTTGGGCAAGCAATGCCATGGGAAAACAGATAGCCAAAGGGATAACCAAAGACACTACTCAAGAGCAACACACAGGATAAATCAGCTTTAATGAATGCACCAAGAGAAGAATAGAATTAATTCCTACCTATTGAATCTGAATAACATGTCAATTCATTAGATGAGATATAAACAAGTAAGTAATTCAAACAGAATCCGTCTATGAGTGGGAAAAAAAAAAATCCAGCAGTATTTCTGTGGCCGAGCAATCAAGACTGGAGTGCCAAAATTCATTGTGCAGATTCTTGAACTGCTCTGATATCTGTAGTTTTTATATTTGTTAATATTTTGGTGACTTCCTCTACACAAGATTATTTGTCATCTAACACTGTTTGTCATCTGAACTCTTTGTAGTATTGTACGGTTGTTTCATGAACTGCTCAAAAATAAAGACGAGCTATTATATTTAAGTAAATATCTTAACTATATCCAGAAATCATCTGTTGAACTTCTCTCTGCTTTGAAATGCTTTTCATCTCATAGATCAAAGCCTTACGGCTGTATCTGACTTTTATCCCACCTTTCCTAGGGAAAATCTCTAACTCACATCACACATTGTCCCTTCAATTCCTTACATATAGTGGACACATAAATCTCAAAGCACTGCTTTTCATGTTACAGCACACTAAACGCAGTCTCCCTTCCCACTAGATTTACAGGTGTGCCAGAGGGATCCACACTTTGGTGTCCCACAGGCTTGATGCTTGTAATGCCTTGCACCTGGAAATGAGCCCATGGTCACTGGAGGGTGTGCTGTGCAGCACCATTCGATTTCAGCTGTTGGGATCAACATGGGAATATCAGCCAGGTGCTCTGATTTCTCATGCTGTTTAAAACTAAAGCCCAAATCTAGATTCCCAAGGCTCACATGGCTTGTCTTGAGGTGTTGAAGGGGCTGATATTGACAGTCACAATATCCAATCTCCTGGATTCAGATAAAAGCTTTTTCCCGGTTCTTGGCCAGCAGACAGGCCTTACTATTTCATGAAAGAGTATTCCCATAAAACAGCTTCTGAATCCCTGTTGCATGGGAGAGCCAAACTAACTGAGCAGTCTTATGGTAACTTGACTGGTTGTGAGATGGAGTTGACATCTTGGGATTTGCCATGTGGTACAACTTGGCTGTGGCTGCAGGTTCCTATGCACTGGGACAGAGCTGAAAAGCAAGCAAATACAAATCTTCTCACTGTGTTGCTTCCCATCCAGCTACAGTGAAACACATCCTTCCTATTGGACCTGTCTACTGTACTTTTATCAGGGTTAGATTTTTCTGGCTAACTGTGCAATAAACTTTCAAAACAACTGGCAGAAGCAGAGTTTATAAATAAATAAATAAATAAATAAATAAATAAATAAATAAGCAAGCAAGCACGTCTTTGTTACTACTTAGAAGAACTCTGGGACCACATTAGCCTGGGTGAAGTATGAAAGAACAAACAACAAAGGTGAAAAGCAAGACGATGTGTGTAGGTGGCTAAATGGAATTAAATGTGTAATTATGTGACAGGGGGTATGGTTATGAATCACAAACCATGCTGCCATTTTTAAAATAAGTGCTGAGGTGAAATAGACCATGCTATCATTTTAAATGACACAAATGGGTCTTAACCTTGTTTCTTTCTATCAATCTTGATTGACTATAACTTTTTAAAAGAAGTATGTAATTGTTAGGAATACATTTTGCTCTGTTTCTCAGTGTGCTACTGCTGAAGTGTACGATGAGTCACCTAATTGAACAGGGATGTGTGTCATTATATAAGAAGAAAAATAGATTAAAAGTACCACCCAAGTGCCAATGTGTATTATGATTTTGATTACAGTAAATGAACTTGGAAATATTTTGTTTTATTAATAAAAAATTAAATATGTTGAAACTTGGTTGAGGCTGGAAGTTTAGGGGACATTAGTTTAAAAATAAACAGACAAAAAAACCCAGAAAAAATATTCTTTCATCTACTGATGAACTGAAAATTTCAATGTCTTCTGGTATTTATGAGAAAGAAGAAAATTCTCCTTTTTCCTCAGCCACTAAAGAATCTTGTATTTTCATAACACCATTAAGAAGAAGATGCTTGGAGAGCAAGTGATGTTTCCAGTACAAGACACAGACACTAGAGCAGAGGATGGTTTATAAAATGTGGACTGTAGCCTTAAGGTGAAGATGGAGGCAGCGAAATAGTTTGAGTTGTGTGCCTGGGTGTGCCTGCACCATGGAGTTAATGCTAAAGGCAGTGGCTAACAACAGCCCATTATCCTTTTGGTAAATCCCTGACTGACAATGACGTCAGAGCTATTTAAAATAATGAGCTACTCATGTCTCACAAAGCACTTTGGGTAGATGTAAAATGCCTTATGCAGCAGTTCCCGGGGTGGTGGGAGGGGCAAGGAAACCTTTCCCCACGTGGGGATAGTGAGGACTCTGATGTGGGCATCTGGCAGAGGGACTTGGCCCTGCCTACCACTCAGCCTGGCTTACTTAAGCCTGAACTTTCCATGCTGGACTGCAGTGCCATGGCATTGCCAAGCACCTTGCATGCCTGATGCAAATGGAAAGCATCTAGAGGTTTAGGACTGACTGTCTGTATGGCTCAGCTTGGAGCTAGGTCTGTATACAGTGGGCTGAAACCACCACTCATGATGACCTTCTTAATCAGACCTTCCTTAGTGTGACTCCTTGCTCTCCGGTGGCAACTCCTCAGGATGAAAAAACTCTGTAGGCTAAAACTCTATAGGTTTTAGCCTACAATTAGTTATCCCAGTTTCCCACTTCTCAAAGCAGCATCAGTGGCTTTTGTAGGTTTTTGAGGCTGCTTTACACCCTGGTGGCACTTTAAACCCCAAAGTCTTCTCAGGACCCAGTTGGAATGCAGCAGAATAATTGGCGGCACACAGCAGGCTGGGGTCTGCTTGTTAGATGGGCTGAGCAGGCAGGGGATGCATGGGGGTGGGCAGGCAAACAGAGTTTGTAAGGAAAGGAGACATCTCCATCTGTCACCTGCCATCCCTCTCCCCCAGCTGATCTCTGGGCTCTGGAGGACATCTCTCTCCATTCTCCCATCCCCACCAGGTGCTCTGAAGGTGATGGGTGCTGGCCTCACGTGGTGGTATGGACTGATTCTCCACAGCCTCAGGACTGCAAAAGGCCAGAGGAAACAAAAGCAAATGGTAGACAAGGCTGGTGTATGGTCTTTTGTCTCCTATGCCTGCTTCTCATGAATTTGTTTTCCTTCTGACAAGGGAACTGGTCCTGCTGCTCCCTCAGCTGCTTTTTCCTCCATAGGAATATATCTCCCAGAGCATTTCCACTTGGTAGGCTTCAGGTGGACATGAACCTGCTGTAATATAGCTTGGCTGTTGCTGTTGCAGACCACTCTACTATTAATAACTCTTCAGTTTCTCCAGGACTTAAGGTCCCTCGTACTTCTCAGTAAGTTATAGTTACACGGTACTTATATGATGCAGCAAGTTTGTAAACAGCCACAGCTGCAAAAACAGAGTCTTTTGGGATCAGCAGATTGAATTTGATCAAGCTCCTCACTCTGCTTTCAAATCAGACCGTACCTGTCAGATTATTGTTCAATGGGCCATAAAGCAAATCTTACCTCAGAGTGTTTTACTTTTAATAAAGAGGTAAGGAGAATATACAGGCATTTCTGGGCATAACTATAGCCAACTTGATTTATACTTCCATTCAGAAAAGACATGAACTGAAAGACTTACTGAAAAATGCATATAGGAATTGAGGGGGGTGTGGTGTGTGCAGATTAGTGTGTATCAGTGTGAAGGCATCTGCACACAAACACTTGCATGCAAACACAGAGGGATAGTCTGTGGTGCACAGGCTTTGTACAGCTCTGTAGGGCTTGCCTTTTATTTTAGCTAGGCTTAACATATAAATGCCAGGATTTAACTTTTACATTAATGATAAACAGTTGCTTGTTTTAGAATGAGCTTAGGTGCATGAGTTAATTAAATATAATAATAGTTTGCCAGCTGCTAATTAGCAGATGCATTAGTCATACAAGTAAAGTGTCACTTCTGCATGTGAAGGAGTTGACTTCAAGTTGCCTTGGAGGAGGCTGGCTTTCTGCCAGCACTAGTAAATATATTCACAGAAAAAATAAACACTGATTATTGATGAGTACTTTTTCTTTGGATAACAGGAGATCTGTTCCCTCAACAAAATAATGAACCACATCCTCTTCATAAAAGAGATGTATCCTCTCTCTTTTGGCAGAAAAGAGCTTCTGTAAGCTTCCAATGGTCAAAACCAAAAAAGAAATCTAAGATGTTGGTTTAATCAACTTGGTTCTCTGGTGTAGTAAGTTGCATGAAAACTACTGCTCTTTGGACAGTAAATGAAACACTAAAATGGAAGGTAACTTCCCAACAGGAAGCTGCACTTATCAACATCAACACTAGTAAAGCCTCCTCCTAGAAGTCTTTGCTGTTCTATAGCTCCCAAAAAAACCATGGTACTCATGGCATAATGAGGAAAGCAACCACAGCACTTGAGAGGAAGCTAAAAAGCGTGTCTGAAAACGTTCCAAGCCAGGAACAGACTGTCTCAATATCAGTACCATTTTAGGCAGCCCCAAGTTAATTTCATAGCTAAGAACCAACACAGCCTCATAAACATTACCATAAAGGAAATAGCTCTTGACAGCTGTGGGGTGCAAGATGGAAAGTACAGCCTGTGTGTGAAAATAGGTGTGTTAACTTTAATACTGGGAACACAGCTTCACATCATGTTGAAGGCCTGGGAAAACAGGTGATTCCAGACCTGAAATTATTTTATCCCTTGCTACTCCAAACTAATCCCTCACAGTGACAGGACTCAGGACTGTATTACTGAGGTAAAATAATAACTTGACAGAGGTCAATAAATTCAATGAATTTAACAGTGTAACAGTGGTTTACCAAGTTTGACAGCAAGGTTTTTATTAATTACTGCATGGAAGCAACATAAAAGGGACCCAAGTTAGAACTGAGTTAAAATGATTCACACAGAAGCTGGAAACGCAAAGATTAAGGAAGATCCTTCCATTGAGTCACAAGGATCAGAGTGGACCCTCTTACCTTCTCAACTCCCCATGGAGCCAAGTGTGGCTCGGACCAATCTCAGTTTTGGACTTGGACAACAGTTTTATGTCTAACGGAATTACCTACACAAAATTTATAATAATTAATATTGAGTAGCTGTATGGATTTGTAATTTTTCCTTAGTCTTAATTCAGCATGATATCAGTCACTTAGTGAGGATTTCTCATGAATAAGGGATCTCTTAGTCTCAGGTAAGGATCTCAGACCTTCAGAGGTGTCCCTGCACAAGGGGAGTCACTGGCACGTAGCTCATCTGCAAAGCGGGAGCGAGCTCAAACTTGGCCCATCCCAATGGTAATATTTATAGAATGAAGTAGGTGGTGGTTATTCAATAATATAGACAAGGCTGATGTCTTGATTTTACCTCTGATACCTTGTTCTGTATTTTGGTTATCTTGCATTTTTTGGCTTCGAAACCACCTTTAGGAATATTTTTCCAGGCACCTTCACTTCCTTGTACATGAGCCAGGGCCTTCCCAGCTCACAGGTTCACCACAGGGCATAAGGCCAGTTGCTTCTTAGTTAGCTGAACAGTGAGGGGTAAAGTGTACCCCCTACAGATGGGAAATCTGCACAAGTGTACTGCTGGCTGGGACTGAGACGTGGACAGCCTTGCTGGCAGAGTAAGGCTGGGAATGATAAGGGGAAACGTGAGTTGTTGGAAGTGCCAGCTCCAGTATTCATCATAGCGCATTTAATGTGGCCATGACATGGATGAAACTCTCAAACCTGAAACTCTCAAATACTTCACAGAAAATGTGGTGTGTCCTTCATCCTCCCCTTCTGCCTTAGTTTACAAAGTCCTAAGAAAATTTTATCTCCTATCATGTAGAATCTTTCCGCTTCCTTTTCTCTGCTTCACACCAAAAGAATACTCAGGTCACATGGAAGCATTTTGTTTGTGGGATGAAGATGTTTTCTTCAGCTGCATTTTTTTGTCCAGTGAACTTACCAGCCCTATCTTGAGCTTAAACATGATCTCAACCAACTTTAAATGGTATGTTGACCTTCTGTTTTCCTTGTATGCAAATAATTTTTTCTCTAAAACTGCATGCTAGCTAGGCAAAGACAGCTTGATTCTAATATGCTTCCAATGCTTTTTGCACATGTTCATAGAGATTATGCTGAATAAGTGATTTCTGCTTATGCAAGATCTCCTATCGTGCAGAAACTCAAGGCAATTTCCTTGTCATTCTCTTTGCAATAAAGAATAACAGCAGAAGAAAAGAACATTCTCCCACACGCTAAAAAAAAAAAAAAAAAGAAAGAAGAGGAACCAAATATGTAGTAGAACTCAGAGAGATAGACAGAATCTTCTCAGCTTCAAGAGCCCCAGGCCCCAGGTGCAATGGAGATGCAGGCAGGGTCTATCCCCAGCAGAACAGCATAGGCAGCCTCTTGCGAAAGCAAGGGATGGAAACTGGTGACTTCTGCTCTGTCTGAACTCCTATAACTATGACTGACATAAGTTCATAAAAATCATAGAACTGTAGAATGATAGAACGATTTGGGTTGGAAGGGACCTTAAAGATCATTTAGTTCCAATTCCCCTGCAACGGACAGAGACACCTTACACTAGACCAGGTTGGTCAGAGCCCCATCAAACATGGCCTGGAACACTTCCAGGGATGGGCCATCCACAGATTCTCTGGGCAACCTGAGGAGGCCAATGGTACTGCCTGTCAACACCTACTTGAGCAGCACAGTATGATTTTGGACCATGGGACTCTGTTTGAAGATCAGCATTTGCTTGGGAAAGATGTGATCCACCCCACTAAATGGGACAAACGTATCTTTGCCAGGAGAATGGCTACCTTAGTAAGGAGAAAATATAAAAAACCCCCAACTAAAATCCTTGGTCAAAGCCATAAATACCTATTTAAACTCACAAATGTTATATCAGAGAAAGAAGAGAAATATTTTTTGTAGGACAGAGGGCTGAATGCTAAACTAAACATCATGAAAAACAAAGTCCACTGTTATTAAATCTGGTGGAAGCTCCCCAGACAGCACCAGGACATATATTCTGTGGTGTGACATGGGATTTGATGGCAAAATTTGACCCTATGTTTCAAAGGCTGGAGTCTGAGGACCAGAGGAAATGTCCCTGGCATTTCCCAGATGTTTGTGCATGCAGCTCATGGTACCACCCCTATGGGTGCCTATGGGTGGGTGCCTAAGGGACCCTTGCCTGGAGGAGACACCTCTTCAGACACAGGACATCTCTGTGGTGCACATGTCCTTCTCTGTGGTGCATGTCCTGCACTGAGAGCTTCCAACTTGCCAAAAACCAACAGGAGCGGGTAAATGAATGTGCCGCCCACAGGGCGCTCTTGCAGGGTGGCACCTGTGTCTGACAGGCCCAGCCCTTACTCATGGCACCTTGACGAGCAAGGAGTAAAATCTCTGCTTGTGTGACAGCTCCAAACAGCCACTCTACCTTTTCATGAAGGGCACAGGTTCCCAGGCCACCCAAGGATTCGCTGGAATCTCTGTCCTGTCCGGCACTGTAGCAGCTTCCTCATGCACGCTGAGCTAGCCAGTGCACCCGAGGAGCCAGCCGTGTCAGCTGGAACCCTTCCCCCAGAGCAACAGGTTTCCAGCCCAGCAGCACCACCCTCTCTGCAGCTAAACTGGTTGAGTCCTTAATAATGGAGGAAACAGCTACTGCAAGTGCTGCCCTTTTTCAGGGGTAAGCGCCAAACAATGGTACTTGCAAATCAGCATCTTTGAGAAAACACCAGTGGCCATGCTCAGTGCTCTCCAGCCAGCGTGGGGTCCTCACCTGGCACCTCGACTCCTTACAGGATTTCTGCTCCTTCCTGCTCCTCTAATATGGGTACACTTGAACCTTCACATAAGGAAGGTAAAATTGAAAAAAGAAATAAAACAAGAAGAGTTTACAAGACAAACTATTGTTTGGTGAAATTGTGGTCTGTGATAAAAAAGAAAAGATAATAATACAACCAATATCCAGTATTTTGCATAATATTAATAACATAGCATAATAATAATGCTATTATTAATCTCAAGTGTGACTAATTAGATACATAAAAATAGCTTTTCTCATCTCTGGAATATATTTGTCTTTCTAAAACACCCCTTTTATTTAAGATTTTTAATTTGGAGTGATGAACATGTGAGGCAGAGTTTGACAGCTAAGAGGATTGCTTGACAGTGAAAACTGCATAATTCTTGCGGAGCAGTGGGTATGACAGAGAAGGTTATTTTGCAGCTAGAGTCCCCAGTCCATATTTGTGCAGTGCATAGGGTACGTAAGCCTCCTGGCTTAAGGTTTGTTACTGCTGTCAAAATGCAATATGAGGTAATTAATCTACATGAGCCCCTCGGGAATGACAGCCTCGAGGGCCCCCATTGCACAAGGGCACTGTACAAGCAGGCAGCAACACCATCACCAAAAGCAGTGGGCTTGGGATTTCATCGTAAGCAGTTGGAGATCACCTTAGTGTGCCTCTGTTTGGGTCTCCCAGGGCAGGCCCGAAATCCCCTGCTTGATTTCCCTCACTGTGGGAGGTATGAAATGAGAAGGTTATTTCTACAGAAGAGAAAGGCTCAGCAGGTCCATTGCTTTGAACATAACTGCACCAGTTTGTACCAGTAGACCCATTCTCTCATCATCTCATCCAGTTTAGCCCTACCAGGCCGATATTGCTAGCAGTGTTGTTGAAATGTCTGATAACAGACAGAAAAAAGTACATGTTTTAAAATATGTGTGTATATTTCTAGAAAGTGATGAGGGAGGGCTGGGGGGCGGGGGCGTGGAAAAGAAAGAAGACCTAACAAAAACTCCCAAGCTTCAAACTCCCCTGCCTTATTTGCTCACTTTTACTGACAATGTTTTTCTGATGTCTTTCTTTTTAAAGTGGCACGGCTGTCACCACAACAGGTAACTGGTGTGCTGTATGCACTGGGGAAAGTGGTGGGTGACAAAATTGCACTGCTGTGAATAACTGTGGACTGGAGCAGAGCACACTACCGGAGAGCTGCACTGGGTTTGAAAACACCCTACCTCTTCCCCTCCCCTCCAGTCTTCTTCTAGTCCTCCTGTTATTTTTAGGGCGCTTCAGGAATCTCTCAACCCCTCATCAAAACTCTGCCTAAAAAGCCACTTTCACATCACAACTCTCACAGCATAAAAACAAAAACCCTCCTAAAACCAAGTGTTTACAGGAGCAATTATTTCCTTGGTGCATAATGGTAATTATTAACAACTTAAACCCACTCAGCACTTTGGATAAGCTGAGCATAGGTATCAATTTCTTGATACCTTTCTGCGGGAGGTGTAAACTCTTTCCCACTGCATCCTCTAGTTTTATTCAGAAGAGTTATCACATGCTGTGACAGAGTGAAAAATCAATAGGGGTGCGTTTTTTTCCCCTCTCTCCTTTTTTTTCAGTGTAGGTTAAGGCTATCTTTCCCCAAAAGCACAACACACTGCTGTTGGCTGACTCAGCCATAACTGACTGCAACAGCTGTCAGAAAGTTTTAAATCCTTTACATTTTAAAATTCTTTCAAAAGCATTCAGTGTAATTAAAGTTACTGCAATTTCATATTACAAATAGGAACCTGTTTAGTATATTTCACGAGCACACAATATCACTTCTCCCTCTCCTTTTAGTGTACAAAAATTGTTTTATTGAATGGAAGGTAGCAAGAGATTATCTAAAATTAACTTTATCTACCAGTCTCTTCCTGTATAAGGGCAAAGTTTATTCTCGCAAGGCGTCATGCTGACTCTAGTAATGTTTATTTGCCTGGGCAAAAAGCACCCAGTTCAGTAAGGGTGGTCAGGACTGGGTCCCTGGGTTGCAGCCTCTTTGCAACTTCTGGACATTTGAAAGACATGTTACAGGATGAGCAGCTAGATATTTAATTGCTACCCTTTCTTATTTTTCTCCACAGCCATGTTCAAAATAATAGGACTTATTTTCACTTGGTGTATGGAAAAAAATGAAGGACCACTCATGACTTGCCAGTGCTGACCTTTCCACATCTGCTGCATTAAAGAAATGGATTTTGGCTTTATGCAGTGCTTTTCTTCTGCTCTTTTTACAAAATGTTAACAAGTAAGTTCAGTGTAATGGCTCTCAAGATGAAAAGGAGGCAGATACTCTGTATTTGATATTGTTTACACTCACTAGGGTGACACAATCTGTTTCATTGAATAGGGCAAAGTTGGCTGAAAAGCAGCATCGTCTTATAACAAAATCAAGAATTATTTGCCATCAAGTTGCTTCCCACTGTGGGCTTCTTTCCCTAGTCCACAGAGATCACATATGCAGGAGTGCTGTGTGCTCACAGGAGAGAGCCTAAGTGAGACCCCCAGCCCCACCCTTCTTTCACATGGACAGCCTGCTGTCCAGAGGAAAAGAAAAAGTGAGTATTTTCTGTTTCTTACCCAAAATCATGCTACAATGAAGAAGCTGCACTGCCTTCTTTATAGTGCTTAGGCAGGGCTGGACTACTCTCTGGGCTTGGACCTGGGATCAGAGATGAAGACTGCATTCTCCACCCCACAAAGGGTCTCTGGCATTGGCCCCAGGTGCATCCTCCTCACTTGTTTATTTTTGCTTCCACCATACTGATGGAACATCCTCCTCCTGCCCGCAATGCAGGTACAGGTTGGTCCTCAGCAGTGCCAAGAGCTCCCCATCCTGTAAATCCTCCATTGCTGAAGCTGCCTGGACAAGTCTTCTTGCCAGCTGAAAATAGCCATTCCTGTACCCATAATGCCAGATGTTACCAGAGCCTTGGAAGCCCCTCCTGCTTAGCTAGTTCTCATCTGCACCAAACTCTGCCTCCAGCTGAACATCTCTGCAAACCCCCATTCTATGACACTTGTGGTCACATCCATCACTACCCTAAGTCCTTCAGCACAGTGTCCTGTCAAGCATTTCTCTTTGGTCCATGAACTTTGGTCCAGATTCAATAATGCCAGCTTACAATGCCAGTAAAGCCAGCATTTCTCTCCCTGGGACAGCTGCAGTATGTTGCATCAGTGCCCCTTCCAGTACCCCATTCTGCAGTGGAGGGGATGGAATTCTACAGAGTGGTTCGAAAGCCTAAAAATGCATGTATTTCAGTGAAATCCTGTGGGACTTCCCTATACATATAATTTCTGGCATGCTCGACATGTCAGTATGGCCATCAAACTTGAGGACAGATAACATCATAGAGTGGAATGTGTGGCGGCTTTATTTTTGGTGACCTTATCACTACTGCTTTAAATACACTGAGCAGCACATGAGGGTGATGTTCATAAGCAAGGTGCAGCTCTCTAAGTCTGAGAACACATTTGCCTCACTACATACACCTAATTGGGTGTCCTGCGATAAAGCCTTGGTGGAAAAGGTAAGAAAATAACTGCACAGCTCAGAAAATTCACACATTATAATCCCAGCATTTCAACTTCCCTCTTCCTCATGCTGTGCACTGTTAGTCCCCAGACAGGAGCATGTTTAGCTTTCCGCCTCCTGTTCTCTTCCCGCTGTTCTCAAACAAGAGCAAAACACTCTCCCTCTTGCTTAATTAAACTTGGCTTATGTAATGCTGAGCATGTCACATTTTATCAGAGAGCTTATAGTTACTGACATTCATTTTCTTAGAAAGAAACGTTTGAACTAAAATCAATGTATTGCTCATGTAACAGGCAGTAAAGTCCCTTTGGACCATGGGGTGGGTTGTCTGCAGCCCACACCTCCTTCTAGCTGTGAAAGCTCATGTGAATGCTGCAGACTCTTGAAGGAGTGGTCAGTTGGGAAGAAAGGAAACAAAAAAACCTCTGCAGGAAAGGGACTTGGTGCTCCTGGTCAATATCAAATTGAATATGAGTCATCAGTGTGCCCTGGTAGCCAGGAGGACTGAGCATGTCCTGGGGTGCACCAGGCACAGCAGGTGAAGGAAAGTGATTGTCCTGCTCTACTCAGTGCTAGTGTGGCCTCACCTTGAGTTCTGTGTGCAATTTTGGGTATTACAATATAAGAAGGATATAAAGCTATAGGGCCACAAGGATGGTGAAGGGTCTGGAGGGGAAGCCATACAAAGAGCAGCTGAGGTCACTCGGTCTGTTCAGCCTGCAGAAGAGAAGACTGAGAGAAAGCCTCATAACTCTCTCCAGCTTTCTTACAAGGGGAAGTGGAGGGGCAGGTACTGATCTCTGCTGTCAGGCAACCAATGACAGGACCTGAGGGAATGGCATGAAGCTGAGTCAGGGGAGGTTTAGCTTCTTCACCCAGAGGGTAGTCAGGCACTGGAACAGGCTCCCCAGGAAAATGGTCACTGCACCAAGCCTGACAGAGCTCCAGAAGAGTTTGGACAATGTTGTCAGGCACACGTTGATTCTTGGAGCTGTTCTGTGTAGGGCCAGGAGATGGACTTTGAGTATCCTTATGGGTCCCTTCCAGCTCAGCTATGACGCTACGATCATAAAACACAAGATAAGAAATGTTTCTCTTCCATTATGTGGGTTGCCCATCGTCTCTGTGAGACCACAGCGAAGGTGCTTGGCTCTTTACTTGGAAAGGTGAGGAACTGTAAGAGTGTGAGAGCACAGCAGACAGTGCTCTGCTACAAGGGTGCCCTGCAGACATGTCAGCTGAGAAGGGCATTTCCCATCCCTCTCAGAATTCAGTCTTGAATCTCACCTTATTTATGATGAAGCAGGGGATTAAATAATGACAGTGTAGTTTTCTGTCTCTCCCTTTTTTTTTTTTTAAAGGCGAAAATAAGAGTACATTTCTAATTGCCAGAGATGTGGATAAATTAGAAAATACAACATAAATGCTACTCTAAATATCAAAAAAAATAAACAACTAAAAAGAGCTAAAGCTTTATTTTAATCTTCCAGTATTTTTTCTAGCTAATTTTATTATTCTTCTAGCTTCTGATATTTTTAAACATCTGGGATCAGCAGTGCCTTTTTGCACCAGCCACAGTGCTATGACACTGTTCACCCCCCTCCAATGAGCTTTGTTCAGGGATCAGATCCTGCAAAGACGCTCACGTCAGAGCAGAAAGTGAGGCAACCCAATTCACATGCAGTCTGTCTCTGCTCACACCTCTTGGGGCATCAGGTGAGGAAAGATGTGACAAGAAGCATGACACAGGAGGAATCTTGACTCTTTGTCTTCTTCTCTCCTGCTGCCACAGGGAGAGCCTTGAAGCAGTACTGATGCTGTGTCTTTGTATGGTACAAAGGTTCCTGCCAACACTCTCAGAGACATATCTGCCTGGTTTTCTTCTGGGTTCCTATGGTCAACAGCTGACAGAGTAGTACTTTCAGTGCTGATAGCTGATGCACTTCACACCGTGGTCTCACAACACAGCTTGGGCTATACCATCAGATGTGGTAAACTGTAGGGATGAATAAATGATGACAGAGTTGAGACCACCTTTAATTCATGTGTTCTTTCTCCTGGCTGCAGAAATTGGAGAGACAGCTGAAATAGTTGGAAACACTCTGAAAATGAGGTAAATCATCTTCAATAAAGGTCTTCTGGCCTCCTGCCATATCTACTTAAAGTGTTCTGGGACACAGAAAGCAATCCCCCAGGTCATGAAACCACTCACTTGGAGAGGAGTGACAGAATGATCTGGTCTAAAATGAGAACCTGGTGCTCTTCTGAGAAATGAGCAACCTCTTCTCTGCAATACTGTAAACATTAACAGGAATTTCTCAGACATGCCATTCCTTGAGTATTATTGTTTGAAAAGTAGAGCTTGTCCAGGAGGACAATTGGCTTCAGCACAGGCTATGAAAGTGTATCTTCACAATAGGTCATTTTTTGACTCTAAGTCATATAGCGACTAAGCCAAGCAAATTCCATGGGGTAAACATTAATTTGTTCTGTTTAATTGCTAATTTTGGTGCAGCTGTTAGGTATCAGTGTCCACCACAGCTGCTGGAGCTGGTCGCTGGTCTGAGTACTGACTAAAGAAGCCCTGACTATGCAGTTGGACCCATTTTATTCTTTTTCAAATGAGTAGAACCTAGCCTAGATCAGCAAAAACTAATCCTTTTCCAGAATAATGGGATACTCTTTGAAGTCATTAAGATTGCAAAGGTTTATTCTATCTCCTTGTGAATTCCCACACCTCTGTAGATGCTTAGGTTTCCCTCACACCAGGTAGGTCTAGAAATTAATTGCCTTAACTTGCAAGCAGATAGTCAGATTGCTACCTCATTACCAGCTGTCATTTGTCTATAAGGCTGCAGACTTCCTAGGGGTCTGCATGACTCCTCACAATCTGAATGGACTGTGCACTGCTCCAGCACCATTGTTAGGGGGTTCTGACCTTCTTCCCATTGAAAGACAGTGCAATTTTTATGCCTATATAGAGACTACACTTATATTCAGATCCTTTTAGCCTTGTCTTCTGCTCTCTGCTTCAGAGGAGAATACACTTATAGGTGCACATACAGGTATATGTATGCATTTGGACTTACTGGGACTGTCTGTTCTCAAGCTCTACCGATCCACTTTTCACCCAATAGGTGATAAAACAAAAAATCATGATGTATTTGGGCAATTTGGACTCTCAGTAGACTATAATCTCTCCCTGGATTCAAAAATCTATGGTAAATGTGAATTCTCTAGGGCAACCTCAGTCAGCCCATCATGAGCGTGTGTATGAAGTCCTGCATGCTGTGGGGCAATACTAAAGCCCAACACTTTAACACAAAGAACACACCTCTCTCTTGCACTGATTCATTAAGATCTCACATTTGTTCTTTCCTTATTTTACCTGACTCTAAAAATAAGCCATGGAAACAGCTTCTGTGCCCCATCTTGGACCCTTTTCATTACGCCTATGGGTTTGTTTGCACCTTGTTATTCACTGAAATAGCAACTCCAGATAATGATACTGCCTTGATATATCTATCTAAAAACAAGGAACAGAACAAATAGCATTATATGGTCTTTGCTTTGCTACACAAAGCAGATCAAAAGGAGCCAGTTATCCATATCAGTCACGTAAATATTTCTCCTCATTTTTACTCATAATGTGAGTGCCCTCCTGAATGGGAAGGTCTAGACAGAACCAGCTTTCCTAGTACATCAGCAGTTCTCATTTCTGGGCAGCAGCAGATAAACTGTAGTGAATACATGAGGGGACATTTTCGTTTTTGTGGTTCCTTCTTGAGATTACTGATAGTATTTTCCCTCTAGTAAATCTCATTTTTTGCCTAATCACCTCATTACTATATCCTTCTTATTACAGGCAGGCACGAACTAGCAAGCTGCGAGAAAATATGTCCAGTTTCAAGCTATCTGCAATCAGCCTCTCATCTTGAGAGAAGATCCAGGTTTTTGGAGACAAATAATTGATCTGTGATTCATCCTTGTGATTTTAATAGGCCAAAATTACACCCACGGATGAAAACCTTCTTAAGAAGTAGGGTGCTTGAGACTAGGATCTATATTTTGCAGTGTGGGTTCTATTTTGACATTTAAAATACCCTTACACTAGCTTATCTCCGTAAGATAATAAGTGTCTTGGACAAGTAAAATGATACAGATAATTTGGTTTAACTTTTTACAAGATGAGTTGCTCATACGTGTTCTCTGTTTCCTTGGATACTAGAGATTTCATGTCACAGTTCAGCTACACATACATTTTCTATTCCATTACAGCACCTGGAGCATGAATGAAAAATCCCCAGAAATTGTTAAGACATGAACAAGACTGCAGGAGTAACCTCAAGCAGAAACATTCTCATCAGGGTCATACAGAAGTGGATGGGTAAAGTTCATCATCTGCATTGGTTTCTTGATGGGGCCCTCTCTTTTTTTCTTGCATATGAATATTTTCTTCCCTTCTCATTCTGGGCCTGCAGTTTTTGCTTTTGACATCTACCTGACTAGCAGCTCAAAAGATAATTAATTAGACCATGTGCATAGTTCGGATTGAAGGCCAGTCCAGTGCATTTCAAAACCAGATTTCATAAGCCTTTGCACACTCATAAGTGTGTGACAATAATCAGAAGTTTCCCTCTCAAAGCTACTCTTAGGTGTACAGGTTGATTTACTAATCTTACTATCCAGGTCACAGACAAATTCAATTTTTTTTTTCTTCACTTGTGAATATCTGCCTAGCATTTTTCAGTCACGAATATTTTTCCAGAAATGGACAGATTACTGACTAATTCCAAAGCTGTTAATATCATTAAAAGCCAAGCTGGCTTAAACAGTTTCATAAAATTTGACCAGATAACTTTTGATGAGACTTCTTTAGTCTGGATAAAAGGGCAGGGAAGACCTAGAAAAACCTGGTGAGTTCTTCTAATTTTAGATGGTGGTTTCTTTGTGTTTAGCAAACCTAGGTAGACCTTTCTTATCAATGTCCTGAGTTATTCTGAAAATTCTAACAACTTTTATCATTTACAATATCTTACAGCAACGAGTGATACAAGTTAACTGTGTGTTTTGTGAGAAGCCACCTCCTTGTGCTTGTCTGGAACCTGCCTATGAGTATTTCAGTTGATGCTCCTGAAGTTTTGTGTTGGAAGAGACTGTGACAAACAGCCAACTCCTTTAAGTCACTCAGCAATTTACAGACCATTGAGTTCTGCCCCTTTCCAGTCTGCAGAGTCTTAAATTGTTCAAATTTCTATCAGAGGAAAGCTGTTCTCTAGCTTCACAAATCTTACTTTTTTTCTCTGTAATTTCTCAATTCTTTGACTTTTTCTAAGCTATTTCAAACCAAATGCAGCGTCAAAGACGCGGATATATCATAGCCAAACACACAGTGGTATAATAGCATTCACTGTTTAGTCTCTCTCCACCTCTGCATTTCCAGCTTCCTTCAGAGGGAGGGGAACATGTTTGAGCTACAGAGTGCCAAGGCTCTGCAGTGGTCATTGAATCGGGAAAGCAAAATGCCATCACAGGTGACACCAGAGGTTTATCTTATCTCCTTCTTCACATCAGTGAAGGTTGGTGCTCGGTGTCAACATTGTTACTGAGAGTACACCACTGGCACCTGCACACCCCTTAAGCTACCTGGGGATTTCACTAACTCTGGGAGATACTCCGAGAAGCAATCTGGCAGATTTGGAGCCCCTTTGCAATGGCAACATCTGCCTAGTGGGAAAAAAAAGTCAGGAAGTGCATTAGAAATCAATTTTTAAGTAGGCTTGCAAACTTTGTTTTTATTGGATATACCACAGAAGAAGTCCTAACAAGGGTGATGACCCCTGCTGCATAGGAAGACCAGGGGCTTGCAGTTGGAGAGGGCTCTTGCACTGTGAAGCCTCTTTAAGGCAGGATCATTAACTCCAATTCTCTCCCAGGAGGATGGTTTGCTTCATGACTAATGCTCAGCACAGTTAAGTGGCATAGCTAGAGTTCTTGGCAAAGCAACATATGGTGTTTTCAAGCTTTATAGATGTTTCATTTCATATGTTTCCCACTCTGTTACCTTGCGACACTCCACAGCACCACTTTGCTCTGTTTACTATTACTGTGCTAATCCTTTATACCTTTGCTTTCAAATGTTAACTATTTACAGGATTGACAACAGAAACTCACAATGATAGGTATACCTGTAAATGCACCTTTTTGGGGGTTTCTTGTAATTAAGGCTCCAAACTATGTAAAAGCTTTTTGATCACAGACTCCGTCACTGCTTTCCCTCATTTGTGCACTCATGAGTTGGGAACTCTTTGTGCAAAGCACCAAGGTCTTGGGTTTATGCCAAATAGAAACTCAATACACGGTTTGACTGCTTGTCTTGTGTTCTTCTTTGGAACAACAGCATTTTCATTTGCACAAGTAGCCTTTACATAAACAAGCTTGGTTCAGAAGCAGGCAGGAAGACACATACACACAGAGAGCATAAAGCCCAGCCACACCAAGCGGGTCTTACCAGTTAGTACAGTGTGTTTATTCATGGAATCACATTTGCCCTCTCTGGAAAAGCCATTGTGGTATTTTCTGCAGAGTCTAATGAGCCAGTCCCAGAACAATCCTTCTGAGTCATCAGTTTCCATTTGCACAAACCTGGTGTCAAATAAAACGATAGGGAGGCAGATAATGATTAATCCAGGAAAGACACAAAACTTATCAGATTACCATTAAACAATGGTCAAATTCAGATGGAAAATGCCTCCCAGCCAGCTCACAAAAAGGAATAGGGTAGTGGACTTCTTACTACTAAAGCTCGTCATCACAGCTTATTTCCTACAAATATACATTGCAACTAATTCATTTAAAAGTAATGGGAAAAAGATAGCAGGTTAAAGGTGAAATTGCCTGCCTTATTTTATCTGAAAATATCACCTGAAATCAAATCAAATTAGCATGACTGTAGGTCTAATCTATGAATTGTACAGGTAGAGAATGTGGATTGCATGTTACCTATATGAGCTAACATATGCATATCGTAGGGTGGTGAGACACTGGAACAGGTTGCCCAGAGGAGATGTGGATATCCCACCCCCAGGAGCGCTCAAGGCTAGGTTGGATGGAGCCTGGAGCAACCTGATCTAGTGGAAGGTGTCCCTCCCCATCAGAGGCGGCTTGAACGAGACAGTCTTCAAGGTCCTTTCCAACCCAAACCATTCCATGATCCTATGAAAACTTATTCACATTCACTGGTAGAGTGAAATGGAATGTTTCAGAGAGTGACTACAGAGTGGCAAACTGCACTGTCCTGGGCTGCTGAAAATGGAGGTGGACTCACCTCAGAAGCCAGGATCAAGTCAGGATAGTGACTGTCTCAAGCTCTAAATTCCAAATGCTGTGGCATGTAAGGAGCTGGGGTCCTCTCGAACCTCTGTAAGGGATTGGCTGGACATGACCCCAACCCCATAGAAATCCAAGTGGTTTTCAGCCCCTCTTCTGATGAGTTTTAAATCCCTCGGGATACAATAAAGCAAGAGAACACAATCCAGCTAAATAAAAAAAAAAAAAGTTAAAAAGTTACATGTTGTAATTAGTTACCCAAGCCACATCTACGAATGGCAGAACAGCTGAAGAGTAAATCATAGCCAGCTAAACCAAATGGAACCAAGTGTAGTAAGATAGTGCTATTGCTGGTTCAAAATCAAACTGACCTATAACATTTGACTGCTCAGAAAAAAACCATATGGGCCTATTTCATTCACACTGCTGACTTTCTTTCCAACAACCACTTTTTTTGATTTTTGAAGTATAGAAAAAGTGTAATCTAGAGTGCTTAGTCACTGCAGTATATATTGCTGCAGTTTATTTTTCTTGATTTATATCCAGGTTTACAATGATTTGTGGGTTTAAAAAAACCCCATATCTCTTAATTTGAGTTCAATATCGACTGTGTCAAGTCCCCACAGAAGAAATAAAAATCTAGATAATTTATTTTACTTTAAGGTGATATGAATAAATCCAGTAACTTGCTTGTATTGCCCGATAATTGATCAAAGTTCATTTTCTGTTTGGGCAATATTTTATGTCAATCACTTGTTTCACTCACTAGATAAGCTTGGTAAATGATGTGACGTGATAAAAGCAAGGTAAATTGAGCAATGATACTTGTGGGTGAACATTCTATCTGATAAACATGTTTTTGTACTGACGTAAAGCTCATTTTCTGCAAAGCTGAGCTTTGTAGCCTAATGGTGCATCATTCTCCCACCTGACAAGTCACAGGACTTTCTTCTATCCTGCCTTTTATGTGTAAATATGGAATGCATATGTGATGCAAACAAATTCAGGAATCAAGTCAAGAGTATCATCATTTGAACAAAATGTGCCCCCTGTTTTGGCTTCAGAGTAGGAAATTTAAAGTAGCAGGCCTGCAGGGAGCATAGTGATTAGCTGTGTTCCCATACTAAACCATAAATGCATCTATGGTTTACTAAATATCAGGTGTTGGAATATTACCCTGTGATAATAATACCATAATTATAATAATGCTACCACATTAATAACAATAATAGCACATAATTATAATAATGCCATATAAATAACAGATCCTGGAAAAAAATCAATACAAAACAGGATTGCCATAAAAAAGGAACTAACACTGACAGAACGTGTAACACATATTTGCACACACACATCCACCTCATGTGGACTTTGCCTAGCTGGTCTGTTCATTATATTAATATCATGACTAGCCTTCTCACTAATCTTTCAACTCAAAATCCCATCATTCATCCCCCCACAACTTCCCCTCTAACAAAACCCTCACAACCACAAAAACTACCCCTTGAACCCGACCATGAATTTAAGCTTCTTTGACCAATTTACAAGCCCATCCCTCTTAAGAATCCCCTAATTCTTCTTTCAATATTATTCCCTGCCCTACTATTTCCCACACCTGACAACCAGTGAATTGCCAACCACCTTTCCACTCCTGAACTAAGATTCTTTCACCTAATTACAAAATGACACAAGTGAGTTTTAATCCCAACATCTCTAATAACAATCCTACTGATAACTGACTTTCTAGGCCTACTATCACATACATTCACCCTCACCACTCAATCACATTGAATATATGTTTTTTACTGTCAAAGACAACAGCTCTGTGGTGCACAAGTTATTGCAAGACCCTTCCCGTGAGATTCCTAAGCTGCCTTTATTTTGCCAGATAAGATTATCAGCCTCCCAGTCTGGCCCAAGCCACAATCAGTAACTTCCACACTGTTTTAGAAAAAGTCCCCTTCTGGACAGAGACATAGGAAAACACGTATTTTAAACCCTAAATACATGCTTGAGATTTTTTTCTTGTGGCAAGTCTTCATGGTTTCCCTGTTAGCTGAGGAAGTTTCTTTTGTTTGAAAATTAGTTTTTGATTCTTTCTTTTTTTATACAAAATAAATATATCTAATGATGACCCAACATGTAGCTACCCCGTGTAGGCCTGTGAAGTGTTCTTTATGGTGCTGTATGCCTCTTCAGAACGTGTACAGGTCAGACCACGGGGCAGCACCTACCAGCTTGCTCTCGTGGGCGTGACCTCTGGGGGCTCTCAGAGGCAAACTGTGCACTGCCAGACCTCTGCCAGCCACACAGTCAAAAGTCCTGGGCACAGCAAACAGCCAGCAAGCACCTACAGCTTTACTACCAAGAAATTTCAGAACTGATGACTTCTTTCTACCTCTGTGACTTTTTCCCCGGCAGACAGTAATTTCACAGTATTTACATTGAAAAAGGTATTAAAGGCATATAGGAAACAAAACGTGTATGTCTTCTATTTTAAGTTGTAAGATGGTCACCCCTCATTATCAAAGAGACATTTCAGCTCAGTCTGGAGCTTTGCAGGCAGCTCTAACAGCTGAGACTGTGTCTTCAGCACTGTCAGCTTGGCTGTGTGTCATTTCAAATGTAAGTCACAAAAATGCTTTTCTAAAGAGGTGTCAACATTCAGCCCATAGAAATGTTGCAAAACTAAAGTCCCAATGCAGTTATAGTCTTAGCAATTGCAAATTTATTGGCAAGTATTTTCAGATTAATTTTAAAGTGTCCTCCCATTAAGAACAGGACAGAACAATTTGCTTCTTTGCATTTAGGTCCTGGTATCTGAAGGAAAACTTCATCTATATTTATGTTGTCTTCTCTGATTGTAATAAATGGGATATCTACACACTTTTTGTGAGGAAGTGAAATTTCCTAAGAGAAAAATGTCATGCAATATCAGGAAAGAAATTACCATAACTATATACACTTGCATTTGCAAATATCTTTCATTTCAAGTGACTTTACAAATCCTAACTTTTGCTCAGGCTTAGTCTTCGCACGGGCATGTCTAAAGCTCATGCACACATTTCCAGTAACGTCCCATGAATTTATTTGCACAGAAGGTGCAAAATCACAGGTGCCTTTAGCAAGCACTGAAAGCAAAACGGCATAAAGGAAAGCCTGCTATGAAAAGGAAGGGATTATATTATTATTGTTATTTGTCAAAGTAATGTTTTTCGAACGCTTTCCAGCTCTTATTTGTATCCAAGACCCTGTTGGAGTACAGCCATAAAAGGACCATCACTGAGTCCAGAGGTGCTGGATCAGGCCTTCCTATTATATTCTCCCACACCACAACATTTGAGGTGCCACTTGAATAGCCCTGGCTCTTTTTTTTTTTTTTTGTCTCACTGGCATGACATCTGCCTATATAATCACCAGCTCTCTTCGTGTGGCAGTCTATTCATTCCCCAGCTAACATTAAACTAGCTCTAACTAACCAGAAAGAAATTAATTACTTTAACACCTCAGGCTGCAGCACCTGGGCCTTTAAATAGGATTCCTGGCATATCTGTGCTTGTCTGAAACATATTCTACTGCAAATGCACTGCTGTAGGTAGTAGGTCCCTCAACAGCAGAGTTTCTACCTGGGTCTATCAGATCAACTCTGTAGAAGTTAACAGGAGAACACCAGCCAAAAAAGGTGCTGATTAAAACAGAATTAGCCTACTACATGCAGAAAATTCTGGGAGACAAGAGAAGTTAAATAGATACCCAAAAGTTAAAACTCTAATATTAGTTAGCCAAACTGTAGGAGCACATTTGCAGCTTCCTAAGCCAGTAGAAAGGCTGAGCTGAAGTAAATCATTTTATGTCTGCTATGAACTGCACTCAAACGAAGGAAATAAAAATAATCCGTATTAACCTAATGACCTCTTTATTTGCCAAAAGTAATTTATTTTACTTAGGAAAGTCAGGTTTGGCCTCTAATATCTAACATGTTTGGCCTCTACTGGCAAAGGTAAAATAAAAAAACCCAGGTAAGATAAAAGTTAAATCCTCTCCTGTTAAAGAGATCAATAAGCTAAACTTAAAGCATGCCATTCATAGTGGGAGTTATATGATGCAGAGAACAACAATGGAGTCCTTTTCTGCAAATATCTATCTGATGCCAGTAAGGGGGTACCTGACAAGCGCATGTACTTAGCATGTCTGCAGTCCATTTGTCAGCTTTAGAAGCTATTTTGGGACAGCCATGTGTCTCCAGGTGGTCACCATCCCACGAGCAGGTTCTCACCACAATCCCAAAACAGCAGCCCTTCAACAGCCTCTGGGGACAACTTCTGCATTTGTCCTGACTGGAGCTTCCAGGTCATGGTGGCCACTCTGCTGCAGGGTGGTTATTCCCCTGTGAGCTTTGGCTGTGGTTTTCCAGCAGCCTTTCCCTGTCTTATTTCCCCCTCAGGCAGCCCCTCAGAAGCTCAGTCATTACCTTAAAGGGATTTGCCACATGCAAGAGCAGAGGACAAGTCTTGTCTTCCCCTATGAACTGCCTTGCATGCCTCTCATGTCATTCTTCTGACGGGACACTCACTTCTGTGGTTGACTCATTTAATGCTTTTAACATTTTAATTGATATTTAAACATACTTTCAAACTGCAGCAGTAAAAACAAATAAAAACTAGAAAACAGAGGTCCATGTATTTATTTGAGCTGCTGCTCAGGCATTGTGATATTTGATGCATTTTAGAGCAGACATTATAGCACAATATTGATTTTTTTTCTAGATATTGTGGAAGTGTGCTAACATTCTTCCTTAAGGTAAGTTTCTGGAAGACATTTAATATATTGACAAAAGGCAAGAAAAACGAAAATGTCCTTAAGACTAATGAAAGAGACACCTTGAACAGCAGAATTAATGTTTCTCTTTCTGATTTACATTGGAATAGTCCAGGTGTTACATTCTTACTTTTCTACAGACAGAATTTTAAACTGTACTTAGAAATCAAACTTTTGCCAATATTATCAAGAGTGAGAGGCCTACACATTTCTGGATTGTGCATTAAACTTCCAAAATGTGAACAGGCATTCTATAGGACCAGTTCAATATTAGATTATTTGATTAATTTCTCTATCAATATTACTTATTTTTATTTTCCAGAAGACATTTAAGACTTTTTTCAGCTTAAATATTTATGTTAATCTTTACATTGGATTGTATTTTATTCAAAACATAAACACAATTATGCTCTGGTCTGCTAACCATTTAGGCAGTTATGAAGATAACAGTAGTTAAGCCCCCTAATTTCACACACACCAAAAGTTTTTACGATCCGGTTTCTGGTTACATCATTAATATTTTCAGAGCGTGCAGTTTTCTGGAACAGTTCTGCAAGCAATGTATAAAATTTGTAATACTGATCCACCTCTGGCTTTTAGACAATGGGCTTTTGCTCAGCCAGTTCAAATGAAAATGCAACAGTAACCGCTTTAAACCAGCTTTTCAATTATATCCACTGGGAGTACTAATGTAAATGCAGGTAAATTTATCAATATTGCTAATTACTAGCCTTTATAATAAGGGCAACACCTGCTTTAGTTCAGATGGGGAGCATTTGGCTTTGGAACAAAAGAGCCCAAGGTGGGTTTACCCTCCATGGTGCAGGGAAACTGCATAGGCAGTGTCCATGCCTCCCAGTCAGCACCCAGCAGATGGCAAACACGTGTGCAGTCAGTGCGAAAATGTCCTCAGGACTGGTTGTAGCATGAGAGAAAATGGCATTTACTGAGAGAAAACAGATAGTCTTGATGACGTTTCATGAGCTCTGACAGCTGCTGCCATCTCAGGTGCTTCCCACAGAAGGTTTACCACACATCAGGAGGAATGCTTAGACATCTCAGACATCGGTCTGGGGTTTGGTCAGTCAGTACAATTTCGTATCACATTTACTTGTGGATGCTGTGTTTAATGCAACATTTTTTTGGTCAGATGGAGCCTAACTCAGAAGAAGTGCATATTGAGAGCCATGGCCTGACTCACTAATTAGCACACTGAACCACACCATGACTGAAATGTTCTAAGTTTTGCTATTATAAATAAAAACCAACTGGAAGAATTTGATGTTTGTGTTTTGGACTAACATTAGTTCCTGTGCCTTAAGTCTCAGGAGTTGCACTGGGGTTGCACACGCACCTGTAAATTCCCTTTCCTCTAACTGCTGATTGTGACCCAAGCAGTTATCTTTCTTTTCATTTCCTTGCTCCTCTGCAACCTTTATAAACAGGGTTTTAATCTTTCTGGCACACCAGACATAGCAATATAAGGAAAGCATTCTGATAATGTACAATAAAGAGAGATAAGACAGAACTGTCAGATAAGGAATGATAGTTAAGCTTATTTTTAGAAGTGTTTAAAACCAGAACATATATATGTATCAGTAGGTTCCCATAAGAATGTGTCCTGAGGCTACCAATGAAGTACTGGGATGGGGATTGTGTAACATATTCCTCAGTACCTTGGAGTCTTAGACCACAAGTATTTGTTTTATGGGGGACCTACTCAGCCAAGTTATCTGTGCATGTACCTGGTTATGGGATTTGACTCTTGGACTAGGATTTAATACTAACATACAAGTGACATGACACAGCAGATAGGCACAGGCCCAGTCTGAACTAGTGTCCCCCTGGCCAAGAAACAGCTCTTATTTCCAGCAGATGGTCCAGCAGCAGTGGCAGGAAGGGCAATGTCAGCACCTGCTTCTTCATCCACCCAAGTACAATCTCACCTGATAAAAGCAAAGTCATGTAAGAGCTTTAAATATGTTTTGGTCACTTCCATTTGCATATTTCTGGGAGTAAGTCATGACATGACACTTAAGAGTCAGATTTGAAAGGCTCAGCATTTCCTTTTGACTTCATGGCTAAGGACACATCATTGTGCCTTTCCCCTTACCCTTGCAGGAGCCTTTATTACTGCAAACACAATAAAAGCAACTGTGATGTGAAAAATAACCTGGCAGACACTCAGACCATATTGATTGCACCCATAAAGAGACTGAGGGCAGAATGGAAAGGAGAACCACAGCTTTTGGTCTGTAGGTAAACTGTGTTTCTCATGATGTAACTCACCATGCCAGATCCCCAACAAACACAGCAGTTTCCAGGTATGTAGCCTCTTACATTTCCAAATATTCTGTTCCCCAGCTGTGGGCAATGAGCAGATGGGGAATGAAAGAGACAAAATGTCAGCTCTTTGCTACCTGAGAGATGGGTACATGGGGAAAATCCTTCTGGGTCATTTTAGCTGAATTTGGGAGAAGACAAAGTGACCTCTAATGCATGGGAGGATCTAGAACACACAGGCAGGGTGTTAGAAGGATTGCTTTTGTTTTGAAGAGGTACTGAAATTCTAGTGTGGATGTGCTGCTGTGTTAATAGAGGCCTCCAACACAAAGATGCAAAGATGCTAAAGCCATGCATCTCACTGCATTGTAGTTCTCCAAGCAGGGAAACTTTTCAAATCACATTACATCAGCAGTGTCAGAGCATCAGTGTGACTCACCGCACGTTCATTTGCCACAGGGGTATTCCCACGTCCTAGCAAATGGTTCTCATTTGAGTGCTCATTGTGTTGCTGTGACAGAAAAACATCAGTTTAGAAACAAAAACCTGAGAAGGTCAACAGAGTTACAGTCAAAAAAAAAGGACAATTCATCTCATGCACAGCAGGGGTCAGATAATTCATAGTACCCTGTCATAAACTGTAATTTATCCTCAGCATTGTAACTGGGATACTAAAGGTTCTCAATAGAGTGGCATGCTCTGATAGTGTAATCTGACTTGCAGGAATGGTCAGGATCCAGACTTGGTCTCCTTAAAAGAAAACATAATGGAAATAGCTCTTGACAGAAGTCAGAAGGAGAGACAGTGTTATCAATCCTACTGGAATTCTCCAGTAAATAGAATGACACTATGGGGGGGGGGGGGAGAAGAGAAAGATGAACTTTGCTTGGAAATGGAGAAAATCCCCTGAGAAGTTCTGTCAGAGCATATAACAGTTTGCTTAATGGTGTAATTGTGCAGTGAAATAGTTTCCAAGGGGAATGTTGAACTTTAGAGATGTTTTCCAGCCTTCATCATGTACCAATTGATAATATGCTTCTAAATGGACTATTGTATACTCAGGGGTTTAATATCTCTCTCAACATAGCTTCAGCTAAATATCTGTAAAAGGTGCCCATCTATATTTTGTTTGGCTTGTGTAGTAACTGTCATTTGTTTATTAATATAGCACTAACAAGTGTGTATTCATCACTTTACAAATGTGCCTTTTGACAAGAGAAAAGCCCTGGCATCCTACAGCTCATTTTTGGTTCCTTCTCCTGTGGGTACTGAAGTTCCACCCAGCCAGAAGGCAAGGAGGAAAGCAGTAGGGGCAAAAGTGGCTTTAAGCAATCTTTAGTGCTGCCTTAGCTCTAGATACAACTCACCTGAGTGGAGTTTGGAAGTGTCCTGTGAAGATTTATGTGGGAAGTAGATGGTGCCTGTGATTACTATCCATGGGAAACACAGGAAAAAGTGGAAACCTGTGGTTGCTATTTTCAGCAGTGTTACAGAACAGCCTACACCAGGACACCCGTTTGGCTTTGTGAGCACACTACTCTCACCAGCATTAAAACCACTTGTAATCTCAGCTTGACCTTTAGATTTTGGGTTATGCTCATACACAGATAAAACCGTCTAATTATCCTGGCCTGTCTGCTGATGAATTATTCTTGCTACTAACAGTCCCATCTGTTTGTATTATTCTATAAATATGAAATCTACTGTTCTACGTATTCTTTCTCCAATCTGACAGAAAGTTCTGTAACATATAGTTAGGCCTCTCACATTTCTCACGCCTCTTATCTTCCAAAAGTATATATAGTAGGCTGCTTCCTCTCAGAGGTGTAATCAGCAGCATTACCCCTTCTTACAGACTTCATTAAAGGAAAAGATCTCATTGTATGACTTCCTGCATTTCCTTATCAGTGCCTGAAGCATGGCTTGGCCTGATATAAGAGCTTGTTTGTGAGGAGAAATTAAGCATGCATCCGTCGCTTTCTCTGTTGTGCCCCACAATGCTTGTTTTTTTCCAAGCAAACATATTTCTGTGGATTATCTAACAGAAGACTAGTGCGACCTCCAGGCTTGTGGTCCATGTTAACAAGGTTAAGATACTATATGCACACTCCATGTGTTTGCATATGTATGCACAGTTTTTTTCCTAAATCATGTGTTTTACAGTTGTGTCTAACAGCAGGCCCAGCACAAATGCAGATTTGATTATTTATTTGACCTTGTGTGCTCCAAAGTAGTGGTTGAACAAATGCTGACATGCAATTCTCAACACAATTGTTCCTAAGGTGTGTGGCAATGCCCCAGCACTATCCACACAAGCTCCCCAAGCACTACACACTGGATGCATGTTCTGTGTAGGGGCCAGTGGTGTCTACGTGACCTGCCTCAAGCCCCCTGAGCAGCTGTGCTGGAGGCAGGAGTGACAACCTCTGTCACTGTACCTCCACCATGAGCTATTTCACTCCAGCTGTTTCCAGCACCTTACACATTTGATATCACATTACACATGTAAAAATTGTCTTCACCTACATTCGAGTGACTGTGTTTCGTGCATCTTGATAGTCTGTTCACTTTCACTGAAAACAACAGCTTGATATTTGGCAGGAACAGGCAGGAACTAGTCAAAAGTGCTCTGCTGTCATTTTTGACTTTAAAAGGCACAAAAATCTGATATCCCAAGGAATATAGGAAAGAATAAAAATATAAGAACGCAATGTAATTACTAATCTCAGTTTGACCCCATTTTCAATCCCTGTTAGCACAACACTTGCCCCACATTAGAGGTTTCCAAAAGAAGAGTAAAACGTTCATTGGAGTAAAAATGCTCATGGGATTCATTTTCCCTTTTAGTTCATTTCAAGCCTTTTCTAATTTCAGGCTACTGCAGACAGGAATCAATAATGCCTATGCAGATTATTCTAACGTAGCTATGCACTAGTAACAATCCAAGAGAAAAAAAATATTTATGTTACGTTGTGCTTCTTGTTGGACAAATATGTAAGAGGTCAATGTCTTTAAACACACCTGCAGATCATCTACACAGAGTATTTTTGGGTTCTTCTCACAATCTCAGCTTTCTGGAGCTATGCTGGGAACCGCAAGACTGGTGTCAATGGTATCCAAGCTACCAGATCAGTTCCTGTGTATGTAACAGGTAGTCTCTCTGTTGCCTGCTTTCAAGTTTTTCCACTGGGTGTCTTCTCACTCTAAGCACTGTTTTAAAATCAAGGAAAACTAAAAATTAAGACAATATGAAAGACCTTAAAGCCTCCAGAGCTCTCTATTTCCTCTCTAATTGCTTGTCAATATTGCTTCAGTAGTGTTTGGGGGTGAAAAACCTGTAAAAAACCCTAGCAAAATGCATCAAGTTAGACATAAATGCTTTTTGTGTCAACTTGTTAATACAGCAACATTTTCACTGACTTCACTGGGGCATGAACAGGACAGAAACGAGGAGTATTTATCCCAGCATAACATGACTTTGAGACTGTACACTCCACATGAGAGATAGCAGGAAAGAGCACGGGAACAGGACAATGTGTTGAAGGTCTTCACCATATCCTTTCCTCTTAAATAGTACCAAGATCCTATCTTATACCTACAAATTTTTACTTCATCTTTTGCCCAAACCTTTACTTGACGTAATATTGGTACAGACTGGTACTGTCACATTTTATAGTACAACGTTCTGAAGCCAGGTGTAAAAGTAGAGGCAATATTTAATACGGTCTGGAAATTGCATCTCTTTGACACATGGGTGTTGGTCAAAGAAAATCTGCTAGCAAACTGTTTGTTTTCATTGCAAGAGTCGATCTGTGAAACCCACAATATTTAACTCTGGGCTACTGAAATCCAGGATAATTTGTGAAACTGGGATAGCCTTATGGTGGCCATAAAAATAGTAAATGTTGTCCCCATGTCAAGTTTATTTTTTAATCTGAATTTGGACAATATTTCTTTTTTTTATTTTCTGTAAATGGACTTTTTGTTTTATCTGTTCCCTTTTTAAACCACAAAGACTTGTTTCTATGTCAACTAGCAGTGAGTGTGTCTTGTATCTTTCAGTCATATATCCAGAAAAACAAAGGCAAAAATTGTGACTGTGACTGACATATGTGTTGCTGTACTGGTTGTGCAATTAGAGTCCCAAGTCACACTCATGCTCATTCAGCTGCTTAAGCATAAGGACTTACAGTAACTACAAATAAAAAATGTAGAAGTACAACATTCTAAACTGTATCTTTTTAATTCTGATTAAAAATTTAACTCTGATTACTAATTTAATCACTCAACTCTCATAGCTACTGCAGCAAGCTGTAGCAACCACAACTGAGAAAAATAAAAGTAATCATAAAAATTAGGACTTTTAATGTGCTCATTATGAAATCAGTGCTGAAACTCTTAAACACTTCCAGTTGTAGCAATGCTAGGCCATGCACTTGTGACAGACCAGGCAGTTCTCTTTATTTGTGTATGTCAGTTTTGCTTCTGTGCACAAATATCCTGGCACTTGCTCCTACTATAGGTCAGCTTTGCCAGCTAGTCATTTTACTCATGCATCTAGGAATCCCTTTCTTTTTTGAAGGACATGCTTCCCTAGAGAACCTGATTGATAATACATTCTGATTTATCTGCCTCTGACATATTTGAGTTAGTAGGCTCTTGGCCTTTAAGTGACAGGGAGAAGAAGAGCTCCTGACAGCCCAAAGTAGGCTGCCAGTTTTTTGCAGAAGCCAAAGAAAAGCCAAAAGAAAGTCCTTCACACTTGACTGCATTAATAACATTACAGAAGAGCAGTATAGGTGCTGATAAACTAAAACCTCATGATGAAAAAGAAGTGGCAGAGACAGCTGCTGAGTAATGTCTTAAAGCCCCAGCATGACTGATGTACTAGTGTGACCTATAGAGTTGTGCCAGTTTCAAACACAAGCAGCTGCTAAGGTTGTTGATTGAATCTACAAATGTGTACCAGGGACAGCATCCAACTTTTCTGCTGTGTTGAGGTTTGGCCAAGTCTAAAATTTTCTGTAATTTTGCCAGAGCACATTTCTGTCCTCTGCTTGCCAGATCTAAGGACAGTATTTTGGAACACTAGGACTTGAACTCAGAACTAGCACCTTCATCACATTCCAAATGATTTTCAAGAAAACCTTTGAGGCTTAAGCAACACATTGGGAATTGTTTGTTTGCTGGCATGCCTGCAATCTCTTCTTGTTTGTCTTGAGTACAGTTGTGGGAAACATTTTCTTTCTCCTTTTATAACAGAAAAGGGAGATGAATAAGGACATAATTACAAAAGAGGCAAGAATGGGAGACAATGTGAAGATACATTAAAAAGTTCTAGAGAATGGGGAGAAAAAAAGGAAATATAGAATTAGAGTAAAAAAGGAATGAATAAGATGAATAATTATCCAGTTTTCATTTACATAGCTATAAATCAGGAGAAAGTGAAGAAACTAAAATTTTGTGCTCCTGTTCATTTGGAACTCTTGGGTTTGTCCAGATTTTTTTTTCATTTCCTCTTTTGTCTTCCACTTCAATTTTAGTGTGAAATCTAGACTTCAACCAGGGGAAGAGAAGGAGGGGAGGCGAGGTGAGGTGAGGCAAGGCAAGGGGAGGAGAGGAAACTTTTTTAAATTATTTTTCCTGCCACCTATATTCCTTGCCTTCATGCCACCAAGCATGTACCTAAAACACAGCTTTATGAGAAAATGAGTTAGAGTGAGTGGAATAGGGACTCATCCGGAAACCAGAAAAGGAATCTTCTATAATGCCACTGTCTAGTCTGGAGCTTCTGAATTTCTGGGGCAAGTTAGGCAGTGGCAGGAGAAGGTACTGGGGGGCACTGACACTGGGCTACAGCTGCAGAGCAACAAACCTTTGTGTGTCCAGGTTGTCAGGTCTGTTAGCACCCCAGGCCAGGTCTCAAAGTGAGAAGAGACAAGACTCTGTCCTTATCAAATAAAGGGGAGCTAATGGTGTCAATATGTGGTCAGATCATCCCGTAAAGAGAGAGAGAGACAGCCAAAGGGCTGGATGCAGGCTCTGCCCTTAGTAGCTATCAGATGCTTCTCAGATGACACCTGGTGGACAAAAGCTAAAGAAATGAAAGAAGCCTGCCTTCGTAGTAAAGAACTGTACGATCCTTGCTCACATCTGCACTACTACACTTACTGCTAGTGTACCTATCAGGTGACCTCCCAACTCCGCTTATCCACCCCTCCCCCCAGTCTATTATTACAGGTCCCCAGAACAAGCACATATCATCTATGTACCAGCAATAGCTTTTGTTTAGCACGTGCTTCCATATTTTCTTTTTTATTATGAGTAATATCTTGAGTTTGTTCAATTCTGATCTGCAAATTAAAGGCTAGGAAAAAAAACACAAGTTAAGCCCATGTTAGCAGCAACTAGGTGTTTCTGCTAGGTGTGGGATAACTAGACAATGTTATGAACACCTTCACAAGTTGATAGTTGTACTCAGAGAGTTAAAGGTTTTGATTTTTTCTGATCATTAATTTACTTGTTCTCTTTAAAACCGCTTTGATTTTCATTCTCTAACAGTGTCTGTCTTTTCTGCTTGATACAACTGTCCTAATGCATTCCTGCCGAGGTCTCAGAGGCACCAATTAAAAAAAAAAACACTCCAAAAAGTGGATACTTATTTCTCCTGGTAAGAAAGGTGGTTTCCTCAAGGATCTCACAGATGGGAATATGATGTTTTGGTGCAGTCCTTTTTATTTATTTGGCTTGAAGAATTTCAGAAAACATCAGATACTGCTGAACCAACGCTGCAACAGAAGGCCTCCTGCATAAATAGACTGTGATCGTTTGACTGCTAGCACTGCATCTTCCAGGTTAATGGGATTTTTTCCCTGTTATTTGGTCTTTTTTTTTCTGTTCTATTACTTTAAATCTTTTGTCTTCCACTTCAATTTTAGTGTGAAATCTAGACTTCAACCAGGGGAAGGGAAGGAAGGAAGGGGAGGGAAAGGGAGGAGAGGGGAGGGGAGGGGAGGAGAGGAGAGGGGAGGGGAGGGGAGGCAAGGCGAGGGGAGGAGAGGAGAGGAAATCTATTACTTTAAATCTTAACAGCTTTATCTTTTATTCTGTGTATTTCCATGTTTCACATTTTTGCAAAATCCTGAAATATTTTATGAAGCAAAACACACAGAAAAGTCAGGGATTCATGGCCTTCAAACACCAAACTAAGCTGAGAAAGAATGTGGGAGAGGTCAGGAGATAATTATGTAATTATCTAGCTTGTTTCTTCTGGATTTAGATTACCTGTTTACAGGTAATCTAGGGCACAGAGGTCATCCAGGAGCTGTGGCATTGTATTTGGTCTGGCTAGGATGCAGTTAACATTCCCTGTTGCAGTCCACATAGAGCTGTGCTTTGCGTTCGTTCGTTCGTTCTTTCGTAGCTATGACAGTGTTGAGACCACTCCAGTGTTTGGCTATTGCTGAACAGTGCTCAGGAAGCATCTGGGCTCTCTCCCCAACATCTCCCCTAAAGGCCAGTAGGCTTGGAGTGGGCAAGAAGTTGGGACACAGCTCAGATAGCTGACCTAAAAGGACCAAAGGGATATTCCATACCATATGATGTTGTAAAAACAAAAGTTAAGGTGTGGTGTATTTTTTTATTAAGGTGTTTGCCTTCTAAAGCAACTGCAATATGTAACTGGGGCCACACTCCTTCAGAAGTGGCTGGACACTACCTACTAAGACCAAGGAGGGAATAAATCTTTTTGCTTCTCTTTGCTTCTGAGAGTGGTGTTCGCCTTTACCTCAACCAATGAGTTTTTCATCTTATTTCTGCCCCTGTCCTGCTGAGCAGAATGAGTGACAGAGCAGCTTTGTGGACATCTGGTGCCCAGTCAAGGTCAACCTACTGCAGGCATATTGGGGATGAGATGAGTCCTACTCCACCAAGGGAATGAAGTAATGTCCTGACACAGCTGGAAGCCAAGGTTCATCTTTATACCAACATCACAACTTGATGGCCGACTCCCTGGTGCTCAAAGCCAGAAGTAACCAAGTCTAACTCTGCTCTGATATCTGAAATATCCCTGCAAATGGTTTCCAGCACAACTGCGTAAAGTTCTCAGGATTCTGAGTAACTCCCAAGTAAAGGGTGTGGCAAATAATAATAAGGATTGTCTATCTGGAAACTGGTGAACAACTGAACAGTATCTGAATTACACTATGAGTGGAGACACCTTACTTAAATGCTTGCTGGAAACAGGTGCTTCCAGTGGGGCAGTCCCTGGCCAGTGGCCAATTTGTTGATCACAGCAACAAAACCTGGAAGGGCTGGCAATCACCCAAAGAAAGTAAATATTAACACTACTAACTTTTTCCTCTTACATCCAATAGTGAAGGTCAAGGCAAAGAAGACTTTGAAGCATTGCCATGGAGAGAATACTTTTACAAGCCATTCCAGGTAAGAATCTGTGAGAACAATCCTCTTTAATTTATGCTGACAACTATTTTCAGGTTTTGAAGTGTTCTCCTTTACTTTTTAATTCCCGTTCACCAAATACAAAGAGAACAAATATTACTACAGTCAAAAAATACGAAGAGGAAAATGTATCAAGAAAGTGCTGTTAAAAACATAAATTAGCCAAAAAAATGTCTTCAGCTCAGGCAGCATATATGAGTGCTGTTGTGTTCTGCAGCTGGAAAAACACCAGTTCCTAAAATCTCTTTTGCTAGGAGAGCCACTGCATGATTAATTATTTCTACCCCACATAAATGTTAAATGGCAACTCATTTTAACATTTCATTCGTAAAAACATGAGTGAAAAACGTGATCTTGAGAGTCCCCAAAAAAATTACTGGATAACGTGGAACTCTTTATATTCTGACAGGGCAACGAGGGCATATTCCGGTCTTCCTGAAGAAAGCAATCAATACAAAGCCTTAAATCTCGACACAGACGAAACCAGGGCCAGTAACACCAGCCCTACGGTAGCTGAGAAAAGGAAAAAAAAGAGTTAAATCGTGTGAGGAAAAGGCGCGGCCGCCCCTCCCCTCAGCGCAGCCGGCGGCAACATGGCCGCGCTGGCCACAGCCCTGGCGGCGGCCGCCGGGCAGCAACAGGTAAAGGCCTCCCGGTGTCCCGGCGGGGGCGGAGGGATGAGCCTCCAGCTGTAGGAAGCAGCGCGGGTTTGTGGGGCTGGCCGCGGAATGGCAGCCTCTGCTAAAGCAAGCCGGTGATGTTTCATTTCTGTGTTGAAGGAGTGCTTTTTTATGTGCGGTCACCAGCTCGCCGTCACTCCTCACTCCAGTTTCGTACCTGTGCGGCTGGAAATTAGTTGACTCGCGCCAGCAGAAAACAGAAGTGATGCTGTCACTCTGCACTGTGGTGTTGTCTGCTTAAAACTAACCAATGAGCATTTAAAAAAATACTGGTTGTGAATAATACTTTATTTTGTTATCTACAGAATGAGGGCTGTTCCAGCGCTGCAGGTGCTGGTCTACAATTTCAGAACTGGAAGATGAAAGCTGAGCCAGCTAAGAAAGTTGAATTCATAAGAAGTGCAGAAAAGCTAAAAGCTCAGTAAGTTAAACACTTCATAAGTATGTTTTCATTCTGTTCTGGAGGTAGCATTAACTCGATGTTTAAATAAGAATGTATAGTAATGAAATCTTCAGGTTAATGTTTTTTTTTCAGGAGCTCAGAAAAATTACTGTGGTTGTTACAGGAGTTCAGGATAGGCTTAGGAGCTCCAAAATGCCCTGTTGTTCCAACTGCTATTTGGACTTCGGCCAGTCATCTTGTTTAGTAAGAACTGCTTTAGGTGCACAAAAAACGAAGTGTGTGTGCGGCACAATTGGGTTCTCAGTTTTCCTACTCAGCTGTGCTTACACTTCTAAGGAACTAAAGCCCTTAAGACATACTAACAAAAGGGGAATTGCAGCAGCATTACAACAGCTTCTTCAGAGAAAACTGAAAGACTTCATCTAAAATATTTAGGCCACTGCTTTGGAAAATGAGGGTTCAAGACAGTTCAGGCACAGAAGTTATTTAAATCTGTTTCCTTACATCTTGACTAAGTGCTGGTAACAACTACACTGGTGGCTGAAAGAAAAGGGAATTTTCTCCTTGAATGGATGAGCTTTATGAAGAATAGTGATGGCGGAATAGTGGTGTAGCCACTTGGCTGAAGGAGACCTTTGTAGTTGTGAATCCAGAATGAACAGTGGCACTTAAGTCTCACAGCAGTACTTTACACTGTCTGACTGAATTGACTTCACCTTGATTACCTGGGATATGGCTAGGTAATATAGACATTCCTAAGCAGCTTGAAATGAGTCATGCCATCTACCTGTGGCTCATTGTCCCTCTGTAGTGTTGTTTGTGCTGGGGCTCCATCTAGGTGTGCCACTGTATTAATACAGGCTGTCTGCCTGCACTTTTCTGAGAAAATTCTCATAAGGCTTCCAGATCGTGAGGATACACATAGAATTTCAGGCTGTTTCAGTGTGTGAACCGCTGCCTATCAGCGAGGTGATTTCCTTGTTAATTTCTTTCTCTCTTTCAAGTTCTTCAGTTACTTTGGTGTGTAGTCTTGTAACTGCAGAAAGATTTTCCTTGAAAACAGTTGTAGGAACAAACCAGGGATTTGTAAAAAATCTCAGACAGTCCTGTTGACATAGCCTCAGCTGCACACTAACCTTGGAAAATTTTGGGGCTTTGCTGAGTGTTCGTGCCCTCTCACTGTGGCACCCTTTTTTTCTAGGCTTGCAAATATAGAAAAAGACAAAAGTGGACTTCTTTATAATAGGAAGAGTGATTTCAGGGTAGAATACAGAATTCTAGAGGATCTGGAACGCAGCATGACTGTCAGCAGAAAAATGGAAAGTAAGTGGGATTTTATTTCGGTTTATTGTTTGCCTTTTTTTTCTTTAATCTGCTGTTGTTTCTGTAAATGGTTTAATAATCAGCAGTGAAGAGAGATTAGTTTAGGTGGAAGCTATGTACTGATAAGTGTGATAATTTCACTGTGTGTACTGCTTATAAACACTTCCACAACTCACTTGCAAAATTCAGAAATATAAACATTTTGGGCCTTCTGTATTTTCTTTTAATCTTGAATGTAAGAGATACCACTCACAAAAAGTTTGGTGGAAAGGTACCGTTCCAGAAACTTGGAATCAATTTTGTGCGTGTATTGCAAACTCTAATGTAGTCTAGCTAAGGAACAATAAATACATTCTTACCATAACATTCACACACTGATTGCTGTCTTTAAATATAAACAGTTCTGTGTTTGCATTTTTTTTAATTTTTGGGTCATGACTATTCCTAGTGCTGTGAGATGGTACACAGTCTGTCCTATAGTATCTGTTCCACTTACAGACTAATAATATAATTCTAGAAAAAAAGTTACTCCCTGATCACAGTTCCTGGATTCTTTAAAAAGTAATCAAATAAATCATGCTATGTCATCTGATATAGATCAAAATAAGTGAAGAAAGGAAAGGAATGTAGAGACAACTAAAAGTACACTTACCTTATGAATTTGCATATGTTTTAATATGCATCTTTAAGGAATCTTACAACATCCTTTACATCTTGCAGTCCTTAAGAAATGTAAGTATTTTGAAGGAATGACTAAGCTAATAAGTTCAGAAAATTTTCCAGGAGTAAGAAGGGAGCATGGAAGTATGAATGGAGATAATGTTACGAGAAAACAAAGAGGACAGTGATGAGAGGTGTAAGACGCTACATGTGAGATGTGAAGGAATGTTGGAGTATGATCTTGTAGAGTATGTACAAGAACACTCAAAATTTCCATTTGCTTCAGCATGATTTGTGTGCTTTTGCACTTTCTGTAGTCTCAGCAGGAACCAGTAGGGTCATGTCTTAGCTACTTTTTGTTACATTTAGGTCTTGGAATCTCTTATTCCTCTCTTAAACCAAATCTTTTAGGATGGAAGATACAGCTCTTTAGTACCTAAGATGTATCCAGAACTTCATCCTCCTCAGTATCTTATTTATGGACTGAGGAGGAGCCAAGTGGTAAAAAAGCAAATAAATGCACGCATGCTTGGAGTTCACAAAAACATTGATTCTACCCTATTTAACACAGCAAACAAATAAATCTCATTGAAGCAGTGCATTCACATACACTTTCCAAGTTTGCTTTCTCTTCACAGGCGAGTGTTTTGAGGCCTAGGTCAAAGTTGCCCTCAAAACTCTAGAGAAGTTATCATCTACATAGGCAGTATTCTCCAAACTCCCCCTTGGAAATGGGAGCTACTAATTTTAAAATCTGTTGATGCTGTGTGGGGAGGTGCAAGGACCATGTGGTCACCTACATGCAGTTACAGATATTACAGCAGTTTCTTATGATCAAACACAATTTGTGTCCCTGCTTAGATTAAATCCCCAGTATATTTTGGATACTTCACTGGTCTTGTTCTTGTGTGGAATTTAATGCACAGAGAAACTTAGAACTATCAGCACCTTATTTTGTTTAACAGAAGCTAAAATCCTGCAGCAGCTATCAAAAATACAAAACAATGTGAAGAGACTTCAGCAACAATTAAAGGATGTGAAGCCTACACCAGAATGTAAGTCATGGTGACAGATTTAAAAACATTTTCGCCTACAGACAGGTTTCTTGTATAGTTGGACTTGTCGTTGTCCTTCTATAGCAAATGCTGCAACTTATTCACGTAAGATGGTTTGAAACTTTTGGGAAATAGGCACTAAAAGAACCGTTTGCTTGTGATACTCTACTGCCTTGTGTAGAGCTTAAGTTGAGGCCCTCCTACTAGCTGAGGGCTTTCTGATGCTAGATAAAATGCATCTCATTTCATTTATTCAGTGTTTATCTAAAAAAAAAAAATTATCTTCTTAAGATGTCAGTGAGGATACCAAGAACTAGCAAGGCATGAAAGCTGAAATAAGAGTTTTAGATTATATAAGTTTACCAAAACCCAGGTTAGTTAAACTATGTGTTCAGTATGTATCCACAGAGATTTATGCTGGTTTAAAACAGATTCTAAAACTTTTTTCTACCATTACAAAAGCAATCTTCTCTGGAAAACTGTCTTACTTTCTTTCTCAAAGTCAGGACTACAGCATGCTGAGAGCACAGGACAGTCTTACTTCGATGTTTTTTTGTCAGCTTTGTAAAAGTAGTGACCTGCAGGCTAAATAGGATCGCTACAGCCTGGTATAAGCCAAAGATTTGAGTGTGTTTAAGTCAGTAACTGCATAAACTGTTTATAAACTGTTATAAAAAAACAAAAGCAGAACTCTTTAGGGATAAGGCTGTCTTACTCAGACAATCAGTTGAGGGTTAGTCAAAATGAGACTTCTTTAATGGAAATAAACATTTATACTGAGATTTGCATCTAGTTAGCTAAGTCACTGCATAAACACACTTTTTGAATAAATAAGAGTCTGTCTTATAGGGCTCTTTGAGATGGAAATGCATGCTTTTTTGTGCACTGAAATACATGTCCTGAAAGTCTCTGCATTTCTGGATAGTGCTGGTAAATACTGTAGACTTCTTAAGTTATATGCTTTTTTTCTTTTCCTCTTTTAGTTGTTGACAAGCTCAAGGAAATGATGGAAGAAACTGAAAACGCAATCAATGCTTTTAAAGAGGAACAGAGGCAAATGTATGTTTATACATCCTTCAGCTACAAGAAAAAGTGCTTTCATAATACACAGTGAAAACTTTGCATTAGTCCAGCAAACTGTTCTTTAGATTTACTCTTTTACTAGTGATTCCTGTGGTGCGTAAATCATTAGAGTCCTGATAAACTCTGTTTCAGACAGACTATTCCAGCATTCCAATGTAACAACCATTTGCCTAAGAAAAGGCTTTTTAGAGGAAGGCTGCAGAAGACATTAGATTGTGGGGGTTTTGTTGATGACTGTTGTTCTGTTTTCTGAGTGGGTTTGTGGGGATTTTCCTTCCTCTCTACTGGTGTCAGGAGGGGATTGAGTTAGTTGTATGAGTGCCATAAATGTCTGCTTTCAGTAAAAGGGTAACTTAATTCTCATTGTGTAGTGCTTTATTATCAGATCATTACAACTGTGCTGTTACCACTTCAGTTCTTAATCTTTGAAGAATAGCTTTTGTGTGGCATTGAACAATTCCAAAATTCATTTTTGGTGAATGGACAATGAATACTGGATTTTTTTTCTTACATTGCAGTGTTTGTCACTTTCAGATATGAACAGCTTTTGAAAGAGGAAAAAGCTACCATTAATGAGCTCAGTCTCTTTGAGAGAAAAGTGGAACTGTGGGCATTAGGCAGCTTAACAACAGAAAAAGTTTTGAAAGTACCATCAGCCAGGGTTACAGTTGATAAAACACTGGAAAATCATCTACCCAAAGAAGTAGTAGAGTTTGAAAGATTCCTTCAGCAAACAGGAGGGCGGCAAGGAGGCTGGGATGATTATGATCATCAAAATTTTCTGAAAGTACGGACTAAATACAGAGGAAGGCTGTCTTACATGGATAAAGCCCTTCAGTATCTCGGTGGAAGAACAAAAGAAGATATTGAACAGCATGACAAATGGTATCAAGAATTTCTAATTTTACATGAAAGAAAGAAAGAGGTAAAATAACCCCTCTAGGGCTTTTGGAGATTTAAGAAAAAGTACTTATTTTTAAAATACATACATTTCTTATTTTTGTATCTGCCTCTCTGGTGGTAGTGCTAGATAGATTTCTGTTGGTATATAACTGAGGTCTTTGGCATCCTCAACTTGCCAAAAGTACTTGTCTTTAATAAATAATTACCAATAAGCATAGACCTAATAACACACTGAAGTAGGCTGTGTATTGCCAAAGTATGTTATAAAAGCTTCTGGTGGTAGTGGTCTAGCAAGTTAGATGCCAATCCCGGTGCAGCAAGTGATCCTATCTGAAATTACAGTTCCTATTACATTTGTCCCTAAGAATGTTGGTCCCTCTCTATAGACAATCTACCTATGCCAGACCACACTGACATACAGAATTATGATTCTCTCAAAAACTATCCATCTGAGTAATAAAGGATGGACTGACATAAAAACTATTATGAAATAATAGGTTGAATTGTTAATTTGAGAAAAATAGGAACTGATATATGTTTGTATTGAAAAAGCATATTACACCAACATTCATAACTACCCAAAGTTATTATAATTGCTGTAACTGAAACCGGTTTAGCAGATATCTATTAAACCTGCTCATGTGATCCATAAAATAGAAAAAAAATGTGAGAAAATGTATGTAGGTGTTTCTTTGCCTTAAGTTTTGCCTTAAGTAAACTTCTAATTCCTATCTGCAGTATGTTTCCATCAGACTGAATCAATATGAATCTGTAAATTTTCGTTAAAACCTTGGATATTTTCCTGCCGGTCTCTTGCAGTCAATTAAGAAGTGGAAAGAAAAGCAGCAGGAAGAAAAAGAAAGAAACCTGAAGGAGAAAGAGAGATCAGAAAAAATGCTCAAGCAAAAATGGCGACAGCATGAAGAAGCTCAGAAGCAAAAAGCAGAAGAAGAAAGAAAAAGAAAACAAGCAGCAGTTGAAGCATGGAAGAAACAGAAAGCAACAGCATTTGCAATGGAACAAGTGTCACAACTGAAACTAGAAGAGAGAGAGAAAAGGCAGGAAAAAGAGCGCCAATGCCACGTGAAGTTACTGTTGGAAAGGAATACCTTGCAGAAGAAAGTAAAGGAGGAACTTGAAAAGCTTGAAATTGAGAAGAGAGAGGAAGCTGAAAAGGAGGAAGGGAAGAAAATTGCTGCAGAAAAAATTTCTAGGTTTCAAGAGCGTGTGCGTAATTACATCTTCATTTATGCATACGTTATATACATGTTAAACATTTTTAAAATCCAAGTTTCATACACATAATTGATTCACTATGAAAACAGCATCAATTGCAGACAAAAAATAGTATGAAACTTGATTTTAGACACAGGTGTTCCTTTTCCTCAATATCTAAATTCTACAAGATTACTCAAGCCCATGTTTCTTTCTACATATAGAAGTGGTTTCATTTACTTTGGTGTAAAAATGAGAAAAACTACTTGGGCTGTGTTGTCCTCTGTGCTATAGAAAACGTCAGAGGACCTGAGTGTTGGATGCAGATGAGATAAAAAGAGATATTTCAATATCCTCACAGCTTTCAGTAGCTGTTAGGTAAAATTAGATCCCATATCAGCATAAGTGCCACTACTGGAGAACTGATATTACTGTCAGCATTCAAACTAGAGTTTTATAAAAAGAGTTTAAACTACTCCACTTTTTTTTCAAAGTCACATAACTATAATTTGTTTGTGCAGGACAAGCTATAGTAAGTAGCTACCTAGTGAAACTTCCTGTACTATGGCAATAATTTCAAAACAAAAAATAATTAACCGTGAAAGGCTACATATATATCTTTATATCATTTGTTTTACTTCCAAAGAAAAGTTTACTTTTCCATTAATTATATTTCAGGATCTACATAAACTGGAGTTAAGGGTTTTACAGAAACAAGCTAAAGAAATAGAGGAACAAGAAAAAGAAAAAAAGTTGGCAAAGTTGAGAGAGAAGGTAACTTTTTGTTTGTTATAATCTGAGGTGTGTGCAGCATGGTGGTTTAAACAAATTTTCTTTCATTGAGCTAAAAAGCAATGGTTTTTAATTATCTAAATGGTTGATAAAGTAATTTTTGTTATCAGGAGACAAAAATGCAGCAGGCATAGTTGTTCTTGTGTTTAAAAACAAAACAAAAGATGAGCATTTATTTATCTCATGGCAGTATTTACCTGGGTAAAGCCTGTAGGTCATAGAATGCTGCAATATGGGTGCTAGCTTTTATTTTTTGAAATGGTTTTCTATCATTGGTTAAATAAGTAGACTGGCTTCTGGAAGCATTTTGAGTACACCGGGTTTTGAAAGAGTTTAACCTTTTAAATTACTAAAATTTAGTGACAGCAAGCAGTTGTTGCCCCTCTTACTGATTTCATGTTTCACCCATCCCCTGTGATAGTATGGAGGGAAATGTCTCGTTCTGTCTAGCCGGGTCTGTTATGTTTACTCTGCACCTGTTTCTGTGATGAACGCCCGAGGAGTGTAATGTAACTCCTGTGATCAAGGAAAAAAGATCAATTTTTTGGGGGTTGTTTGTTTCATTCTGAGGTCGAGATTCAGGTAACCAGAGACCGATCCGAGTTGCACAAAGCTACCAAGGGCTGGGAAGAACGTAGGAAGGAGATGGCACCAGCAGCTTCAGAACCACTGTTACGTGTTACTCACAGGTGAGGAAGGAGCCCAGGACGTGTAGCCTGACAGAGGTGCAGTTAATGTACGAGCTCTTTATGCCTTTTTGCTTTGTTGTCAGGGCTGTCCCAGCCTGGAGAGGAGGGCTATAGCTGCGCCCCAGCCTGTCCCTGCCGCAAGAGGAAGCAGCAGCCAGCACTTTTCGGAAGCCAGCACAGAGTTAGCTTGACACATGACGTGTCAAGCCTTTGTATTTTGAGAGTGTCGGGTTGGGAATGCTGCCTGTGGGACCGGCCGGGCGTGATGTCCCTTCGCATTAAAAGCACGTTTCCCCACAGCTGCCTGGGACAATCCCTTCGGGGTGGGGTGGGTCGTCGCACTGGCTCCCGCCCTTTCCTTTCCCCTTCCGCTTTGCCCCTTCCCCTGTTCTCCTCTTTCGTCTTCCCCCTTCCCTTTCCCTTCCCTTTCCCCGCCCCGGGGCGGGTCCCGCGGGTGACGCGGTCCGGGCGCGCCGGGCGCGGGCAGCGGCGGCGGGATGGAGATGGCGGCGGCGGCGCCGTGCGCGGGGGAGCCGGAGCGGCTGGAGTTCCTGCGGGATCGGCACGTGCGCTTCTTCCAGCGCTGCCTCCAGATCCTGCCCGAGCGCTACTCGTCCCTGGAGACCAGCAGGTAGCAGCGGGACGGGCTCTCGTGCTTCGGGCGGGCGGCGCGCCGCCGTGTCCCGCCCGGCGACCCCCGCCCGTCCCGGGATGCCGCCCTCACCCCCTCCCCGCCGGGCGGGCGCCTCCACGGGAAGGCCCTGCCGGAGGCTGCCTGGCCTCCCGCGGCCGTGGGCAGGGAGCAGCCCCGCCGTGGCCGGAAGGAAAAGCGTCCTTGTAAATCCGGCCACTGGCAGAAGGCTCCCAAAAAAACCGGGTTGATGTAGGGGCGTAGTCTCTGCTCGCGTAAACTGCCCGATATCCCCGCGGGAAGACTTGTTGATCCTTTTAATCTGTTTTCAGTCCATTGCTTAATCCGCCCTGGAAGCCATTTTAAAATAAGTTACTTAAGCTTTTTGTTGCTCTGGGTCAACACGCAGAAGATTCTTGTTCATGTAAGAGAAATATTTTAAGTCTTCATTTGTTAGTATAAGAGATAAAATACCAGTGAAGTATGTTATGAGTTAGAGGGACATTTGTTCCTGTAATGACTTGAGAACGTACTTACTTCATGTTCTTGAAGTATTCACCTAAGATAATTGGTTACATCTGAGGCACAAGAAGATCAATAACTTGATTGTCAAGCTTTACCTGATAAAAACATGGAGATATGCAGATCGTTTGATATCTTATTCAACCAATAAAATCATCAGATTCTTTTCACAGTATCACCTTCTGCAAGTCATTCTGTGAAGAATGCTCAATGGCTCTGATCAGGTTGTCCTGCTGAATCAAGCTTTATTTCAGTTGAGAGCACAAACACTTGGCAGAACCACGTAAGGACTAGCACAAGTAGTGCCAAACTGTGTGTGGAGAGGGGCTAGCACAGGGCTACAAAGATGATTAAGGAACTGGAACATTTGTTATGTGTGGAAATGTTGAAGGAGCTGGGCCTGTTCAGCCTCAAGAAGAGATGACTGAGAGAGGATCTTTTCAATGCATTCAAATATCTTAAGGATGAGCAGCAAGAGGATTGGGCCAGACTCTTCAATGGTGCCCAGTGGCAGGACAAAGGGCCACAAACACAATCTGAAACACAGGAAGGTCCATCTGAATATGAGCAGAAACTTCTTCACTGTGGGGGTGACCAATCACTGGGACAGGCTACCCTGAGAGGTTGTTGAGTTTCTTTCCCTGGAGGTATTCAAAACTTGCCTACACATGATCCTGTGCAACTTGCTCTGGGTGAACCTGCTTTAGCAGAGAGAGAGCTGTACTAGATGATCTCCGGAGGTCCCTTCCAACCCCAACCATTCTGTAATTTTGTGAAATTTTTATTTCAGAGCTGCAAATAATTTATTCATTAAGAATTATTTGGTATTTCAGTGTACGTTCTCAGTTATTTTAGATGACAGCTAGAGGAAGTCTAGGCCTCCTATACTTTTAACAGGTTTTAGACCTTAAAGGTACCATAACATGGAGATGTGTTAGAATGATAACAAATAGCTAACCTTAGCCCACTGACATATGAAAGTGCTAAAGAAATGGGTTGTCTTTGGTCTAGAAGAGGAAGAATCTGATCACAGTCTTCTGTTACTGAGAAACTAGCTACAGAGAGAGATGGAGGTGTGTTCTTTAGAAGGGACCATGGTGACGGGGCAGGAGACCACGGGAATAAGGTGCTTCAGAAAGAATTGTGTGGATGTAGGATAATATTCTTCATCGTTGGAGCGGTTAACCATGAACAGCTTACCCAGTGAAGTGATGAAGTCTCCATCGAGGACTTGGCTTGTCAGGGTCCTGGGAATCTCATCTGAAACCCTGTGTTCTGCAGAAGGTGGGATCAGTGAGAGACCCTGATTGCATTGCCAAGCTTGTTGCAGTTTGCCACTGATCTGAAACAGAAGTTCCAGTTTACAAAAAGTCTTCTGCAATCTTACTGAATAATAGTAACAATAATTGTTTGAGAACTCTTGAGAAATTAATTAGATGTCTGAGCTTTAATTTGATGTGTGGTCATAGTAGCCTCAGTACCTTGAATAACCAATGCCTAGTGTATTGCACATAATAGCTGTGCAGTACTGGAAAAACACTTGTTTTCTGAAAATTGGAACCATCAATTTAAAACTATTTCATGATACTTTAATTTTTGGTTAATGAGCACAGTCTAAGCTTTCAATTGGAATAAAAATCATGGCAGTGTAAATTCATGCGTTTTTTGTAGTTGTGAAGTTTTTACTCAGCTACAGATTTTTTGGTTCTCTTACAGTGATTTTTAGATCAGTGTTCTGCAGGTGTGCATGCATGACTGTTGACAAAAGGGGGGATTAAACCATAAATGCATCATCCCCAGTGTGACCTCGAGGGTACTAAGTTTGCCTTTTTGCCAAGGTCAAGGTCACTGAATTCAGCAAACCTTAAGCAAACCTCTGGAGCTGATACTGCTGCAGAAGGAAATGCTTTTAACCTTTTTATTCTTGCTTCCCCTGTTCCTGCTTTTGCGTGGTTCCATCGTGAATTAGAGGGGAAACTCAATTAAATTAAAGATGTGTTAAATAAATAAATAAAATCATTTGTCAGTGAGATGTTTTTTGTTCACTGCAGTGCAGCATTTGTAGTCGCCAGACACGGGTGATAGTGACTGAAATTTTCCACACTCTGCTGGTCCATTCTGACTTAGGCTGTAGATTGTCAAATAATAAGGGAGAATAAAGAAAATTCGTTTAATGTTCTTTACTCAACTTTTTGGCTCAAAGCCTTCGTAATTATTTTTGTCTGTAGTTATTGCGTGCAACAGTAGTTGCAGCAAGAGTGCTTTTTAAGTGTTCTTATTGATAGTGTTTCATGCATAGATTGCCTGTACTGTCAGGTTTTGCAGGAAAGTCAACTCCTAGTCTCTGAAGTCCTTCAGATTGTGGTACTTCGTGGTGCTCCTTGTAGCACACCTAATCAGTTTCTCAGATCAGTCATTTCAAATGCTTTTTGAACTCTGCTGAGAAACTGTAGTCTTTGTTCATGGCTGAAGATAAAGAGGTCTGAATATGTCATCAGAGATGTCCTGTTGACCGTCCTCTATGGAAATGACTGTAGATAAAGTTCTTACTCTTCATGGCATGTGTCGCCTAAGATGCTGCTAAGAGTTGTTTTTGTAGGAACATATGTCTGTTAAGTTTCTGTGAAGTAGGATAGCCTATGGAGTAAGGATGCAGTATAGGTGGCTGTATTGAGACCTATGTCCAGTGGTGCCAGATCTTCTTGCCCATCACAAGAAAATTCCAACACACACAGGCTGTTCCTTAGTAATGCTGGAGACAATCAACTCTGAATAAGTAAAGTGAAGCCCAGCTGTAGGTAAAACCACTTTTTAAATTCATGTATTTGACATGTGTTTTTAACTATAGATGAGATTTACTGTCTGTGTTGTATACACAGCTTTGTGGTTTGGGACCTACTTTGCAGCAGTTTCTAGTGCTGATGTTGGCATGTTGTTTGTGCCTTATTGGAAGTAGCTCAGCTAAGTAAAATAGTGTGAAAATGTGTTTTAAGTAGTTCTATTAGAAGACTGTCAGTGTTCATGAAAATCAGAACATATAGGCAGTGTTTCAAATAAATAATTTCCTGTATCTGAACAGTAAATTCCTTGGAGTTTTTTTATAAAAGTAGTGATTTTGTTTGAATTAGTGGTTTATTATCCAGGGTCAGATTTTGAGTTAAACAGATCTGATCAATGCAATAGTTGATAAAAGCCTTGAAACATTAATTTTCCACTTTCAAAAACAATTTTTTGTATCAGAAGAGTTAAAAGATACTCTTGCTCTACATAGAAGTACCTTTTTGTGCAACATACTTTTTTTAGCTTTCTCTACTCAAAAAATGTATTTGTAATAATAATAATTGTAAAGAAACATATTTTACCAGCCCAGTGATAGAAATGTCACCCTTGGAGGTTATGCCACTGTACTGAGATTAGTGTCTCCTTCGTTGTCATTTGGCTGCTATGTTTTAATTAGAATAATTCTTATGGAGCTGTGTTTTGGGCTGACTCACATCACCATTTTTTCCTTGGTCTTACTGTTTCGAGTTCTGATGCAGAACCACATGCAGAAATTAGGTGGCTGTAGAGGTGCCTACCCACATCTGTCTCCTCGTCTTCAGAGGTGCCTACTGCTGGTGGCCAGGGTGGCTCACCACCTTGTGAGGAAAATGCAAATTACAGCTTGATCTGCTAAGGAAAGCTGATATTAACTTTTGGTTTTCCTTGACATGCTGAATTGTAGTTTCTGAATATGTACCGATTGTTTCACAATCCCTCGTCTTATCTGGTGAAAGGAGAGCAAGAATTTCTAGGAGGATAGGCAGACACGAGTGTGGGTGGCAAAAATATACATCCAGCTAATTTTAATGTGAGTCAGAACTTTGGGCTTCCAAGGTACCATTACATGAGTGTTTTCTCTCATAGCAAACTCTCTGAGAGTAGTGTGGCTTTGGTGCTCTGTCAGAGTGAGCAGTGCAGCTGTTTGAAGGGCCATGCTGTTTGTTGGGTGGCTGCAGTGCTTTGAGGTAAAAACAAACCCTGCAAAGAAAGTGTTAGTTAGCAGATCTGGTAGGATAAGTTTATGGAAGGAGACAGATTGCGTGAAAGAAGGACTTTTGGTGTCCTAGCTACTCCACTACTCTATTGAATACTTGAATTTGGTTACTCAATTTTAGATGTTTAAAAAAGGTAGTCGTCTAGGTTGTTTTATGCCCGAGGACAAGAAATAAATAGCTCTAGATGTTTAATTCATCCTGTGTGCATATTTTTGCATTGTTTGCTTACAAAGTAGGCTTTGTAGTTTGACACTTGAATTCTAAGCATCTGAAACTGGGTTTGGGGCACAATGAGAAGCAGCTTGCTGTAGTTAAGGGTTACCTTGCATATGCACTTAATGCATATTTAGGGGATTATTCATGTAAGAATTTTTCACAGAGAACTAGAGCTCCATATATTAATAACATAACCTAGTTTACTTTGTAGTAAGTTGTTTTGTTGGGTATTTTTTCAGGTAAACAGGCTCATAGGTTAATTTTGAGTTGGCATATCATTATTATATAAAAGAAGAGGCAGCTTAAATAAAAAAACTTGTTGAGAAAGAGAAATATCTACAGTACAAAGGACATTATTTTATCCAGTAGATACATTTCATGTTTTCTGAGCTAGTCTCTGGGTTGCACCACTGTCAAAAGGCTGAGAATTCATAGATGAATCTTGTTTCTGCAACATTTTGTTAATTTCCCCGTGGTATTTATGGTGGGAAGTGTAAGTCTTATCTTTTTCTTTTAGGTTGACAATTGCATTTTTCGCGCTCTCTGGTCTGGATATGTTGGATTCCTTAGATGTGGTGAACAAAGATGATATAATAGAATGGATTTATTCCCTGCAGGTCCTTCCCACTGAAGACAGTGAGTGAGTTTTTAGTTTTTTTATCGATATTAACATCTTTACTTTTGCTTTCTACTTGGGGAATAGTGGATGGCTCTAGTTTTTGTAAAATACAAGATTGACCTTCCTGAAGTGCTGTCCTGATAATTTCAGATAGTCATGTCAAGGAAATCTTGGAAATAGGTCCCTCACAAGTAATAAAGGTAGAAAAAGCAGAAATTAATTTGAAGATAAACCAGTATAAAATAGTATAATGAAGTTGCACCTTTGGGCATCTCAGAGGAATGTTTCACCTGACTCTAAAAGAAATGCATATGTTATGTAACTATTACAAGTCTAGTAGTGTTTATGTTGAATTCCACTCCTATACCAGGAACTCTGAGCACAGATGTGGTTATTTGGAACAGCTTTTGGAAAACTGGAGGTGTAAGGGTAAGAAGCAAAAAGGATAAACAGTCCCTGCTTGAGAAAATAAAATCTGTTCTTTAGATCTGTGAAGGTTGAATTTACCCAAGGTTTTTAGAGGGAATAATGCTGTTGCTGTATCCCAGCTGTCCTCAGATTGGAAGGTGCATAACAGATCCAAGCTGGAGAGGGAGCACACAGGAAATGTCTGTTTCCTGGTGACTTGACAGAAGTTAGGGAGGTGCTCTTCCTGTGGGCTAGGTGATGTTGGCAATTTCTTCTGTGGCACTGCAGATGAGTGGTGACCAGCAGTAGAGTGGGTGGGAGGGAGGGAGATGTGGGTGAGGCGCTGCTGCTTTACACCAGGCATGTTAAAAGCTGGTGTGGGTACAGATAGCTCCAGGCTGGTGGTTCTCTAGAGAAGAGGTAATTCCAGGTGTCTGTCTGTAAAATCAGGAACATGTACTTTGGATGGATGTAGAAAGAAAATTGTGTGTTTTCTTCTATTATTTAGTCTAATTATATACTACAGATTAGCTCTCTAAAATCTGTATATAGGGTCTCTAAAATCAGTTTTGTGAAATAAAAACATTTTTATGAAGTAAGCATTTGGAAGTCAGGATAGCTGATGCTTTCTTTATGCAGTAATAAAAAGATCATTTTTCTTACTCTGGAGACTTAGGAACCTTCAGATCCACCCCAGGAATTAGTTTTAATAGATTTCTTTTGTCTTTTGTTGTATTCCAGGACCGATTATAGAAAATTAGGAATTTGGATCACATAATTATTCCTGCAACATTTTAATCATGAGGAGGTGCCTATACCTTACCATTAAAATTTTTTTCCCTGTGTACATGCTTTGTTTTCACGAGTTCCTCACTTTCTGACTTTTGTCCCAGTCTTCAGAAGTGTATTCCAAAAGATCAGGGAAGTTTGCAAGATTAGAGAGATTAAAATGGGCATTGTTATTTGTTTGTCATTGATAGTATGAAGTAGTTTTTCAGGGGGTTCTACCTGGCCAATATTTGGAGTATTCCCACTGTCAAGAACCTCCTGGGGAGGGCAGTAAAAATCTCAGCACACAGATGTGGAGGCTGACAGTCCATGGTGCAGTAGAGATGTGCTCCTTTTTTTTCTAGCTATCATCCCCTCATAAAACCACAGGAGGGTAGTTTTGAGGGAGGGTATTTTTGGCAGTGCATTCTGTGTTTTCTAAATAATAAATCTCTGCTTTTTACCATGAGAACAAGCTTCCCTCCAATCCTGTATTTTCATATCACATTGTAATAACTCTTATTCTTCTTACGCTTTTGGTAATAACACTACTCTTATCTTGGTCATTTGACCCCTAAAGCTTCAGCATTATTTTTATTTAGTTTTTACTTCATCTACTAGAAAATAGACAGTGTAAAATGTAAATTATGCCAACAGCAGAAAGTAGAATATTGGATGACTAAATGTGAAGAAGAGAATGTCTACCCTTCTGTAATGTCTACTTTCAATAAAATGTATTGACTTTCTGGTTTTTAATCCTGGGTGCGTGCAATGCTTGTTAATTGGCAGCTTCCCAGTAACAGAGCTCTTACTCCCTCTTTTGGCCTGTTTGAAGAAGTGTCTAAACTCCTGTATGCTACAGCAATGAAGTTTTTGCTTTCAAAATGCTTGTGCATCTCTAGTTAGAGATGGGTGCCTGCTAGATGAATCAGAATCCTTCTGGGTAAAAAAAACAAACAAGCAACCACAATACTTTGCTTTTAAAGAAACTTACTATTGCAGCTTTTTTAACATTCATTTTGATAAATCTGTGTTTCTGTGGAATATTGGTTTTAGACATTTAAATTATAACTCTTTTTTATAATGCAGTTTCTGCAATGACAAATTCCAGCAATCTAAAGTAAGTCTTTACTTAGTTTGGTTCTGGGACTGAAAACCAATTTAAAACCTATATTTTAAATTGGAATATATTTTTACAGAATCTTGGGATTTGTTTTTGATCATGTCAGTGGTTGAATTTCTAAAATGGGCAAAGAGAGAATTTCTGTAATTCTCTTCAGAATAAATAAATTTCTCTGCTCTTCACGTTCATCCCTCCAAAGGTTCCATTATCTATAGCACTTCAGTTGATTTTTGCTAAAAGCATTTTTTTCAGATGGCTAATTCAAATTATTTTTAGAACTACTGCTGCCTTACAGTCATTTTTCCAATGGATGGGAGGCAGAACAGTTGATACTTTACAAACTTAGTACCTGTTCATTTTTATCAATAACTATTGTAGTATGTATACTAGCTGGGATAGAGTTTACTGTTTTTCATAGTAGCCCCTAAGCTGCTGTGTTTTGGGCCTAGAGCTTAAAGAGTGTTGGTAACAGCAGTCTTTTAGCTGTTGCTGAATAGTGGCTACACAACATCAAGGCTGGCTCTTTTCTTCTCCTCTGCACTCCTTTTCCCCCAGCAGATACAGCTGGGGGACACAGCCAGGACAGCTGACCCGGACTGAGCTGAGGACTGACCTGAGGGATACTCCACACCATCTGGCATCATTTTCAGCAATAAAAGCTTGGGAAAAGAAGGAGAAAGGGGGCGATGTTTGTGGATCTGCCATTTGTCTTCCTGAGTAACTCTTACACCTGCTGAGGCCCTGCTTTCTGGGAAGTGACTGTTTACCTGCCTGGCTGATGGGAAGTAGTGAATGAATCCCTCCACAACTTTTGCTTCATTTATCAGACTGTCTGTGTCTCACTCCCTGTGTTTTCTCCCCTTATCTCTGTCTTCTTGCCTTGACACTGGAGGGGGAAGTGAGTGGGTGGCTGTGTGGGTGCTTCAGCTGCTGGTCAGGGTCAACCTACCACAGCGGGGCATTACAGAACCTGACAGAAAATTCAGAATTCAGTGGTTTAGGGCACTTCTTAGATAGGGTCTCCCAATGTCCTGTGGTAGTTTTAAGTAATGTGTTTGTATTTACTGCTGTGTAATGTATCTTACAGCTGAAGAAAGCTTCGCTTCAGAGGTTTGTAGTCTTTGAAATTTTTATGTGAAACTAAAGCTCACTAATGCAAAGTGGTGAGATCTTGATCTACCTGAGTAAGAAAGCAAATGTAATGTATGCTCTGTCAGCCTAATTGAAATGCACTAAAGGAAGATAAAGATTAAGGTCTGTCAGGATAGTATTCTTCTGTGGGTTTATTGCAACTGTGATTCAAACAAATAATGTCCTTTAGGTACCATAATTTTAGCTCAGCTGTTTCAGAGACTGGCTCAATACTAGTTTTAATTAGGAGGGAATGGCATGTCACATGTGCAAGCTGACTCTCACACAGAAACACATCCTTAGCCGAATACTTCAACTTATTGCCGCCTTCTGCTTGTTTGAAGGGCTCCTGCCTTCTGTAACTCGTGCTAAATAGTTAGGCTTTATATTGCATAAATTTTGGCCATGGTTACCTTTCCTTCACTTCAGGAAATGCTCTGCTTAGGTGCGTGGCTAATATATATTTTTGGTTTGTTTGTGTGTTCACTGCATGAAGTGGGAATCTTGAAAAAGTACTATTTTCTTTTTTCATTTTGAGGAAGGTGGTGCTCTTTTACAAGCTTTACCAGAAATTATATGTATTTAGACTAAGATGTATTTTTTTAAATGTTAGTGAAACTGGAAAAGGGTTCACAGAAGACCCTCTTTCTCCTAACTGCTTGTTCTTAAGATCCTTATCATGTCAGAGTTTTAATGTTTTTCCTCTCATAGTACAGCTCTTTGTCAGAATTTCAAATTTATTATAATTATCTTTAAGTGCAACTCATAGCAATTTAAGAAAGACGTATCCCACTTTCTTGGAAGCCAGTTCAGCACTTTTAAAACAGAGTGAATCCAGAGCTTTGTGCTCAGGTAATCTAATTGCAGGCAGCAGAGGCACACTGCTTGGCCATATTCATCCACCATCCTCCCACATAGGAACACTGGCATTTGTTTGACCCTGCTTGAGAGCTTGCTGAAATGGCAGGAAAACATGTATTTATTTATCTAACAGAAGGTTAGCTTTGTGTTGTGTTGGTGAGCTGTGTTGACTGGGAGTGCCAGTGCCAGTGCCAACCCACTAGAAGAGAGGGAAGGAAATTGTACTTTTTGACGACTGGATGCTTCACTAGCTTTGCTGTACTAAGAAATGGAACCAAAGAGAACACTGAGACATGTTTTATTTATAGGACTGAACCCACAGAACCCATGCATAGCAGACTGCAAACCATTATGCTACATCACAGACTTAAAACTTACTTCTGTCAAAGACTAGGTTTAGATTTGTAATAATGATTATTTCTTCTTGTGTTGTCAGTACTGAAAAAAAATTATAAAATACCATTGACTGTTTTTTTTAAATTATTGTTGCATTGTGTGCTTTTTGATCATAAGTTTCTTGAGGAGAAATATGAATGTTCTTCCAATATAACTTTCTTTAATGGCTACAGTTGAAGTATTTATCTGGATGTATAATGGACTTCCATTTTAGAGAATGCAACTTTGCATTTTATGACATCCTCTAGTGCTTGGATTTACAGGAATGATTACATCTTTAGCCCTAGTTCAGTAAGAAGAAGTTACACATGTTTTTATCTGGATGTGCTGATGGGGTCAGCCCTTGTTAAAGCTGTGACTTTTTTATTTATATAATAAGATTTCACTGATGTGTGTAAACTTGCTTCTGTACTTGGCAAAATGAGAAAAGCCTTGCAGACAGAGAAATGCATGGATAATCTAAATGTGAAGAAGTAGTGGTAAAAGTTATTAATCCTTCCATTCAAGAGAAATCATAAAACACAAATAACAAAAATATCCTGTCTGTAAAAAAAGAGCTCTTAATAATAAGTCGTCTGTGGTCATCATTGAAGCTTTGTTACCTCTCTTAAGGACTTTCTGGCCTAAGCACACATAAGTAATAGGGTTTTCACAGGAAAGTCTCAGCTGTTGATTTAAGTATGGAGTCTTTTTGTTTTGAAAAGGGGTCAGTTTTCTTTAGTTGTCAAATGTGAAAGTTTTTCCAAGTGGGTTATGTTCAGCTTGCAATAATTATGCAGCAATTGATGAAATGTTTATTACTTTTGCTCTGTCCTAAACTCCTTCAGAAAGTGGTTGTTAGGTCGACGGTGAAAGTGAACACTAGGTGGTACCGTTTCATAGCTGCAGCTGGACTGAGCTTCAGCAAGCTGTGCTGGAGCTGAACTGGTCACTCCAGCAATTTTTTACAAGGGTCGTAAACTATGATCACACCCTTGTAATTAGGGTATATTTAATTTCTACTTCTGATTCTGACAGCGCATTTGTGGCAATTTGTTTGACTAATACCACTAAGCTATCATAAAACAAGAAGTACAAGTACTTTGCAACAGTGTAGTAAAACCAGCTTCACAGAAGGTGAAGTTTCACGTCATGAAGTTTCTTTCATAAACTGAAAGACAGTAACCCTGACTCCTCTTTGGTTCCCATTTGATTTTGAACTTGTGTCTTCACAGGATGCTAAAAAAAATTTCTAGGCGTGACATCAGTGTTCCAGAGTCATCTGGTTAAAAATGAGTGTTTTTCAATTCCTGTTTTAATGCTTCCCTTATCAACTCAGAATTCTATTTTTTAATTCATGTGTTGTGACCAGATATGCAGCAGTCCTCTTGTAATACTGAAGGTCTAGGTAGCATGTATTACGTGCACATTACTGGATTGGAGGAGGGGATAAAATTCCCTTTAAAGTTTCTCTTCTAGTAGTAAGAGTATTAAAGAGTCATGCTGGTCTTTTGTTTCTCCTAGGAACCAGTATGTAAAGTCTAGAATGAGGGATCAGAAGTACTGACAAAAAGAGTCAAATCAGATTTTAAATTGATAGCAATATAGTTAAAAATCCATTTTAAAATTACAGATACTGTTTTGTAGTTGATAGCAGTTTAGTAGTACAAGAGAGGTTTTAAAATACTACATGAAAATTGAACAGCTAAAGGGAGTAATGGATTCTGATTTCATTCATGTACTTTATTTTTAATCTCTTTTCATAATAGCTGCGAATTCAGAAGCCATTCAGGGTGACACACTAAAAGTACGTGACACTTCGGTTACATGCTGCCATTTCTATCTTGATAATGAATTATAAGCTACAGTCTAAAAGGACGGGGATCAGTATTTCCAGGATGAATCCTTCCATCTAGCAGCTAGCAGCTGAGCTCTGTTTGACTGCAGAGCTGTCTTAATTGTAGTGTGTCTTCCTTTGCAGCAGGCCAGAACAGCTGTGTGCTAGTAGGCTAGCAACTTTTCTGGATGAAGGGTTTCCACTTTAGGACCATTTCAAAGTGACTTTTCTTGGTTGCTTAAGCACTTAAGGCACAGATTCTTTTTTATTGAAAATAGGTCAAGTGAATGGTGATTTTTTTTCCACAATGTCGCTTGGGAAATTTGGTACTTAAGAGGCTGGAATTCTAGTTCTTCTCTTACTGATTCATTCACATTGTGTCATTTTTGATATTGTGATTTTTTTTGGACAGTGTCTTTCAGGACCTTGGATTAGTCTTTAATTTAATTTACTGTGCTTTCCAAAGGCTGATGCAACATGAAATTCAAGTATTTGACTCTGGAAGCAACCAGACAAATGTTCTCTGCTGCAAATGTTTAGATTATAACAAAATCAAAAAGTTATGAGTTTTTTTGTCCACAATTACAGATTCTGTTTCTGTTTCCTCTTTGTGGGTATGACTATGCCATATCAGCTTTTAGTGAAGGCTGAAGTTGCTTTCATTACACGTGTAGAATCATTAAAAAGTGGTTTCAATTGAACTGTGGAGGAGGTGGAGAATTGCAGGTGTTTCACTCCATTTCAGTTAGATCCAAAGACTTGTCTTGTACATAAACTTGCATACTTTAGCCAAGTTGAAGTTCTTAGGCTAGTAAAAACTTTCCAGTTTAAATTTTGCATATATGCAGAACATATTTAGAATTAGAAGGTAATATGCTGATAAATTACACAAGAACTTGTAGACCACATTATACAGTGAGTTTTTTAGAGCTTTCAGCTTTATAACTGTTCTTTTTTTTTTAGTCTGTTGCAATTTTCCCTAATATCCGTGAGGATTTTTAGATTAAAGGCTGAAGAATTAAAAAAAAAAAAGGGGGCGGGGGGAGAGAATTTGAGAAATTCAAGAACACCCAGGTGCTGTTTAGCTGCAGCATTCATTAGGCTTTTACTTTCAGAGACTGAGCAGTAAACAGTTGAGGTTTTGCCATGCAAAAGCACAGTTGAGCCCCGCAAACCTGTACTTTACACAGTGTGTGGTTCACACTTCTGTATGCAACATACTCAGGTATTGTGAAACATTTGAAACAAATTATACTGAGTCACTGACAGAAATGTTTGATAGCTACAATGTGCTTACAAGTGCAATTTGTTTGCCCTTGAACATGTTGCGGAGTATCTTAAAACAGTTCTGCTTGTGAACAGACGGTATTACCAGGCAGGAATCCAGGGAGGAATAAAAAAATATGTTAGCTGGGCATTTTCCCAGGGGAGCAATCCTTTTTTTTTCTTTCTGGAGAGCATGGAAGACAATTCTTTGCTGATCCAATGGCTATATTTTCACCAAATTAAACAAAAATGTGTGCTGTGTGCTTTGTGCTTTGTCATTACAACAGGATTAGGTTTGCTTGTAGTTTTCTTTGTTTTGTTTTTTTTTAATTAATCATGGATAACAAACTAAGGTGAAAAACTGAGAGACACATGGAAACTCTAGTTATATTATGAATAGTGTTGGACTAGTGGGTCTTGATATCAGTAGAGGATTATGGTTTATAATGAGAGTTTTAACAAAACAAGTTAGTTGAGTATTGTTTTAATCTTTTCCAGGATCAAACTTGCATCGCTGTGGATTCAGAGGCTCTTCATATTTAGGGATGCCATTCAATCCCTCCAAGGTCAGTTAAGAATGTGTGTGTGTGTGTGTGTGTAATATTTTCAATTAGACAATAAATGATCTTGTGTCTTTTTTATAATATAAACTTCACAATTACAGAATATCTGGAAGGCAGAGATTTTTGCACTGTTAATACACTAAAATGTTTGCAGAGCTTTTAAGAAACATACATAAGAAACATGCTCAAATGATACCTAGGAATTGAGTTTCCAGATCAGTGAAGAAATTGACATACAAATTGTGGCTTGTCTCAGTGCAGTTTTTCTTTCTCTGGTCTTTTGCTAACTTAGGGAAACTTCTCTAGCTCAAGAACTGTCACATGGCAGAGAAGGGCAGAACAGCCCCATATTAAGTAGTGCAGAACATGCTGTTCTTTGGTATCTTAGAATGGTTTGGGCTGGAGGGACCCTTAGGATCATCTCGCTCCAATCCTCTCACCACAGGCAGGGACACCTTCCACTAGACCAGATTGCTCAGGACCTCATCCAGCTTGGCCTTGAACAATTCCAGGGATGGGGAATCCACAACTCCCCTGGACAACCTGTTCCAGTGCCTCACCACCCTCACAGTGAGGAATTTATTCCTAATACCTAATCTAAACCTACTTTCAGTTTGAAGCCATTCCCCCTTGTCCTGTCACTTCATGCCCTTTTAGAAAGTCCCTCTCCATCTTTCTCATAGACTCCTTTCAGGTACTGGAAGGCCACAGTTAGGTCATCTTGAAGCCTTCTCGTTCCCAGGCTGACCAGCCACAACTCTCAGCCTTTCCTCATAGAAGAGGTGCTCCCTCTAATCATCTTCCTGGCCCTGCTCTCATCTTGCCACATCCTTCTTGTACTGGGGACCTCAGAGCTGGATGCAGCACTCTGGGTGGGGTCTCACCAGAGTGGAACAGAGGGGCAGAATCCCCTCCCTTCCACTCCTGCCCATGCTGCTTTTGATGCAGCCCAGGATACAATTGGCTTTCTGAGCTGCAAGCACACATTGTTGTCTCATGTCCAGCCTTTCCTTCACGAGCACCAAGTCCCTCTTGGCAGGTCTGCTGTCGATGACTTTTACTCCTGCTCTGTATCCTCCCAGTTTGAGATTGCCCCAACCCAGATGCAGCACCTTGCACTTAGTCTTGTTAAAGCTTATGAGAATCCCCTGCACCCACTTCTTGAGCTCGTCCAGGTCCCTCTGGATGGCATCCTGTCTTTCAGAAGTGTCAACAGCACCACTCAGTTTGCTGTCATCTGCAGATTTGCAACGGGTGCACTTGATACCTCTGTCTGTGTCATTAATGAAAATATTGAGTAACACTGGTCCCAGTACAGACCCCTGAGGGCACCACTTGTCACTGATGCCAACTGGGACTTTGAGCCATTGACCACTACCCTCTGGATGCAATCGTCCAACCAATTCCTTATCCACTGAACAGTCCACCCGTCAAATCCATAGCTTAATTAAGAGAGAAGGGTGTTGTGGAGGTCTCAGGTCTGCTTAAAGCTCTATCAGTGGATCCCCCTAACTGTCCTGCATCTTTTAGAAAGTAGATCCTATCTGATGCCAATATGCATCATGCCATGTAGGCCATCCCATTGTCAAAAAAGACCACAAAATTTTGACAGTGTCACCAGCCATGTAGCCACATATTATGAGACTGGACCTCTCTGTTTCTTCTGATATCACTGTCTGCATCTGGTATTGCCCTTCCTGTGTTGAATCACGTGTTCGATTGCACCTGATACCCACTCACACATAGGCAAAGCTCTGTTCATCCCTTAAGAGACAATGCTTTGAAGCCGAGGAAACTGAGGTTCAAGAGAGTTAAACTTGTATATGAAAAGAAAGTGCCCTTAATAAAAGAGAGAAAGGAGGTTAGCAGAGGCTGCTAAAAGTGTTGCGGAAAGTTTTATGTCGTTGGATGTGGAAAGTAGAGGCCAGTGAGCAGGAAGAACTGTGAAAAAATGCAGTAGTTCTGTCCTGTGTTTGAGAGTAACTTTATGGTTCTGACTAGCTTGTGGAAATGTTAATCTACATTGGACTGATAATGCATGTGCCTCTTTGCATGGCAAATCAGCAAAGTACTTATAGCAGTAATACTCAGAAGTTACACTTTATAATAAGCTGAAAATAATTGTGAAGGCAGTATTTTACATGTCTATGTTGAGCGCTCGGCAGCATGTGACAGGCAAGGTCATTTGTCTCTTGGTTTGCTTTGGTATTTATCCTGTTACACACTACAGGTGATGTCTGCAGTGAGATCTCACTGTAGTAGCAAGTTTCAGTTGGAATTTACTTCTGTGGCAATCCAACCACCCACTGAGCTTGAAGAAAACAAGGAAAAAATTCTACTTAAAACCTAAACTGATTTGGGATCTGTAGGGGTGACTTACTGAGATAATTTGTTAAAAATAAAGTTTAGATGCAAAATAATAGTAGATAATTTCAATATAGTTGTATAAGGAAAAGACTGAGTTTACTCAGAAGAAAGATGATTACCTTTCGTAACAGTCACCTAAAGAAGGTTGAGGTTGTCATGCTTATATCGTGACATAACAGCACTATATAATGGATAAAGACATAATTTTAGCAAACTGAGATAATAAAAATATATCAGTCTCATGTTTCCTCGAAGATTTGGGTCACTACCATGTGGTGTAGTACATTAAGTCAGTGTATAAAGGTAGAAAATTTTATTCTGGATTTGGTTCTGAGATCTTATAATGGACCCTGAAGACAAAAACTGTGAGATTGACAAAGCATTGTTTTCCCTTCCCAGCCCTTTCTTGTGTTTTAATTTAACTATCAACCGCCAGTAGTATGTGCTTCATACTTAAATATTCTCTTTATAGGAAATGTGTTGCAGTCCATCAGTGTCTTGGAATGTGTTATCCAATCTGCAGAACAAAAAAAGGGGTGGAACCATGTAACCTGTGGAAATAAGCTATAAGGTCATTATTTCTAGAAAACTGTTTGCACATGGATGTGCTTTTTATTCAAACACTGCAGTACTTTTTTCATTGTATCTGCAGTAGAAGGATTGCATCTGCTTGATTTATTGGCATACAAAGGTTTAAAACATTTCCAGCACTGTTACCCTGAAATGTTCCGAAATAACTCAGAAAAAAAAACTTGGAAATCACTGCCGTGACTTGGAGATATGTTTACGGTCTTGTCATTATTCTTTATTCATCATTTAAAAACATTCTATGAAATCTGTCTTGAAAAATAATGTATGAAAAAACCTGTGTTTTGGATTTACATCGATTTTTGATAAAATTTATTACATGCCGCTAGAGTGATTTCATTCTTGAACTCTGAGAAAGTGCCATACCAGAGGTAGCCAAATCTATTCTGTCACTAGGGATCCTTCAAAACAATAGGAAAAAAGTCAAGGATAATGTTAGAAAATCCAACTTTACTAAATGTTGCAAGGATAGCTCATTGGGGTTTAGTTTGGGGGTTGTGTTTTTTTAGCTGTTACCCTTTTAATGTTTGATGGTAATGTCTTTGAAGTTCTTTGGAACAGTAGCAAAACTGAAACAAAAGCGTATCCACTTCACCAGCTTAGCATACAGCCTTTACGAACTGTAACAGTCTTAACTGTAAAGGAAGCATAAGAGTGACTCTTCTGTCACCACATTTAAAACATAATTCATTTTAGAATTAGAAAATAATTATTTTTTGAAATGGCTCCAAGTTCTGCAGTCTCTGATTTGAACTAGCCTTTTAAGTTTAGGGGTGAACAGTCTCCTCGGAGTTTCAGGTGGGCCTAGATATTTTCAATCTCTTTAAAATGTTATAAATCAATTCTAGGGCTAGATTGAAAGCCAATACCTGGAACTTCTTTGTAAGATTGTGGTAAATAACATATGCTTTCACTTGGGGGACAAAAGATTTCTTTTGTGTTCCTGACACAACATTGTATTTTCTCAAGGCTGTAACACTGATACTGATGAAAGATGAATAGTTTAAGAAAATATTTTGCAGAATGACTCAAATAAAAGACAACAATAAATAGAATATAAAAATAAACAGAAGATAACAATAAATACTATAAAGACTCAGGTAAGTCTGGGTCAAAGCATCTCTGTATTGCGTATTTCTTTTATTTTAAGCAAACATCTCTGTATTTTATTTTTGGGGATTCTGAGCAAGCTAGCCTAATGAACAGTGTTGCTGCCCATGGCATGGAATTGCAGCTAGATGATCTTTCCCTTCCAACCCAGGACATTCTGTGATCCTACAAAATGGGAAATGGGAAGGTCTTGCAGAATAGTTTTGAAACAAGTAAAGAGATTACCATAGCACGGGCACCTAAAATTAGAGTCTAGGTACTGTGTTCACCACTGGACTGTAAGTTTTACTCAAATTGGCTAAATCAACTGTAATCATGCACTTCAGTCATTATGATGTGAAAACCACACCTCTGCACTTTAGGCTACCCATCTCCAAGTGAAGACAGCTACCCACTGAACATCTGCAATAAACTTAAAATACACTGTACCTTTAAATCAAAGCAGGCAAAAGATTGTCCAATAGCTATTATGTACACATGTATTTAGAAATTAGATTAGTGAATACTTATGTATTTTGAAAGTATAATTATGCTTCTTGGCTGTAACCAGGTGTACTGGTTTTGTAGATTTACCATCCAGCACCCATCTCTGTGCAGACATGTCAAAAAGAATTAACTCTATGTGTGGATTGGCTCCTTGCACACTGCATAAAAGAATCCTTTCTTGGAACAGCAGTGCCAGGTGTGAGAAGAAAGTTTTTGAAAGTGGGACTCTGCTTGTGCAGATGTATGTTTATTAGTGTTTGAAGAGATCTTTGCCATGCTTTTGCAGCAGAGAGAATTTCTTAGCTCTCTCTGCAATAGTTGGCAGGAATTTCTGGTGCCCATGAGTTATGTTTAATTAGCAGTTCTAAATAATATGGTAGGGAACACTGCTGTGTCACTGAACCATTTTTAAAAGCTTCCCCTCACCTTGCATCTTTTAGTGTTAACTCTTTTAAGGAAGGCTCAGATTATGGAAACCATGATGGTAATGCCAATAGAACTAGAACTTGTTACTCCATCTCTGAGATCCAAGTAAATTTGTTTCCTGTGAGACTTACAAACTAATTACCATGAAGAAAGAAATGTATAGAGAACACACCCTGGCCATATCCCCTTTTGTTGTCTTCTCAGAGTATGTGTGCGTCAGTGCGTTAGCTCAGATCAGTAGAGAGCACTTTATAAAAGCAATTTCTTGTGCTTGCTCCAAAAGAGCAAGACTGGGCTCCTTTTAAATGAAACTGAGCCAGACAGTGCACTCCAGATGAACTTCCCCATTAGCAGTCCTTGCTCTTCCTGTTAAAGGAGAAGCCACTGCTTGAGCATTCTTGCACCATTCAAGGAGACACACACACACTCCACCCAAGACTTTAGGTGCCAGTACTGGAGTCCTTCCGCAGTGGGCAGCCCCAGGGAGCTGATGGGTGCCCCTTTTGACTTCTTGCTTGCACACACATGTACTCTCAGATGTGCTTCTGTCTTCTTCAGGCTGAACCCTGGGCTTCCTATAGCAGAGTCTCAACCATTGGATTTATAAAAATTAAATAATTTAAGAGAGTGGTACAGCAGCAGGTCAGCTCAAGATGGGTACCTCTGGAAAGGGACCCAGAACAAGGAAATCCATGGGGAATTATACCTTACAACTTACACATCTGCCTCTCATTCATCCTTCACCTACCTTGCACGCACCCCTTGGTCTGATGGTAATTTTTGGTCTGGGATCTTATAACAGCTTTTTGGGTTTGTTTTTGTCCATGCAGACAGGCTGCTCTTGTTGAGTTGCAGTTTCTGCAATTGATAACACAGCAGTGTGTTATCAATATTGTTATCATAAAAAGCCAAAACACTGTACCAGCTACTATGAAAATTTCTATGAAAATTAACATTGTATCAGCTGAAAGCACATCTAGGTGTAGTTTCAAAGCTTGCTGCCTGAGGCTTTATCCAGCTGCTCATACTAAGCAAGTAAAGGTAAGCAAACAACAACATCATAAATCACAGTATCATAACTCTGTATGACACACTCTAGTTAAAATTTACTTAATTTATGCTAAACAACTAGTATCTCTCAACACTACCCTCCAGACCCACTCCTGTTGTGTTATTCCTTCATGCAAACATAACTATACTGGATCAAGTGTATTTCTGGTTGTTCAAGTGTTTAACACACGCCTCTGCAGTTTAACAAGTTTGTTGTTGCTAGTTTTTGAGATGTAACTTCTACCATTTCAAATAACTTCATTCTGTTTATCTGTGTTCTTGGCCTATGAATCTGAGCTGCTGGCAACCATCGTTTTTGGTATTTAGGCTGACAGTTTGCTTAGTTGCGGCTGTCACTTCAGTCAGCAGCATCTATGAGGCAGAAATAGATAGATTTAACTGAAAGTATTTTTTCTTCATAATACAGAACTTAAAAGTTAACTTAATTTTACCAAACCTGATCATCTGCTTTGACTATGCTGTCTTTGATAAGATTTCTACGCAATCGCTGAATTACTTTGTTCTTTGTAGCAGAGGCAGTCTAGCAATACTTCCTCCCACCCATGCAAATTTTAGACATCTTGGCAGTTACCTCATGAAACCTTTGAGATCTGCTGTAATTTTTTGCATTTGGGGAATCCACTCTAGTCCTGTTTTGTGATACCAGATTGTCACAGGACCAGTTACTACAAATTTTAGGAATTTTCAATTTTATGCAAAATTTGGGTTTTTTGTTTTGGAGGGTTTTTTTTTGTCTGAAATATCCAATTGTCCTGATTGTTGTCCCCTCAAAGACATCCTATTATGTGGGCTCTGTGCATAAGTGTGTGAAGGTACAACATAAAATGTTATAAGTAGTATCACAGTGATCTTGCAATAATTACATGGAACCTAGAAGATAAAGTACATTCCAGTAGACTTAAAAGTTTAAGAGTATATTATTCTTATGGTGAATACTGTTTTAATTTTTTCTAAAATCATGTGTGGAGAACAAAGATCTGCTAGGCTCTCCAAACTTTCCAAAATCCTACAGTAATTACACATCTGAAACATCATGTTGGCCTCTATGTCATACAGTAATTCCTGTATAATCTCTACTTCGTGCTGATCCTCCTGTGTTTAATTTGATTTTATGGAAATATTGACTGTATTTGTTAGGATTTTTGGGCCTAACCCAGAGTTGTCAAGACGTTGGATGCATACCAGTATGTTGGACCCTCTGTAGTGTCCCCTGGCTTTTTTAGTAATTACTTATCAAGATACCTAGCAGTATACCAATTTATCATATAAAGATTTTAATTACTTACCACATGATAATCCTATGATAAGAGAAAACTACTAGTAGCAAAGGCAGTTTTGTGACTTACGAGTAGCTGTTCTTGAACGCTGACACCATCTCCCTGATTCCCCGCAAAACAACATTACAACCCATCTATCCTAGCAGTCTTTTCTGCATAAGGATTTGTTTGGTATTCAAGGACAGAAGTGAGTGACAGCACTAATGTAGCTGTGGACTTCACGATTGCATGTACAGGCAGCAGACACTACTGTTTGCTTTATATGTATCATACCGGTATCATTTGTGTTCTTTATTAAAAATACCAGACTTGCAAAATTTTACACAGCTCAGGTGTTTCTGAAAACCTCTGTCTGGAAAAGCAGTGTGCTACTGCTACATTTTGAAATATTTGCGTAGGGAGCAAGTACAGATAGATATGTTGTCCAGGTGCTGTCGTGAATGATGCAATTTGTTAGAGAAGGAATGGTGTTGTGTTTTGTGAACATACAGTATATGTGCTTATAACACTTTGTCTGCAGCCTATTTTTTGCTGCAGCAACTAGTGGTGTAAAAGAAATGCTAAAATAAAGAATTTGCTAAAAAGTAAGGGCTCAGTTGTTTAAACATATTTGTAGGCTACTAAGGCTTTAAAAGCAATGTAAAATTAGCATGTATATAGAAAAGTAGAATAAAAATATCTAGTGAAGTGGTAATTTTCAGTTACTTTATGTAGACAATGTGAAAAGATTGTCATTTAGAGGAGAACGTTGTTTGACAACTGTAGATGTCTTAGAAAATTTCCTGAATAGTCAGGCGTATTTCTTTTAGTTAAAACATTTGAGTAGACTTTTTATAAATATGATTTTAAAAAGCAAGTCTCAATATACTTCTGTAAACCTTCCTTGCTTAGTGAGTGTAGTCTTCCTGTGGAAATAAGATATTCAAATGTAAAGGCAAACTCTTCCACTGTACGTATTACTGTTCAGTTATTCCTGATGTCAGTATTTATTCGGAGATGAACTGCCTATAAGTGTGTGAACAGCCATGGTGAACAGTTAACGTTGATTCACAGGCTCAGTGTATTTGTTTGAAATCAACAGAGGCATCTTCTGCATTTCCCTTGCTTTAGGTTAGTCCAAGGAGGAAGCAATCAAGTGCTCCTCTGATTCTACTTTAACTTAAATTATGTAGATGTTTGAAAGCTAAATTTTCTTCATAGTTGCTGATGGGAACTGCTGGGACATTTTGTAAGCAGTTGGTCCTAATATCTGATAACCTTTCCATGGATTTTTACTGCCTAGTGTGTGTCTTTTATTTCATTTGACAAAAACTGTGAGAAGCTTTAGGGGTAGAGCTGGGACATTGAGAATCCTTTTAGGGAGAGAACCGGTTCAAATTTGGCTTTTTAGAATAGAGAATTGCTTTGCTTAAAAGTAAATTAATCAGTTTCATTGAACTAAATAGTTCTATGTGTTGGCAAATTTGTATCACCCTATATGTCTGTATGTTTGGGAGCAGAATTTTAGATTTGAAATAAGTTAATGCGTCACAAGGGTGAAGCTGCTTACAATAAAATTTTTAAGGTGAAGGTATTCTGAAAAGAAATTTTTTGGTACTGTTTGTTTTAAAAAACCTAAAATTGCTATGGTAGGCCAACTTGTTCCTTCTGGGATTAGACCCTGTCATCCATTCAAGATAGAAAAATGCATTTCATTACTGCAGTAGCTTTTTCTAAGCTGTTTAAGGGCACAGCTGTTCTCCATTTGTGGGGTGCTCCATGGGGAAGTCTGTCTGGAACTGGTGCACCCCTCCTACGAGGAAAGGGTGAGAGAGCTGGGACTGTTTAGCCTGGAGAAGGTCTAGGGGTTTCTCATGAATGTGTAGAAATACCTGAAGGAAGGGTGCAAGGAGGATGGAGGCAAGCTCTTTCCAGTGGTGCCCAGTGACAGGCACACACTAGAATACAGGGAAGCTTCCTCTAAACACCCAGAAACAGTGTCACTGTGAGGGTGACCAGGCATTAGCAAGGTTGCCCAGGGAGCTGGTGGAATATCCATTCTTGGAGGTGTTCAGAAGCCATCTGGATGCCTGGGTGCCCAGCTGTAGGTGACAGTACTTGAACAGGAGGTTGGGCCAGACAAACACCAGAGCTCCTGCAGCCTCTGCCACTCTGTGGTTGTGTGTGTGACTGGGGGATGTGCAGGATAGGAGACAGCAATGTGGGCACTGGCAGCACAGGGAATGGAGTGGGAGCTGCTGAGATTTGTGCCCCCTTGTCATCACAGGGTCCAGGAGTAGAAATGAAGGAGAAAAGGTGCAGCTCTCACTTAAGTCTCTTGTTTTTCTCTGTTCCATAGCTTTTCCAGTACTGCTGCAGTCATTTCACCTCATTTTCTGCCTTGATACCTTAAGACCCTTTTAGGTTTTTTTTGGCTTTGCTAATTTTTATAAGCTTTATATGTAATTATAGTAGAAGTAGATTTTAGAAGCAGCTATATTGTATTCCTCACCCTTTAGCACCCTTTAGTTTACACATTTCTCAACCCTCTTACCTCATTCCATTCTCCTATATCAATCCTACCCCTGAATTCAGTAGAAATGTTTAGTCTCTTGTCAAGGCAAGACCTATGCTGTTTAGAGAACACACATATCTTGGCCTGAACAACAGAACAGAGTCAAGAACTGTTGTTCTTGACTGACCGTGTACCTTTGTGCTCTGAGGATGATGAGAGTGATGAAGAGGGAGTCCCGAAATACACCCTAAACTCAATTCCCAGGGGATGGGCCCAGGGTGGACCAGAGCAAAGGCTACGGGGTGGGCAAAACTTGGATTGGTCAAGCAGTATTATAAAATGTAACATCTCAGGCACAGCCAGTGCACGTCCTGTAACATCTGTGCCTTGGCACAAATTAAACCCTTTCCTTATCTCACCCTCAGTTAACTGCTCCTGGGTTTTTTTCTTAGCATCAGCTAGCTGGCATCAGCCTCGCTTTCCCAACTGTGTTTGATTCCCTAGTGTGAGAGCAGTCCCTTGCTGTCTAGTGGGTAATTATTTTTCTTCCAGTTTCCTATTAGAAACAAAGCTTTTTGGCTTTGGAAGTAAGCATGACTTTCCTGAAAAATACCAACTACACGTAACATAATATTAAATTCAGTTTTATACTGGTTTTTATTTAGAATTTTTTAGAATTACTTGCAAAATAAAAATGGCAACTGATTAGGCAGTAATGCCAGTAATATAATGATTTAAAAATGTCTCTACTACTCAGTATTGAAATAGCTTTTATCCTGTTTAAAATAGTTGTCTTCCAGTTGCTCCAAACTGAACCATCCCAAGTATCCACAGGCATCTTGTTACACGTAGTGTCTGTTTTCATGAAGTCGTACAGTTCAAGATGTGCCTGTAAAATACCAGAAAGACAGATAATAGTTATAGCACGGTAGTATCAATCCCCTGCCCATTTCTGTGATTTGTATTGTGTGACTAGTCAGCACTTAACTCTCATTTTAGCTTCTCAATTGCCATTCAATGATCCTTGTGGGTCCCTTCAACACAGTGTATTCTATATTCCTCTGATTATTTGGTATGTAAATACTTTGTTTAAGCTCTGATTATTGTGTTAAAATAGACATGAAAGCAGATGAGTAGCTAATTTGGTATTACTTCAATTGATAGAGAGATTACTAATAATCTCTCATATTGCTTTGTACTTGTAGATCATTAGGTTGTAAAATCTTTGCTGAGGGGACCTCCAGAGGTTTGGCTATTTAACAGTGCTTACCCAGCTGCCAGGAAGCTAATGCCCAGTGTTGTGTCAGGATAAACTTAGGTACAGTTGAGGGCTTCCCATCTTTTTGCTTAACTGTTGCATAAATATAACTCGTGGCAGAGCTTCTTCCAAAGCTTCCTTCTGACCAAGTGTTTACAAGGGTAACAGAGCTTAGCAGTAGCTTCGCTCGATGAGGAAAGCTGAGCAGTATGCCTTCAGTTTAACCATAATGAGTCAAGGGAAAAGAAATTTGTTTACCCCTTAATTGGAAAAAAAAAAGCTTGACTGTAGTAGAAGGCGTTGTGATGTTTCAATATCTTTGATTTTTTCCTGTTTTTTCTAGGGTCCAGGTGTATCTCATCCCTATGATAGCGGGCACATAGCAATGACTTACACAGGTCTATCGTGTCTGGTTATTCTTGGAGATGATTTAAGTCGAGTAAATAAAGATGCCATACTGACAGGACTGAGAGCTCTCCAGCTGGAGGATGGAAGGTAAAAGATATTTTATAGTCTGCAACTCTCTGGATGGTTAATAGTAAGCCACATGTGGGAGGAAACATAAGAAACACATTTTTTATGGAAGTAGCTATATAATCTTTTTGTTCTATTAGAAACAATATCAGTCACAATACACATGCCAGTGCATGTGCTGACTTCTTGCAAATAGTTGTCATCAAAGTATATTAACTAGCTCTTTGAACCAGAGGCTTGTCAGGCAGCAAGAAACAGTTGAAGATTATTTATTGTCACAGGTAATTCAACTTTTTACCTATTTCTGTTTATCATAGAATCATTTAGGTTAGAAAGGACTTCTGATATCATGAAGTCCAACCATTAACCCAGCACTGCCAAGTCCAGCACTAAACCATGTCCCTAAGCACCACATCTGTAGGTATTTTAAATACCTCCAGGGATGGTGACTACCTCACTTTCCTGGGCAGCCTGTTTTGGTGAAGAAATTTTTCCAAATACACAATCTAAACTTCCCTGGTACAACTTGTGTCCATTTCCTCTGTCCCACTTGGGAGAAGAGTCCAACCCTCACCTTGCCACAACCTCCTTTCAGGTAGTTGTAGAGGGTGATAAGTCTCCCCTGAGTGTTCTTTTCTCCAGGTTGACTGCTACAAGTTCCCTCAGCTGCTCGTCATCAGACTTGTGCTCCCTTGCCCTTCTCTGGACACACTCCAGCACCTCAGTGTCTTTCTTGTAGTGAGGGGCCAAAACTGAACACAGGATTTGAGGTGCAGCCTCACCAGTGCTGAGAACAGCGAGGCGGTCACTGTCATGACCCTGCTGGCCACTTTCTTATACAAGTATCCAAATCATAGCATCCATCATCATTTTAAGAGTTTCTGAGATTGTGCCAAAATAACCCAGATACAATAATTTTAAAATTTTCATGGAGTTTGAAAAGGTTATAACCATAAGAAATGAAAAACTGAATTGAAGGCTATTTTCACCATTTTTGTTAGTATTAGCAATTACATTTACACATACATTGGAAACTGATCCTGAAGATAAAATCAGGAAAGAAAGCTTTGTGAGCTATTAGGATTCCTAGGAAGGCAAAAAATTCTGCCCAAAACAGTAAATGTCAAAATGTTTACTCATATATCAGTATATGCTATAAAGGGTATGAATGAATAAAGAAAGACCAGTGTCATTACATTGCTGGAAATAGTCACCCAGGCCCTGAAATGTTAGTAGTTCTATTCATTTTCCTTGGCTTAGAGTCACGTCTTCTAAAAAGAAAATCTAGCATAGCTTTGGGTTATATTTATGAGACTACTGTAAATAGAAGTAACTAATCTTTAAAGGAAACACAGTGCAATTCTATGAGCTGCTTTTCGTATTTTTTAGTGTAACAGGCAACACAGTGTCTAAGACAGAAATGTTTCTTTCAGTTTCTGTGCTGTGCTGGAAGGAAGTGAGAATGATATGAGGTTTGTGTACTGTGCTTCCTGTATCTGCTACATGCTCGATAACTGGTCAGGCATGGATATGAAGAAAGCTATAGACTACATCAGAAGAAGTATGGTGAGTATTCGCAAAATGTTATTTCTTTCAACAGTTTAACATTTAGAGCTTTATTTCTTAATTATGGCTAAGAAATCTCTTTTTCCAAATTTATGTGTTATGGTAATTCCTTTATTTCCTCTTCCTGCTTCAGCAAGTTGAAATTGACAAAGTACATTGGTTTTTTTGCATTTGTATTTTCATTGTAATGGGTGTGCTATCAAGATAATTTTATTTGGTGTGTTTGTTCACTTCAAATTAAATCTTTTAAAAATATATAAAATCATTAAAAAATTTAAAGCAAGTTTTTGAAAACTGAGGCCTGATGTTCCTGTAACTTAGAAAAAGTATATAAAGCACTGTATCAATAAAATCCTCACATTTCATTGAGCTGTAGGCCTGATTTTTAAAAGATACACAGATTTAAAGGAAAAACTAATTATTGACATCAGTTCATACTTAATAAGTGTTTCCAATTACGCACTTCATTATTTATTTATTAGCTATTTGGAATGAAGGAAAATACACATGATTATATCTGTGTGCTATCTGTTCATATTTGGTTGGAGTAAAGGAGTTTTTCCCTTTTTTTCCCACCGTGATATTTCATTAGTTTAATTGAGTTTCATTTTCCAAGATTAAAATAAATTTTGTTTAAAGAAGCTAAGCAAGCTTGAAAACTGCAGTTCCTTGAATGTGTGGAAACATGTAGTAAACTCTTTCGGTCCACAAAAAAGACCCAAACTTATAACAACATACAACTTCTGCTGTAAATAAGTAGTTGCTGCCAGCAGTGAGATTGTAAAATTTATGTGAGAAACAAGTCTAAAAAAGGCCTAGTTTCCTGCTTCATACCCAATTGGTTTTTATTTCTTGTTTATTTTTAAAGGAGGTAGTTGGATGCCTAAGTTTTTTTTACTGTACATCACAGGCTTTCTGACACACTGCCATGGACTTGGACGGACCAAGGGGATCAAGGCCAGGGCTCAGTCATAGAAGCATATGGACCTGCAGTCTGTTCACACTCTAGTAGCACATTTTACCTGCCTTTTGCCTCTGTTTTCTTTTGCTTGTTCTTCCTCAGTCTGCTTTGATACTCCCTTTCTCACCATCGATCCTTTCCCTAGACACCCCATATTAAATTATTCACACTCCTGCATTCCCCAGGGAACACTCCATAATACTATATAATCCTGCAATTTTCTTCCCCTGCATCCCGTAAGAGCCCCATTACCCCGGTGGGTGGTAACTCACCTTAGTAGCAGAGGTTCCCAGGATGAGAATATCCCTGCCGAATACTCTTGGTGTGTTTCACCTGGGGACAGTGATTTATCCATTCTCCTTTCACAGTCTGAGGGAGGAGCCAAGGCAGAGTGCTAGCTTTTACTGATTAGGTCAGGAGGATTTTTCCTCCTCTGATCCTTTCTGGACCTTTGTATTTACTGAGTTTAGCCTTTAGTCAAATAGCTTAGAAGAAATCGAATAGGAGAATCAAATACTAAGAAAGAACAGAAAACGAAAGAGCACAATCCTCATTTTGTAGTTCTGTACATCACGTTGACTGTTAGTTAGCATTTTGAGCATTTGAGTGCAGTTTTGGTCCCAAAAGATAAGATGGAACTGTACAGGGTACGAAGAAAGTTAATTGAACTGTGAAAGTATGATCCAGCTTGTGTAAAAGGAGCATTTAATATACTAGGACTCTTTACTCTGGAAATAAGATTGTTAAGTGCAGTGTGACAGAGCTATGTGAAGAAGTAAGTAGCACTGAAAAGACGAAAGGAGGAGGAAGCAACTCTTTCTTTCTAAGACAAAGCTAGAGAGTATCATATAAGGCCATAAATAGAGCAGGCAAGTGGAGATTCTTTGAAAGTTTGGAGCTTTGAAATGGCACTGGAGATTTACTGTCTACAGCTATCTTGAACCAAATTTATGCTTTGCTTCTAGAACTTAGCATTAATCCTTATACCTGCAAATTCCAGTTGTTGTGTACCTATTGGGATAATTGATACCAGTTAAAATAATAGCTAAATAACAATTAAAATAATTGAAGCCTGAACAGAGTATGACTTCTTGGAAGGGCTTGTACTAATACTTCATTTGACCAGTGATGTAAAACCGAAGACTGGGCATGGTCAAAGTTGAGAAGCTACTATGGCTTATCATGAAGATTGTGTCTTTTCCTGGCTGTCTCAGAGAGTAACTTATAGAGATCCTATCAACAGCGTTCTGTAGACAGCAGTAATCTTAGCACGTACAAATGTGTGACGAGATGCTGTATTTTTGTCCGGGTTCACTGTGATTTGGTAAGTTGACTATACACTTTGTTCAGTAGGACTTTTTTAAAACCATTGGTGTGCTGTTAATTCACTCTAGGGTTGATGTGCACGTGTGCACCAGTTTCATCTGTGTTTTCTTGGTTTGGACTGCTTGGTCAGACAGTGTTTCAGTGCATTAATTCAGTTGCGAGGTGTCTGCTACTTCTAGGAAACTACACACAACCTTTGCCTCCTGCTTAGTCACGCTTAGAGCTAAAGATGTGTCTGAAGAAGACTCAGACATTCAGGGATTCAGACATTCATTGTGAAAATCATTTCACAGCAGTGATTGTTCCTTCCTTTCATTCATCTCTTTTCACCACTCTCCTTGAGATGTATTCCAGTTCAATTACTTCTCATATGACCACAGTATTTCTGAAAGTGTATCTCATAAATAAATACAATGAATGTGAAATGTGGCATCCACGAATGTAAGCTCGATTTCTCCCATTAAGATTTTGTAGATGATGCTAAAAATAATCTATGTATAGAACAATTCAAAGGAAATTCTATTTGAGATTATATCATTTGTTACTCATTGTGTAGCTAACTATGCAGTGCATATAGGTATAGACTCTATTGCAAATGCTTATTCCTGTTTTGCTACAATATCACCTCGTTCTGTCACTTTCATTAATTATAGAACAAAAGAGATTGCCTTGCTCAGTAGTAAACTGCTTTGATAGAAAGGTTTGGTTTTGATTTACTGTTCTATGTCATCACTTGCACATAAATGAAGCATATGACAGTTGACAGAACTTTTTCCAGTTTTCCAGATTGGCATACATGTGAAGTGCAACTAATATGGACTGAGAGTAGCATGGCTGGTTAAACACAGTAATCTTTGTAATAAGGTGGTGAATTTTTTAGCTTATTCTTTGAAATTTATTCCCTTCCATGATGCAGCATAAGAATTGTGACAGATACAATTCAATACAGCTGAAAGAGGGAGCATGTTTGTGTAGTTAGGCATATCAAGAACAGCAGAAGATTGGTACATTAAACAAGATTTAAAATATTAAAAAGAATTGAGTCTTTATACAGAATGGATAGCCTTGTTATTGCTTGACTAAAAAGTGTTTATGCAATGCTGATCACAGAAATAATTCTAGACCAGTTTTATTGTCAGTAAAATAGTTGAATTTCAATCACACAATTTTTATCAGTACAGGTTGATTTGTCTTTTATGTTCAAAAGTCAGGTATATCACTGAAATTTTACATTACTTCTAGAGACTCTATAATACTGCTTTTTGCAACATTACTTGTTTTTTTTTAAAGTAGAGATATTGCAAGAAGCTTTAAGTATAGCATCTGTTTGTGCCAGTATCGTAGAGTCTCCTTGAAATGCAATCATATTAGTCTGTTGATATAATTAAGCTGGTTGTGAAACTTTCAGACTTTGAAGCAAAGATTTGCTTCAAATCCCAACTGGATTTACACGTTTTCTGAGGATAGTATTTAATTATGCAGTTTTCATGTTGCAGTAACCCAGAGCCTCTCTTGCATAGCTTTTTGATTTTTTTCAGAAGGACAAAGAAATAAAAGTATTTCCCTAGTTTTTTAATGCACACAAGTCCTCGAAAAACAGCTGCTGCCTGTAAATAAATAAGTTAAGCCAAAGGTCAACTATTGTCGATTAGAATTTCAAGCTAATTGAACAGCCCAGTATAGTAGACTGCCTGGGATACACTCATAACAGCTTTTTTCCGGAGCTAATTACTTTGTCATAGGTAAAGCAAACCACCTCCCCTTAAAATTGCTGTTTGTAGAGTTAATTAGCTTTGCCAGCATAGCTTTGCTAATCAACTTGCCTTTGCGTAGCAATTAATGGGTCTGTGGAGTGTGGTAGAACATTTGCATTGCTTTCTCAAAAGGCAGTGCCTAAGAGGTCACACCGTGTGCTTTAACATTCAGATATTCATGGGGATTGCTTAAAATTAACTGGTTCAAATTTTAGAAAGTCAAGCTACAGCTTGAAGTGTATGTGTCAGATGTTAGTCTTTTTAGTTGGTTAAACTTGCAGCAACAACTCAAAAACTGAGCAATGTAGTTTTAATCTAACGTCTTTGTCTGTTTCTGTTTCCTTTTTTCTTCTCAATGTCAGCTTTAAAAGCAGATCTACAAAACAATCCTTAAGTAATTCCTAAAGGCATGATAGGTCCTGTAGCCATTCTTTGGTTAGGACTACAGGAGTCATTAGTGGTTTGTCAAGGAGTCCTGTATCTACTAGCCACTGTTGAGTGTTTTGGAGAAAACCTGAGAAATTCATAGTCAGTAGAGGGGATGGGGGAAAGATTTTATCTTACTGCTTCTGGTTCCCTCCCCCTTATTTTTTTTGAAGTCTGATATATTTGCTTCTTACTAAAGCACTTCTTGGATTTGAGTATTGTACACACAGTAGTACCTTGAATTTTTGCATGTTAGCCAACTCTCGGGTTAGAGACAAATTTTGTTTTGATTACATACCCATTTTTTCTTTATAAGGACAAAAAATGGGTTTGGGTTTTTCTTTAATGGTTATCTGCATCACATGCTTTTACTTTTTGGCAAAGATGTGTTTACCCATTTTCAGACTTTTAACATACGTCACAACTAAAATTAATTCCATGGAAGTCATAAAAGCTGCCTACATTAAAATAGGTCTGATTTTTTAACTGCTTGGGGCCAAGAGCTTTTGGAGGTCCAGAATTTAATCAGGTTAAATGGTGCTTATGATCTGATGACAATTTTGCTAGTAAACTAAGAAATTACAATGTCTGTGAAAATGATGTGGTACTAAACCAACTGGTGTTTGGGGTTTTTTTTCTTCAGTCTTATGATAACGGCCTGGCCCAGGGAGCTGGACTGGAATCTCATGGTAAGAATGTTAAAATGTTCTAAACCTGTTTTTAAGACTGGGATTGAAAATGCTGTAAGAGGTGCAGAGTATACCTTTCCTTCTTTTCTGATTTTGAGGAAGTGGGACAAGGAGGAGCAAATCCAAAACATGCCTCTGAATATGACGTCTTCTTCCCTTAGTTCCAGCCTAATATCAGAACAGATGGACTCTTAATATATCAACTCCATTAATTTTACCTCATTAATGTTTTATTGAAAGGTGTTGTCTGTGGTTCTCATCTCTTGCTGACAGATCAAACTTTTTCCACACGTGCCATTGGTACTCTGTGGATTTTATCTGCAAGAGATTTTGTGCAATGCACCTGATGATCTCCAGTTTCAACAGCTATTAGTAACATTTCCTCTCATAGGTCACAGCATCTGTTGTCAGCTCAAATCTTGAAGCAGCAGTTAGTTTTTGTGGACAGGTGGTAGTTCTGAAGATAGGAATCTCCAAGAGACTGCTTTTTTTAGCAAAATGTTTCTATACCATGAAGTAGTGGTCTACTTGTGACAAAGAAACTATTGACTTTTATATGAGTGATACTAAATCTAGTGCTGTGGTCTATTGGACTAGGTGGAGATTGGTCAAAGGTTGGACTCAATGATCTTGGAGGTCTTTTCCAACCTGAGTGATTCTATGATTCTATCAGATGTTTGCTATCTTTATCCTTATTATTGAGCTTTGATAGGATTTCATCTATTTTCTTCCTGCAGAATCGATAAAACTGAAAGACTTAAATTATATCCCTACATATTAAAAAAATTGGTCAACTAAATTTCTGTAGAGTGCTAGTGATAACAGATAGCATTATGTCAGCAGCCTTCTCTTGCATCAGAATGAACATGACCTTAGAGCTCCTGGAGTCTTCCAGGACCAGGATAGTGTGAGGAACTTTGGGCCCCAAATCATCTGTCAACAGCTTATTTATGGTCCCTCCCAGCCTCTAATTTTATCATATCAAGGAATAAACTCAGAAGTGTAGATGGGCTTTAAAAAGTGATGATCGTGCTACAAAAACAAAGAACATGAGTTTCTCTTCTAATTCCCAATTTTACCATGGAGTTTCCTTGACAGCATAAAATTCCTTAGAAGCACAATTTGTATATATTACAAACATGAGAGTCCAGGAGTCTTTTTACAGTATTAACTATGCTCTTTAATTTTTTTTTTGGTTTCTGCTCACCAGGCACTTCTGTCTGTTTATGTCCTCTGGGGGATTGTATCTGAGACTGGCTTTGGCATCTCTGCTTCTCTCTGATTGCTGGCATCCCAATAGCTTTCTTTTTTAAGTTACATATGAAGAAATGTTTCTGTTGCAATGCAATTTACTTATTTCTGGACTACTCCGTAATGTAAATTGCACAGCATTGAGAGAAAAAACAGCTTTAAGAAAATTATTTCACACTTATTTGTGCAAGATCTGGGTTGAGGGTATTTTTTCCTCTTTGACATACCTGATGAACTAAAGTGTTCTATCTATTTGGATTTTAAACTTAACATTTTCATACTCCTAAAAATCCATTGATTTAATTGTTAACACCTTAGTTAAAGTTCTGACTGAGATCATACAGTCTTTGGTGAAAATCTGGGTATCAAAGCATTGCAAATACAAGATTCTCTTTTCACAGGTGGCTCTACATTTTGTGGTATTGCATCGCTGTGTTTGATGGGTAAACTGGAAGAAGTTTTTTCAGAAAAAGAACTGAACAGAATAAGAAGATGGTGTATAATGAGACAACAGAATGGCTACCATGGACGACCCAACAAACCTGTAGACACTTGCTATTCCTTCTGGGTGGGAGCAACATTGAAGGTAGCATGCAGAACAGCTACAGGATAGTTATTGACTTGCTTTGATTTCTTTAAGTATCATTTTCTCTATTGAAAGAGTTAGATATTTAACACAAATGCACCGATGATTATAAAGATCTTTCATCTTGCAAAAAGGCAGGAAATGGAGGTTTACCAGATTACTGCTTTCTCTGCTGTCACTGTTTACCTCTAAAATAAGCGCTATATTTTAGTATTAAAAACATACTAAGATTTAGTATATTACTGTTATGGTCTAATTTCAGCTCTTGAACATATTCCAATATACAAATTTTGAGAAAAACCGAAATTACATCCTGTCAACTCAAGATCGCCTTGTTGGTGGATTTGCCAAGTGGCCAGATAGCCATCCAGGTAAAATTACTTTTAAATATTATGGTGAGTATGTTCTAAGCTAAAAATACATTGCAGCAGTCAAAAATCGGAGAGGAAAAAAGGAAGTTATCTCCTAAAAAAAAAAAAAAAAAAAAAAAAAAAGGGGCAAAAATCCCTCAAAATATAATGAGAATTTCATGATTGAAATGGAAGGAGGGAGGTATAGTTCAGTTTCTTCATCAGAAGGATTGTTAAGCACTGGAACAGGCTGCCTAGGGAAATGGAGTCACCATCCCTGGAGGTTTTTAGAAGATATGTTGATTTGTTGATTTGGCACTTAGGGACATGGGTTAGTGCTGGACTTGGCAGTGTTAGGTTAAGGGCTGGACTCTGATCACAGAGGTCTTTTTCTAAATGATTCTGTGGTCGTTTTAGTCAAATATGAATTTACTGACACCTCACAGATTAATATATGTTGAGAATTTGCAAGAGGCGCATGAAGTTTACATCTTCTTTCCATTTTAGCCTATGATTCCATGGGCAGATAATCCAGTCTAATAGTTTGCTGCTACCCAGAGGAGGCAGATTTGGCAAGCTGTAGTGCTGGTGTAAAGTGGGCAGCAGGAGCAACATAGAACAAGAAATGGTGGCAGTGGATCAAGTTGCATGAATTCCTATCCTTAGGGTATTCTGTCAGGAAGGAGTGAAGCTAGGAAAAGTAATTACTTCTTTCATTCCTCTAAATCTTACTATTGGCAGCTACTGGCACTAATTTTAGTGTTTCAGTAGTTCATAATAGTTCAGCTGTTCATAAAATTATCAGCCAAAAATGCTTTCATGAAAAAAATTTGTTTTCTGGACTGGAGTTGTTTCCAGATGCTTAAATTCTTTGGCCATGGCACTCAGAAAAAGTAAAGTAGCGGTGCAAGTAGTTATAAAACAAAACTAGACACTAGTTCATGCTCATTCTGCTTTGGACAGAAACTGATTTCTTCTGTCAAAACTCAGATTTAAAATATAGCACCTGATTATTTGTTTTCCTTGGATGTAATTGTTCAGGGGTGTTTGAATATAGGAACATTTGGCTGTTACAGCCTGAGGTAATTTTATTTTTCCTTTTCTGTCCTTCTTTCAGATGCTTTACATGCCTACTTTGGGATCTGTGGTTTGTCATTAATTGGAGAATCTGGTATTTGCAAAGTTCATCCTGCCCTGAATGTAAGCACAAGAACCTCAGAGCGCCTTCACCACCTTCATCAGATCTGGAAAACACGGACTTTAAACAGTGTTCAGACAACACACACTTCTTTATGTGACTGATTTAGACTTGAATTTAGTTCTGGTAGCATAATTGTAGCCCAGGGTTAAAAGCCATGTATAACCAATGTGCTCTTTTAAGTGCTGGAGTCATACAATCAGATCTGTGTTGCTGGCATCACTTCAGTAGGGAGTTGCCTTCAGCAGGTTATTCTGCATTGTGAAAAAAGGAGATATTTTGATTATATAGAAGTTTGTCACCGCAGACTGTAAATGGCTTTTCAAATGGCTTTACTTCTAAGAAATCCCTTGAGGCGTTTAAACTTCATTTCAAGTTTATTTTTTTAGATTTGTGCATACTGTGTCAAAATATATAATGGGGAAATATTTTCAAAATCTGTTTACATATCATGCAGTATAGCACAGAACCTTGGAGTTCTTTATGATCTTACTATTTGACATATTTTGGCTAGAGAATCTCCCGTATTAAGTCTCAGTTAAAAATTACCTTTTATCATAAACTTTCAGATTCCATAAACTTTCTTCTAAAAAAAAAAATGAATTAAATAAAAATAAAATTATTTTATTCAATATACTGGACTTTTAATGTTGTGTGGCCTTACTAAATGGATTTCATAATTCTTCTGAGTAGTTTTTACACAATTGCAGTGCATTGTTAGCCAAACAAAGAGTTCTCATCTGAAATAGTTTCTTCATGTGAAATTCAGTAAGAGTGTGCCATATTGATGTGTGTCAATAAGAGATACTCGACACAGTCTTTTGGAAGTGTACCTGTGTGCAAGAGTAGCATTAGAACCTGTTTCCAAAGACAAGCCTTTGCAATACATTAAAATTGTAAAACTGCACTCTGGTGACTTTTTCATATATATTTCTCTCCTAGTGTGAAGTAATACCAAGTTTCGTAACCATTCTGTGTAAAGAGCGAAACACTGGGCTTTAAAGTAAGCAGCAGTGGTGTACTGTTAGAGTGATGTTGAACATTCTCATTTAGTAGTGGTGCTTTACTTTGTATGCGTGAAGTGCTGTTCAGAATTGAAGGAAGTAACCTTGCAGCTGATGCATTTTTGGCCAGTCAGTTTGTGCATTTCCAGCATTCAGTAGACACCAGGATGTCTTTCTGCTTGCCAGTTGTTAGGGCACATTCTTTTTTCTATAGGACTTCCAAACACAGACAACTGAAGACTTCTGAAAACAGATTAAGTACGCCATTTACCACTGCTGAGCCCAAAGAGACAGAATATAGACCCTTTTAGTCAGCAGAAAGAGCTTCAGGGATAACCATTGTCCTGATTCTGCAATGCGAGGCAAGTGAAAAGGGTAGCATAGTTGTACTTCTGTCACACATGTCAGAGACATCCAATAAGCATCAGGCTACCAGAACAATCCCAGTGTCCAATCCTATAGCAGCCTTCCTACCTAAATAAATAGTTTTTATTTCTATAGCAGATTAGTTTGCATGGCAGCATTGGGAACTGCTTGGAAAAGTAGAGGAGGAGCAGGGGGCAGTAAAATACATGATCTGGACATGTCCCAGTGGACACTTCCCTTGGAGGAGGAGAGGCTACATGGCTGTAAAAACTAAGTTGGGAGCGGTGAAACCAAGAGAACTGTGGGGCTGGTACTGCAGAGGGGGAATGATGTGCTTGAGTAGGACTGGTGCAGAGTAAGAGAAATGAAAACTGGGAGATAGGAAGGGTGGAGGCAAGAGAAAACTAGAGAAGGGAATGTGGAGTAAGAATGAAACCATACTGCTGGAAAGGATTTGAGCTGCCTAGGTTAAGATTAAGGGAGCAAGAGCAAAAGAGAGATACTGACTCAAGCAACATGAGGGAGGAATCAAAGGAGGACAGATCTTGGGGATTGGTTTTATTTCCCACATGCTGAGATGACCAGAAGTTCAGCTACAAATAAAAAGAAGTAGTAAGATACATAAAAGAGGGGAACTACCAGGCTGGGAGCTCGCTACAATGGTTCTTGTGGGAATCCTGTTTTCCTGGAGAGGATTAGTGGGATGTTGGTCAGGAGGGACTGAAGTAGCTTTCCTGAACAGAAGACTCTCAGATCGGAGCGGTTACCTTAGCTGAAAACCCATTTAAAATGAAACAAATCTTGGAGTAAAAATTGTTCAAAACAGCACGGTATTTGTTTGTCTTGACATCAGATGGTGGCCACAAGTTGAATCATGGTAGGGTGGGGTGGAACATGGTGTAGTTACAATGAAGATGAGGTGAACCATCTACAAGTTTTTTCGCATTTACTGCATTCCCTGTTAGAGGAAGTAGCTTTGAATTTCAGAAGAGTTGAATAAGATACTCTTAGGCTCTACTGGGAAACAGCCCAAATATTGATTCTTACTTAGCTTCATGAGGAATTATGTACTTGATTATTGTGGGGCAAATCCATACTTGCAAAATTCTAAATTATGGTTCCTGAGCTTCCGTGTCTGTGACCAGGTTCTCATCTGTGAGGGACATCGGAGTAGAGAAGCAGAAATAAGGGCTAACAGTGAAAAATCACATTATGTGAGCAAGAATTTCAATTCTCATGGCAAGTTATTTAACAGTGTTCTGCTTCAAAAAGCAGCTAATAATTCTTGCTTTGTTTTCTATATCTGTAAGCTATCTTGAGTTGTTTACATGGGTTTTACCTTTTAATCTCCTTGGCCCACAGTTATTCTACAACTCCTTTTTTTTTTTTTTCCCAAGTAAAGAACAGTATCTTTTCAGGCTGAATGTTGACATCAGTTACCCTTTTCTTAAAGGTTGCACGAGGCGTATTTGTTTTGCATTAACTCCCAGAGTTTGAATGAAGCCAACAAAATGTGTATTACGTTAATTGGTTTGAAATCTTTAATCTTTTTAGGTTGACAAAAATCTGTATTAACAACCAACGCTCTATGCATGATTTGACATTTTTAGTGCCCCAGCTGATGTCAGGCAGACAAATGATGAACATGGAATGTTCCTACAGGGCAGACATTTTGATTCTGACTGTGTATTGAATTGCCTCTACCATTTTTGTGGTTTATCATGTCTTCTGACTAGAAAAATGTTAAATGATAAATCAGTGGACAACAGTTTCACAGATAAGAAGTCCACGACCTAAAATCTGTCTTAAAATGGATATGTCCAAATGCAACTAAAACTTACATGTGAACTGTGAAGCTTAAATGTAGCTAGAAAAAGCAAAGCAGTGATTACTGCCCAGCTCCAATAATTTGTGTTAACCACAGCTTTACATTGCTGAGGCTGAACCTAAGAAATAAATAAATTATATACCATGTGCTTAAGAATGTAAAACCTCTTGGCTATCAGGGCTTGGATTACGTAGAGCAGCTGTATTGCGCTGCCACAGCCTTTTAATGTTCTTGCATTGGTGGTCTATAGGAGACCCCCTGCCTAATTTCTCCTGTTCATTGAGAATGTATTTATAAAGTTGTTGCCTTATATAATCCTCAGAAGCACTCAAAGCTTGCTGGTGTTGGCTCAGGCTGACAAATGTATGAGTGCCCCTATCCTATCTGAAAGACTCGCAACCTACTTCTGTGGCTCTAGCTTTGAAATGGTGTATTCAACAAAGGAAGTTAAAAGTATCCTTTCAATAGGATCTGAAGATTGAGGGTTTAAAAAATGTTATTAAGGCTTTCACACGAACTTGATTTGTACATAGGTGCTGGCAGATGTGATAACACCATTTTGGAAGACTGTTGTTAAGTATGTTCATATTTATGAACTTTTCATCTTAATAATTGTTTTTCTAAATGGAACAATTATCAGGTGTTAACAAGTAAATTAGGCATTACAGAAATACCTAAAATATGTATGCTGAAGCACCTATTAAGAGTACCTTGCTCCATGCCTAAATGTGCTGTAATAAGGTAAAAGACAACTTGAGAGGAGCTGAAGAAGCTGCATCAAATATGCTGTTCTCCGTGGATGCCAATAACAAAAGTAAATACCCCATGGAAATTGTAGAGTTCCCTGAAAAATGCATTTCACCTTTGTACTGAGGCAGCCATTCAGTGTAAGTTTGCCTAGTGCAAAAGGGAAGAAGCAATGATTTCCAGAGTCAGAGGCTTTGTGGAGACTCCATCTCCTTGCATTTTGGAGGAACCTTGCTATCGGTGTCCCTGTGGAGGTAGAAAACATGTCAAGACATGAGGAGAGAGACCCCTGGTAGGAAGATGCTATTGCTGCAACTAAAATATAAAACATTTCCAAAATTCATCAGTTGAATGAGACTATTGGTGTCTTAAGGTTAGTGTTAGATACTGTGGTGATTCTCAAAAGCTCTTGCTATTGCAGGTAGAGACTACTTAAGTTTTCCTCACTTTAGTAAGCACAGGGTAAAAAAGAAGAGTGTCTCAACATCTTTATACTAAATGGTTATTAAATTACTCCACTGAGTGGTTTATAGTGTGTCACAGATTTATACTTTCAGTTCACCATTTTAAAGCTTTTGTCTTCCTGATCTCTGTTTGCCTGATTAGTTTCTGGATTCAATAAAGATCAATGAACTGTTGGGAAACTGAGGGAAAAGTATAATTCCTTGTGAGCTGTAACTCTGGTGATGTCATTTTTTGCAAGTTACGTGTTCTGGGTGAGGAACTGACTTCTCAAGGGCGCAGAAAATTACAACCTCCAAAGGTTTTTAAGCTGAACTCACCTACAGCAGCAAACCCTCACACTACTGCTTTATTTTTGAAGCACTGGCAAAGCACCTTGTTTGATAACTACATTGTGAGACATCATAGAATCATGGAATGGTTTGGGTTGGAAGGGACTTGAAAGATCGTCTAGTTGCAACTCTTCTGCCATGGGTATAGGCACCCTTCACTGGACCAGGTTGCTCAAATCCCCAGCCAGCCTGCCCTTGAACACTTCCAGGGATGGGGCATCCACAGCTTCTCTGGGCAACCTATTCCAGTGCCTCACCATCCTCAGAGTGGAGAATTTTTTCCTAGTATGTAATCTAAACCTACCCTGTTTCAGTTTAAATCCATTCCCCCTTGTTCTGTCACTACATGCCCTTGTCAAATGTCCCTCTCCTGCTTTCTTGTGGGCTCCCTTAAGGTACTGGAAGGTGCTATAAGGTCTCCCTGGAGCCTTGTCCTTCCCAGGCTGAACATCCCCCTCTCAGCCTGTCTTCATAGGAGGGATGTTCCACCCCTCCGATGAGTTTTTTGGTCCTCCTTTGGACCTGCTCCAACAGGTCCATGTCCTTCCTATGCTGAGGATCCCAGAGCTGGACACAGCACTTCAGATGAGATCTCACCCGAGTGGAGTAGAGGGGCAGAATAACCTCCCTCAATCTGCTGGCCATGCTGCTTTTCATATGGCCCAGGACATGATTGGTTCTCTGGGCTGCAAGTGCACATTGCTGGGTCATGTCCAGCCTCTCATCTACCAGAACCACCAAGTCCTTCTTGGCAGGACTACTCTCAATCCATTCTCTTCCCAGCCTGTACTTGTGCTTGGGATTGCCCTGACCCAGGAGCAAGACCTTGCACTTGGCCTTGTTGAACTTTATAAGGTTTGCACAGGCCCACCTCTCAAGCCTGTCCAGGGACCTGGATGACATCCTTCTCCTCCAGCGTGTTGGCAGCACCACTCAGCTTGGTGCAGTTAGTCCCACTGTCCATGTCGCCCACAAAGATGTTAAACAGTGCCAGTCCCAACAGTGACCCCTGAGAAGGGCCACTCATCACTACTTGGACATTGAACTGTTGACCACAACTTTTCTGAGTGAGACCATCCAGGCCATTCCTTATCCATCAGGTGGTCCACCCTTTCCAATTTAGAGACAAGGATGTTGTGTGGGATAGTGTCAAGGGCACAAATCCAGGTATGTGATATCAGTTGCTCTTCTCACAACAACCAGTGTAAGCCCATTTTAGAAGGCCACCAGAATTGTCAGGCACACTTTGCCAGCAGTGAAGCCGTAAGAAATCACCAACTTATTTTCCACATGCCCTAGCATAGTTTCTAGGAGGATCTGCTCCATGATCCTGCTTTGCACCAAGGTGAGACTGATGTCTCTTAAAATGTCTGTGTGTTGATACAGGCTCTGTATTGGGACAGGACAGAAATGGCCATTGTTACTGAAGAACAAGTAGGATTCTGAGGAAGGAAACAGTCCTGACTCACAATTAAAAGGGGAAGTCCATCAAGGAAGAGAAAACTCTGAGAACCATCTGCAACCTCTCACTTCAAGAATTTAGAAATGTGCATAGGAGAGGAAATGTTTGTGGGTAGAGAAGGAGCTTTCAACTTACCAAATTAGGTTTTTTATATTAAACTCACAAATGTAAGAAGGGAGATATTCCCTGTGTTTTGACAGTTTTAGTCAGGTATGCTTGTGAAGATGGCTTCCATGTTAACTTGTAAAAAGATGATAACCAGGCTCTGGTAAAAGGACCAGGAGCGATGTGTGCACCATTCAATCAACTGCCCTGCATGCTCACAGTCTGAGAGAGCATGGAGGCTTTCATGACGCTCCTTCTACAGCATCCCCAGGTTTCCATCCAACTGTCCCCATCTTCTTTTTGTTCCCTGTGGCTCTACCTCACCCTGGGAGGGAGGACCCCACTTTATCCTTTTGTGTGAAATCTGCAAAAGGATAATTTGAAATGAAGATGACAACTTGAGGTGAAAATGACAGAATAGAAGTCAAGGCAAGTTCTCTGTTGTTCATCACCCTTCCTGAGTGCATGTAGGACAGGAGTGATGCTTATGCTGCCTAGAAAGGTAAATATGCAAGATTGCTGTTGAAATTGCATGCTGCCTTTCATTAGTTTTAAGGTTTCCCTAAGCACAGAGCTATATTTATTTGCTGTCGTGCTGTCCAGGAGCCTTCATTTAACAACCACCTTCAAATTATGGCCACTAAAATAGGCTCATTTTACAGAATTACATTTTAATCTTTGTCAATCTTCATACTGCTTATTATATGCCTTAAAGCCTCCTTTAAACTTAGAATCATTTTGAAGAAGCATCATATGGAAAGGTATCATATGTGTAAACATATTGTCCAGGGAGCATTTGTCAGGGGGGCTCTTTCACAGCATGTCAGACTAACAACTGTCGGGAATGGCATGGGGACAGTTTGTTTGTCCTGCCTTGGGGCTCTTTGGTGGGCCCTGGTGACTCCTGGACTGTTTCTTGCAGTTCTTTAGTTCCACTCTAACATTTTAGTTTTTTTAACACCACTCCCCACTACACTCGACACCACCACACCCACCCACCCCCTCCTCTGCCTTTACATTCTTAAATTAAGGAAAGTTTTGCTGGTGGGTCAGTTTAACACAGAACCATTCTGCAAGGCACACAGATGGGAAGTGGGACGAGGGGAATGGTTCTATAAATAGCACAAAAATACTTTAGAGAAAATGAGAAATCTTAGACAGATTGGGTATATTTGCACCCTGGTCTGTATGCTCATACTTGACAGATCAACTGTCCTTGGGAGGTGCTGGCTGTCCAGCGTCCTTCCAAGGTATCCTCTGAAATATGCAGTTCTCTGGTGAGGCTGAGGAGAGGAGTCTGCTAGAGAGGTGTGTTGGTGAGGCTTTCCAACACAGGCACCGGGCTCTTCTGTATTTTTGTATATGGCTCTATATATAACACCCTGTGTACGGCCAGAGTGAGTCTGTGGAGCAGTGATAACATGTGCCCCCTGTGACTTCCCGGTTTCTATAGATAGCTTCTTCCACAGATCATGCAAACTGCCGCTACCACCAAACTTTTCTGGTGGCTCCATGCCTTGATATCTGTTTTCAGCATAAAAAACCCTCCCGCCTGAAGCAACTTCCTTCTACAGAATGAGGAGCTGCTGGTACAAGTGAGGACTGTGGTAGCTGGCATCTAAAGGGAAGCTGCCAATGATGTTAAAAAAGTGAACTTCCCTGGCTATAAGACAAGCCTTGTCTCTTTCCCTTCTGCTGCCCCTGGATTATCCTAGCCTTTATTAAACACAGGAATGAGGGAACAGCAGAGGCACATGTTTACTCTGCCCAGGATGCACACTTCGCTGCTGAGGGGTGTTGCCAGCTCTGAGTATGAGCCGGGAATGACAGCTATTGGTGGGAAAGCTGTTCCCCAGCCCTGTAGCAGCTGCCAGTGTGCTCCTGTGCTCAGTGGCCAACAGCACAGGACCAGAGGCACCGGAGGCAGGCACCAGAGCCTGAACTCCATCCCACGGGGCCCCATGCACAGCAGCACATTTCCTAGCACATTTCTCCTTCTGCCCCCGGACAGCTTTAACTCTGCATTTCCCTTACCATCTGCCTATATTCCCTCAGGACTGTAGTTACAGACTTTATCACCTGTGACTCCAGGTCATGGTTCAGGAGCAGCAGAACAGAGACGCTTCACAGTCCCTGCCTGAAATGAACACAAGCACTCTGCTTTTGGCTGCAGTGGAAACCTGAGCAAACACTGAGGCCGGCATTCGAGATGTTACGTAGTGTCTGTTCCCCAGGGAGCAGTTTAAACCAAAGACTCCACGGGCTATGGAGGGCAACAGTTCCCACAGTCTCCCTTCTATAAAAGGAAGTTAAAGTCTGCAGCAGCTGTTGATCTGATAGCCAGCCTGGACTGGACCTCCCTCCCATCCCTACTGCTTACTTCAACTACCCATGGACCATCCCTCTTGTTAGAATAAGCTGCACTTTCTGGTGCTTTTGATGCTAGCCAGATTTGGAGGGAACAGGGGTGTAAAGGAAGTCTTCTTTTTTTTAACAGCTTTCATGAGTAAATGCCCTGATGTCAATCACTCTAGTGAAGGTCTGTGCACTGCAAACACTGGCAAATACAGATTCAGACACTTCAGAGGTATTTTGTCTTGTGGGTTGAGACAGCTCTTGCCTAAACACTTCTGCTTATCTACTGCAGTCAGTCAGGAACAGATTAGTCTTTATGTTTTTAAACTAATGGTAAAAAAAAAAAATAAAAAAAATTAAATGAGGTTAAAATGTCCTTTTGCCAATGTCCTTTCACATACCTCAGTTCAACATAAAACCAGTAAAAATGTAATAAATAATGCAATATTCCAAACTAGTAGGAGTTTGTCTTGTCTTTAACCTTTTTGAAATCCTCAGCTGACAAGTTATTTGAGGTCACTGGAAGAAGCCACCCTTAGCACTCCAACATGCATTTGACTTTCCTTCACAGGGCAAAGCAACCATGTCTCCGTGAATTTAGTGTGTCATAACTGAATTGGAGGGAAATCTATTCCACTCAGTTGAGCTGCTGCATGTGGGAGGCCTTTTTAAGTGTACCAGTGAGAACTACTGAAGCTGTTGAGCAGCCTTTAGAGGTCAAAGGAATGAAAAGGAACTTGGATGGAAAACCAGAGAAATTTCCTTTTCTAGAAACTCCAGTACAGTGCATAGGTGCTCGTGAGAGACTTTGCTTCTGCACATGGCCCATGTGATGAAAGCAACAAGGCTCACACAGCAGAGCTCGTACCAGCTCACTCTGCACTGCAGAGTGTGAGGGAGAAGCACTCAGAGCTGCAGCACTGCTGCTGTGGCTCTGCATCCTGATGCTCTGTTTATTATGCACTGCAACACACACGGGGAATCAGGCAGAGTCATGATTTGAGGAGTTGGACCCCAAAAACTGCTGGCCAGCCTTAGCCTCAGTCTCAGGTCCAGAAAAAATTGCAGGCCCAGATCCTCTTCATGTTCCACACAAGGGACCAGGGAGCAGGAGTGTCACTGTGCTTTACCCTCAGCTTTTGTTAACACTGCAAGAAACAATTTGCTTTGTTGTGATTTCAGACAAATTCCCCAAAGTGACATTTCTGGCCTTTTGCTCTGTGATGCATGTCCCTTTGTATACATAAGTCCACTTTGTTTGAGCCAGTCATTCTTTGACTGGTCACCAGCACCTCTGTCAACCTTCACAGAGGTAAAGAGATGCAGGAACTCCATCAGTGCAGTGCTGTCTGCCCAGACCAGCAGAGACAGTGCTCCTACAGGCAGGTACTCCAGCAACATCTGCTACAGGCACATCTGTAAAGGGGAGGGTTCATTCTGGTGCCGTGTGATGCCAGGAGGGTCAGCCTTTGTCTGGCATAGTGGGCTCTGCACCAGTCTTGCTCTGCACAAAGTCAGTCCACAGGGAGCTTAATCCAATTTTTCATGGGTATTAAAGATTTCATTAACCCATGGGTAAATGCAGGGGAAGAATTTTGTTGCAGGAACATGGCAGGCCATTTTGAAAAAGGAAAGTTAACTCAAACCTAATCCTGGTGTAGTTAAGCTGAAAGAAAATTGCAGGAGCCCAAATGACATGTTTAAACCTTGAAGACAAGAGTTGGACAAGCTTTATCCCCTTTGTACAGGAGCGTAATAATCTTTGAAGATCAACTGAGGCTGAAAAGCTTTCGTGTCTTCAGAGCCTTCACTGTTACACATCTACCCCTTTTGCAAAACACACAAAATCACTAAAACATACATCACAACATTTGCATGCAGATCTCAGCAGTGCTTATCTTTACCTTATCTTTCCCTGATTTGCATGTCTCTGATTTCTTCATTAGATAACTTTCTTTTAATGAGTAAATTAATATACTCAAGCTTGCTGTGTTTTGCTCAATTAATATTTGTTAAAACTCTAGATACCCAAAATTCTCTTTATATTGTCAAACTTGATTAACTGTAGTTGCAACAAAAAATGGCTATTACATTATGTATTCATAGTATGCATCATTATGTACTTTAGCTTATTCTTCATAAATATCTAATAACATACTCAATATATTAAATATTAATAGTAGTCTACACACTTAACCCATATTTCTTAAATGAGCTTGTTCCCGGGGGCATGTGGTACTGTAGTAGGGTTGCATGGGACAAGCTAGGAGGAAATCATACATAAAGGTAATTTTCAAATAATTTTATTTTGTGTGTTTATGTATCACAAACACTGAATGAATAGGCTTATAATACTTGAATAGAGGTCTTCAAATGGAGGAAGACAAAATGCCCAGAGGTTGATATCTCCAGTGTCAAATACGTCTGAGCACAGTAGAACAAAATATCTGGCTCCATGTATTGTGGATTTGAAATTCACTTTTTGATTTTGTTACATTTGCCTATGCCTGAGGATAGGCCAGAAGTATGGGAAATGAGAGGTATGGGTGATGGTGAGAACATTTATTCTGGCCATTATCAATAGAGTTGGCTTAGCCACATTGCAGCAGCCAAACTGCTTCAGTATCTCACGTTGTTTGTTGGTTGTATTTTATCTTATGGGTTTAGCGACCTTCATGTTTTTGGCAGTGTCTATTAGAACAAGTTATATAAAAGTATCTAAAACTCTGTTTCAGTCTATGGTGATGGGGAGAAAAAATTGGATCACTAAGGAATCTAGAGACATTAAGAGGGTAAAAATCACGATCTCCAGAAGAAAGTGAAGATATGAATTGGCAGATATATCACAGTGAGAGATCTGGGGATCCCACGCAATCACAGGCTAAATCTGAATCCTGAATGGGATTTATTAACACAGCTGACAGGGCAAAGGTACAGGAGTGCTCCAGCTAAAGGTGGACCTCAACCAAGCTGTGGAAGAGACAGAGAAGAAGACGGTTTCCTGACTGCTCATTAGGAGAGTCCAGAGAGCTGTGCTTCTTTTTCTAACCCAGAGCAGCACACGTGAGAATGGGGGGAAAAATCCTCTTGTGGCACTTAAAAGAACGTGAGGGAATGGGGTTTAATGCAGGATAAGGTTTAGGTCTGCATGTAAATATAGTGATCTTTGAAATAATTTGGTCTCATTTGTTCTGCTTGCAAAACCTTTCCAACCATCAGAAGGTCTCATCTGTTTCACGGTAGTTTTTTCTGCTAGTGACAGTTCACATTTACATCATTCCCTGTGGAAGAAAGCAGCTTATCTAAAATTCATAAACTATTTACATGGATTCTCTTTCATACTGTTTGAGCTGGATACAGGTCTGAATGCTGTTAAGAGAATAAAAGCAGGTCACAATCCTTTTCAGAAACATGCACACTTGGATATGCATTTCAGAGGTGTTTTTTTCATGACTTGCAGTGTTTGCTCATATGTGCAATTTAACACTGAAGCAGTTCATGCTGAACACCACTACTGGTTTTTACTACCTTTAACATCATCTTTCTTGTATTTGCATTGCTCTAGTATTGCAATGCTCAGTGATATCGGAGTTGTCTGAGATGAAAGTACATCTACCCAGATCCATTTTCCCCATGCATACTATAAAATTGAAGCATTCTTTCTCTCCTCTGTACTGAATTATTTGTGTTAACTCTTCTAATATCACCACCTGCAACTGATTTCAAACACTCTTTAAGTAGATTTCCTCAGGTAATGATGGCAAACAAGTTCAAGTGTGGTGTACAGGGAGAAGACCCACCCCACCATGGTGCTAGACAGATGACAAGGGTGCATGCTTGAGTGGATTCCCTGTGCAATGGAAGTAGGAAAATATCTTACAATCCTAGGGGAACAGAAACAGAAGAGCATCTGAATAGGCTTCACTGCTTAATTTGGTTCAGAATTAGAAAGTAAGACAGGGAAGGAGATCAAACAGAAAATCTAGAGCTGTTGTTGTTGTCCTGTGAGAATTAACATAATTTACAGGTCAGGACACACAAATTTCCTTTGTATTTTAATTTGTATACCAACATGCCAGGACAGAACAATGTGTTGCATGGTATTTCAGGATTGCAATACAGAACCAGTTTTTCTACTGATAGAAAATTATACAACTTAGTTTACATCAGTTGATACTCTGACTGGGATCCTTGGTTTTTTGGAGATCTGCTTCAAGTTGAAGTGACAGAAAACAAATAAAATCATACTGCTTCATTTTAACATAATATGACAGTCTGATATTGATAATTTCATGACAATAGAAAGTTCAGATTAATTTTCAGACATCCTGGTTCCACAGAAAGGAACCGAGCTAAGAGATGAAACAAAAGGAAGAAAAGTGTGAAAACAAATTGCATATCTGCAATTCTGTGGAACAGGTGAGGAGCTCCCAGCTATTTCTGACAAACGGCCCATCTCAGTAAAGGCTGTGTAAAACACATCAATCATTACCAAGAAGGGTAAAGGTCCTTGGCCCACCAGCTGCAACATGAAGCTTCTCCATCCACCTCCAGCCTTACGAGAGCACATTCCCCTGTCAGCCTTCAGTCACTCAAGACAAAGGCTAGCACAAGTGTCTTCCATCCAAGGGAAGGTAAACGTGAACCAGTAGAATGGCTACAGGAATTGATATCTGCTGCAGAGGATAGTCCCAAATTCATAGCTAGTCTGGATCTATGGACACAATTTGTGTTAATTATACTGAACGGTCCAAAGGGTTCTGCTCAGGCTTGCACGACTCTGCAGACATACACTTTTCTGCAGGGCTGATCATAGAATCTTAGAATCAACTGGGTTGGAAAAGACCTCCTAGACCATCAAGTTCAATCCTTGATCCAACACCGCCGTGGTTGCTAGACCATGGCACTAAGTGCCACATCCAATCTCATCTTAAAAAACTCCAGGGACAGTGAATCCACCACCTCCCTGGGCAACCCATTCCAGTGCCTGATTACTCTCTCCATAAAAAATTTCCTCCTAATATCCAACCTAAACCTCCCCTGGCAGAACTTAAGATCATGCCCTCTTGTCCTACTTCTGGTTGCCTGGGAGAAGAGACCAACCCCCACCTGGCTACAGCCTCCTTTCTGGTAGTTGTAGAGAGTGATGAGGTCTCCCCTGAGCCTCCTCTTCTCCAGGCTGAACAACCCCAGGTCCCTCAGCCTCTCCTCAGAGGACTTGTGCTCAAGTCCCTTCGCCAGCGTCATTGCTCTTCTCTGGACCTGCTCCAGCACCTCAATGTCCTGAACTGTGGGGCCCAGAACTGGACACAGTACTCCAGGTGTGGCCTCACCAGCGCTGAGTACAGGGGAAGAATCACTTTCGTGGTCCTGCTGGCCACACTGTTCCTGATCCAGGCCAGGATGCCATTGGCCTTCTTGGCCACCTGGGCACACTACTGGCTCATGTTCAGCTTCCTGTCAATCCAAACTCCCAGGTCCCTTTCTGCCTGGCTACTCTCCAGCCATTCTGTGCCCAGCCTGTAGCACTGCAGGGGTTTGTTGTGGCCAAAGTGCAGGACCTGGCACTTGGCCTTGTGGAACCTCATACTGTTGGAATCAGACCAGCTCTCCAGCTTGTCCAGGCCCCTCTGCAGAGCCCTCCTGCCTTCCAGCAGATCAGCACTCTCCCCCAGCTTGATGTAGTCTATAATTTGCTAATGGTACACTCAATCCCCTCATCCAGATCATCAATAAAGATATTAAACAGAACTGGGCCCAACACTGATCCCTCGGGGACACCACTAGTGACTGACACCAACTGGATGCAGCACCATTCACTACCACTCTCTGGGCCCGGCCCTCCAGCCAGTTCGTAACCCAGGACAGAGTCCCCTTGTCCAAGCCATGGGCTGCCAGCTTTTTCAGGAGTATGCCATAGGAGACAGTGTCAAAGGCTTGATGGCAAGAGAGTGCTATCATGCAGAGGCCAGGGTCATCCCAGCCAGAACTGCTTAAGAGGATACCATTGCTGAAGCTGTGAAATTAATGCAAAAGTGGTTTGTGGCATCGTCCTGCTTAAATATCACTGGCAGCCACCTGAACTTGGAGTGCTAACAGCACTAATGTTGAAACAAAAACACTCCAAGAGGAGATCATGAAAGAACCATCAGCTTCTTCCATCTTCTACTGTATCCTTCTTGCCCTGGCTGAGTTCATGACTTGAGCTACATTTACATCTCTTTACATTTACATTAATCAATTTATGGAAGTGGGACATGAGGAGGTGAAGGGAGAGGAACCAGAAATCATCCCTTCTGTCCCAAGTCCTTGAATTACACCCCGGGCTGTCCATAATCTACAACACCTAGCAGAAACAGAACACAACCTCCCCCTCTAAAAAAAAAAAAAAAAAAAAAAAGATGAGATAGGAGCCAGAAATTCAGAGCACATAGTTCAAAATGAAACAGTGTGGTTAATGGCCAAAGAAGGCAAGATAAAAGTACTGATTTGGAGCAGGCCCATGGTTTGTGCACCACAGAAGACCTTTGTCTCACAGGTTTTTTCAGGTTGTCCTTGGGAGTCACTTAACATGAACATAACAAATCTGCAACGAGATTCAAATGTAGGTATGCCTCCAGATGAAAGGATTCCAGTAGAGTAAACAGCTACATATTGTGTTCTTGCACCGTGGAACAGAAAGGGTTGTAAATTCCTTGGCTTTTCACAAAACCTGTCGTTGCGGAGCAGTGGGGTCAAAGGTATGTTTGCTGCTTGGTGCTGGTTATCATTTGGAGATTCACACCAATACTGTGACACAACCTTCCTGGATGCGGGAGTGCCACTGCTGCTGAGGCCGCAATCAGGATGGTTTCCTGCAGATGACTACTGGACTTGAACAGCTTGGGAGAAACAAGACATCCCTTTAGGCAGTCCCTTGTCCCAGCCTTGGCCAGCCCTGCTCTCTGCCAGAGCCCAACACTGACCCAAAGAAATTACAGTACTGAAAATTTCCTACATGACTGCCATTTGGTGAGCTGAAATTAGATCAGAGAAGCAAAATATCTCACATTGAGCTGAATTATGTATTGAGGACTTCTCAGCTATGTGGGTGATGGCAGCTGACTGTCCCCAACACCACTGCCCATTGTTTATTCCCAGGGTGTTTGCACAAAAGCAAGAAGTGGAGCACTGAAAGCCTGTCTATATCATAATAACAAACTATTTGATTAATGAGTCATTTGATACATATAATTGTACAGTATCTAGTAACAGAAATGTCTGGAGCTATTCATGAGTCTTGTTTCCTGAGAAAGGCAGAATATTCTGTTTCAGTGAGTAACCTGAAGGAAGAATCTGGGATAACATTACTACTATATCAGTATGCTTAGGAAATACAGCCTCTGAGGGGATACATTATACTGTTATAAAATACTCTTTGGTATGTTTTCACCACAAAGGGGTGATATGCTCCATGGGCTACCTGATAGCTACAGCATAAGAAGGGCTTGTTGCCTTCCATCTCTCAGTTTGGAATAGAGTTGGTGAGAGAGCAGTGTACTGGTCATTCACCTGTCCCTTTCCCCCAGGTCTTGGATGCAGCTGTACCTTTGGGTTTGGGGAGATTTGAGTCTAGAAGAGGAAGAAATGAGCCAGCTGCTGGCTGAAGTGACCTGCAGTGCCTCAACCAGAAGCAAGGTATAGCAACATCACGGAGCGGAGACAGGCGGGGAGCAGGAATGCGATGTCTGCCATGTCTCAATCACCATTCCCCAGCTTTCCTCTGGGGCCCCTTTGCCCACTGGGTCTGGGTGGTTGTGCCTGCCTCTCTTGGTAGCTGGTTCTCCCCTCTAGTGTGAACATTTCAGTGGGACCTTAGGGTTGCCTTAATCAAGGAGTAGAAGGTACTTGACTTGCTGGGACCAGTTTTTCTGTCACACTTGTATATAGGCATCTTGTATCCACCTCATCTCTGGTGGGAGATGAGAAATTTTTCTGGGATGCAGAAAAAGAGACGATGGGAAGTTTTCCTCCTGTTTGAGTTACCTCACAAACACATCACTGACCAGGTGCAAACACGAGGCAGATCATATACACAACTACATACATTATATTAGTAGATGCTCTTCTCTGCAGATGTATTTAGACACAATTTTTCATCTAAACAAATACTTGGAATTTAAGAAAACCAAATGGAGGCCGGGGGCAAATGCATCATGCTGTACCTCAGCATATATCACACATCAAGCCATTCTTTGAAAAGAGGAATGCCCAACTTGAGTGTTGGCCTTGTGGGCATGCACCACCATCAGCTCCGTGCAAGATGAGAGTGATTTACACTCAGATTTGGTGAGACCACAAGTAGGTGTAACCCTTCCAGCCTTAACGCAGCCTTTACGGTCGCAGCGTCTGAGCAGAGGTGGTGTGCCTGAGCACCTCCAGGTACCTGACAGTCGTCCCACGCTGCTGCAGGGTGAGAGGTTTTCACGGGCATCCTCAGACGCGTGAGCGGGTGGGCGGGCGGAGCATCTGTCGCAGCACGACGGCCCTCCCCCGGAGAGCAGCGGGGGCAAGGGCTGCGCTGCAGGGGCGAGGGGACCGGAGGGGCGGCGTGATCCCGCGGCACGGCTGCCGGACCATGGAGGTGGCAGCGGACAGCAGCCGGTTCTCCTACATCTTGGAACTGCTGAAGCGGGACAGGGTAAGGACGGAGCGTGGTTCGGCATCCCCGGGACAGCGCGCGGGGAGGAGAGCACAGCACGAGGGGAGAGCGGGTTCCCTCCTGAAATGTTTTTTTTGGGGGGGCTTTTTGGAGGGAGGTTGAGGGGATGAATGACTCGTCTTTAGAGCTAATGTACTTCGGAGGCTCGACTTATATTTGCCACATGCTTCCGAAGCTGTGGGGTAAAAAATTTAAAAGAAAATAATTAAATTTCAACGCGAAGTGTCCCTCAGCACAGCACAGTTGGGCATCCAGCGCCTTCACAGCCCTGCCCCTGCTCCGCGTGCGGCGGTCTGCCAGCTCAGGGATGTGGGTTGCGTCGGCCGGTGCACCCCTGTCCCTGCTGGATTCTGCTGTGAGCAACTGGCTGCGAGCAACGCTGAAGTGTCTCTCTGAGGAAATGATCAGAGTTGGCAAGTGTTTTGAGGAAGACTTGCACGTGTCTTTTGTTGAAAAAAGGAGGGAATCTAACTTTTTGTACTTGTGAACTGCTGGTATATATGAAAACCCGGGAGCCCCAAAGACTCCGCCACAGTGGGTTTCAAAACACTGAAGCAGTCACAATATTTCTAAACTTAAAAACAAGTGTAGCAAACAATGGTGCTATTGGAAAGATTGTTTCAAATGCATCCTGGTGACTTTCTAGCATATCTCCAAAGGCTGCCTTTACAGCCTGTTCTTTGTGCATGTCTTTCTCCTCCTCCCTCTTCTCCCTCCCTCTTCTAAAATTCTGGATGAACCTTTAGAGCAGGTGAATGAAGCGCTTCCTGTATAATTTTATTCTCCTTGCCCAGGAGTAACCATGCCTGTGGCATTAAAGGAAAATTCAGATGAACAAGTCTTGTTACTGTTCATTTTACACAATAAACAAAATCATAAAGGGTTTCAGGCCAGAAACTACCATAGCCTGTAATGGTGTGCTATGTGTGTCTCTTTTCCCACAGTTAAACAGTTTGTGCTTTAATCATACACCCTCTGGAAGAGCATATGGCTTGGTAGCAGAGTTAGCACAGTAGTACGAAATATGCAAGTTAATCACAAACAGTGCTGTTGTGTATACATGAAAAAAATATTGCCAAGTCCCATCATCACAGACACTTGATGTACTCAAAGAAAAGAGGAGCAGTATCAGCTTTGTGACCTTCACAGACTTTCCATAGTGGCGGTCACTGCTTGACCCTCTCCAATGCCGAGCTCTGAGACCTCTTGCTCTCCACATTTGCCTTTTGCATTTTTTTCCCCTCATACCAGGGTTTTAGATTACATCCACTTTGTAATTTATTGATGTTAACCAGCAGCTTGGAGGTGTTCTGTTGGGATAATTAAACTGCTTTCTCAGATTACATAAATCATGCCTACAAAAGGACTCTTCTGTATGGTAAACTATATTTGCTTGAGGCCAGGGTGTTGTTGCTTAGAAGTTCCAGAACTCCAGTTTTCCCTTTCCCATTCCCCTACATCCATAAAATTTTTACCATAAAACCTGGAAGCATTAACGTGCTCTGAGTTAACTACTAAGCATCTTGTCTTTCACTGAACAAAGAACTATCAGAACAACAGGATCAGTAAAGAATACTTTACACTTGCACACTCAGCTCTCCATATGTAGGGTCCCGATGGGTCCCAACAGGTACGATGCATCAGCTCTTAGACCCCTGGGCATGTGACATCTTTTGGCAAGCATGATGTTTTTCCACTTAGCTTGCAGCCTCTGTCAGGCCTCTCAAACAGGGCAAATCGTTATACACCACTTTTCCCCGGGGAATGTCACTTCAAAAACCTATTGTCTCTATTAATGATCTATACTAATTATTCCTCTGTGAGTCTCTTTCACATACACGACTTGCATGTTGTACCTAGAACAGAAAGGTTCATGTAGCACTTTTAGTCCCAATAAAACAGTCCTTGTGTAATGCATATATCCACAACATCTGTTATATATCCACAATGTTTGAGATATTCTGGGCCTCCAAGGCACCTGTCACAAATGTCACAGAAGCATCTTAGAACTCCAAAATACCCCGTGAGATAGATTAACAACTGACTACATTTTGTATCGGAAGCACTGGGGCAGAAGGAGATTATATGACCTTTTTTCAGGACTCTGAAGTATCAACTCAAACAACAGCAAGGATGAACACTCAACCATCTCAAAATGATGTAATATTCCAGACACAGTCTTAGGCTTCTTCTAACCCCCCATCTACCCTGTCCAACCCCCAACTTCCTCCCTGTAAGTTGACTTTTGCAGTAGTCAAAACACACACATACCCACAGACACTACTAGAAACAAGCCCTAAACCCCACATGATGTGAACATGAGAAATATATAAAGATGATTTTAAGAACATTCGAAATTCTGCATGTTCTCCACCTGGAACCAGCAGGTGACACTGATTTCTGTCCCTTTCTTCAGCCTGGCTCATATAAAGACTGATGGAAAATTCTGTTGTGGTAGCATTTCAGCTTTTGTCGGGATGAAATTAAGGGATAGAGCATATAGGGGTCCAAATCCAAACCACATGAGAAGCTGGAGAAAGGAAATACAGCATAATTTAGTAGTGAGGGCTGGCAGGTTGCTCTGGGCTGCCTGACTCAGCGGAACTGGAGATCTGTTCCTCATGTTGAAGAAGATAAGGCTTTACGTATTTCTTGCTTATGTGTAGAAAAGCACTTCTTTGGGGTTTGGGTGCCTATGAGGAGGACCTCACCTTTAAGAGTGAATTATTGAATTTACAGAGTATTGATTTACAGCATACCAGACTGTGTATATATTGTGAAAGGTATTTGCACAAAAAGACGACTTTGGTGAAAGAGCACGTAAAGATAACTTGGAGTTCAATTTCAAGTAACAATATTAAGTTAGATACCACAGAGGGATCTGAGTTTGAAACCCAGCAGTCAAGAGCAATCGGAATCCAATTTGCCTGTCTTCACAGCTTTTAATCACAGTTACTTAGCTGAGTTAGTCAGGCTGTGTGACAAAGGTGTGTTTCCACATCTTAGACATGTCCTCATCATTCCCGTAGCTGGTTCCCTGAAGCATGTACAAATGCATGGGATATGACATGGCAAGGGAGAGCTGACAACCCTGTCCTCTGTGACAGGGGTATCTACAATCTGAAGTGAAGAAGAGAAGGCTCCCCATGTGCTCCATGTGTACTGTCCTTATTTTTCATGTAATACCTTTATGGTGTCAGAAATGTAGTCTGTGACTGGTCTTCCTGTAAATTTGATTTTATTATTTTTTTAAAATGTAAATATTTTATATTCGAAATCCTTTTGAGAGTAACCTTTACACTTCCTTTCTACTTAACAGTAGCCATTTCTTCACAGGTCTGACTCTCCTAATTCAGAGCTGGAAGTTATTTTGATTTGAATATCATGTATTTTTGTAAAGCTTTTTCATTACAATTTTTTCACTTGCTTGGCAAGTGATTACAATGTGTGAAGGGAAAGGGCAGAGTCCTCTGTGTGGACTGCTGCCTGTAGCTGCTCCTTGGGTCTCCCGCAAGTACTGCTTTCCAGGTGTCCTGGACATGAAGCAGAGTACTGTACATATGGCAGTAAGTGAAAAAGTAAAGATATTCTGAGCCAACTTAGCATACTTTGAGATGTTCTCGTTACAAATCCTACCTAAAGCTGATTGCAGCCCCAATATTCTGACAGTGCGATGAGCATAGTCTTTACTGACTCAGTGCTCTGTGCATAGCAGTGCCATGTGGGACCTTCAAAACTTGTTCAGTTCAGCTGATCAGGTTATGGGATCTGTTAGGAATCCCATCCAAACTTGAGGGTTATGGGCCTGTAGGACATCTTCGCAGAGAAGATAAACAATCCTGAATCAAAGGAGTAGGGACTGATACTTTTGTTCTACAACAAGAAATTCTCAAGTCATGATAACTTTAAAACACCCGAGGTCTATAGATCCTTGCTGGCTGTTCAGGGTCACACGGTTGAAGGGTAACCATTGCAAAGACAAAGTTAAGCCTGTATTTCTGAGCCAAAACAGGCACATTTCTCTCAGACAACACAAACTCCTGTCTTATTGCTGAGCTAAAAATAGATCTTGGGATAACTGGGAAAATCCTCTGGATAGGAGTCATCTTCATGAGGTTCGACTTTTCAGGACTAAGTGGAGAAGCAAACTGTATCATTGACAATTTGCAGAGAGTGGGATGCAGGCTAAAACCCCTCTGCATCCATCCTGGAAGTAAATACTTACATTGCACAGAGAGAAAAGTGTCTGTGATTGATCCCCAAGTCAGTCATGTTAGCTCAGGAAAGAAAATCCATCTTCATCCTTCATATCTCTACTGTGATGCATTGACTCTATTCTTCAGTCAGAGGAGTGCAGACCATCAGGAAACTGACTGAGTCTTGAGCCATGGTTGCAAAAGCAGAATGAAAATAAATATCTTGAAAAGCTTTGGTCTGAGGATCTGACTACTGAAGGCAGGGAAGGCGTTGGCAGAACCTCCCTGGTGCCTTGGGACAGGCTTGTCTTGCTTCACGCAGTAGGATTGCAACTGCACTGCTTAACAAGTATGGGATTTTTACAGCTTGTTGAAAACCAGTGTTGCGTCCTTCTTGAAATTATACTGATAGTTAATGGGGATGAGCACTTGGGAGACTGTTGCATAATAATTATTAAATTAACAACCACTTTTAATCTGAGGGAGGAGGGAAAATAAGATGGCAATCCCTACCCATTCCAGTTTCTATCTTCTTCTGTCTTGTGAATGCAAGGCACGCCATAACGCTTGGTCAGACCCTGCCTCCTGAAGGATGTGTTAGAACTATTTTGACACTTCCCAGACATTATTCCATGCAAAAGGAGTCCCTTGAGAGCAGAACAGATGTCCAATTGAAACGTGCCTTTAGCTGAAAGCAAAGCAGAAGAGTAGGTCCAAGCTCTGTGGCAATGTTGGTCTTACGAACCCCTTCTGCAGAGGCAAAGGACAGGAGCTTTTTCTGACACTGATTTCTGCTCTTATCTTTTTAATGTATCAGTGATTCCTAACTGCTGTGTTTTCTTCTCAGTACCATAAAGCTAATGCAAATTTTGACACTGCAAATTTAGTAGTCCTAGGCTGGCAGAGGCTACTAAAAAGGTGTGAGTGCAGAAGGGGAAGTTTTGACCTTTGGAGGCCTTCAAGGACATTTTCACCCATGTAATATCTGAATGTGATGGAGGTGGTAATTACAATCCTGCTGTAAAATACCCTGAAGCCAGAGCAAACAGGCACACAAACAAGATAATACCTTAATGATCTATTAAGGGATTGAAAAAAGAATCACTCACAAGTCCTGGCATTAACAGTAGCTGGCACTGTAGCCCACGTGAAGGCTGTGGGAGGACAGGAGGAAAATGTGTGCTCCAGGTTTGGCCACACCAGTAACACCCCCCTGTGCTGGTACTTCCACCTCTGAAATGAAAGTAAAATGATTTGCCTTGCTCTGCCACCTAAGACAACATTTCTTCCTACTGTTTCAAAGGCAGCCAAGGGGTCTTTGTTGTAATCTGCAGTTGATCGTTTATCTGGCCCCAAATCAATGACGTCCAGTGTCAGCAATGGGTAGTGTGCTGTTGTAGAAAAGGGCTTATAAAGAGCTGCAACCTTAAAACCTGCCTGTAGCATCATTTGGGGAGAGTAGAGGTGGTTAAAGAATAGTAAATAATATAAAGATAATGATTCAGAGGCTTGCAAATCATTAGTCAAAATGTAGTTGGAAGACTGACAACCCACAGCCTTACCAACCCGTTCTCCCCCCTTCTCAGTTAAGTGACATGTTTCAATTTGAATATGCATACTGTCCATTTACTGGCACTATCAGAACAATTTCAAGCACAGTACTCTCTATTTTTATGAGGGTGGTTTCTAAAGTAAATGTGAAACATTGTAAGTCTTCTGTAGAAAGTTCTTCTTTGTAGTACTGGACATGCAAAAAATCACCCACCTTCATGATTTCTGAGTGGAATTTTCCCTTTGAATTTCATGTTCTGGCCACCAAAAACCCGGTGTAAATAATACCCAAGTAAGACATTTCAAGTATGTTTGTTTTATTGACTCATAGGAAGGGTAATTTTGAGGGAAAATGAACTTATTATCCTGATGTTTGTTTTTTAAATAGGCAAGTAGGTCAAGTTTAGGGTTTGTCAAATGGACAACATTTCATCATTCACACAGCTCAGGCTTCATCTGTTTTAATTAACTAAACCTCCTTCCGTTGTGTAATGTACATACAGTGTATGCTTTCATTCCAAGTTTCCTTTTTTTTTATCCCTTAGCTTAATGCTATATTAACTATCGCATCTGCAATGGTGGTGTCCACACCCTTCCCAAAACCCAGAGATGTTGGAGATTTAAAAGTATTTTTGTTTGTTCTGGCAGATGGTGAAAAGGGTATTTACTATCCCTTTTCCAATGGAAATACACTGTAAGTGGAGAGTAGGGGATGCTGACAGTCATAACCACTTCCCCACCTCTTTTTCATCCTGGCTGCCACAAAAGCTGCCTGGTGTGTGCCTCCTGCACCCTTAAAGTGTACAGTCCAGCTGCCTTTCCCACGCCGCATGTAAGGTGGTGGTGTTCTTCCCAAAGAAAGCCACACACCTTTCTAATATGGATAGACTGTGAAGAGCTGCCTCTGAGAAACTACCATGAGCAAGTTTATGGCTAAAAATCAATGACCAGGCCAGCAAAGGGCATCTTGTGGTTGGGGTCTACTGCAGACTGTATGATCAGGTGGAGTCTATTGGTTAGGACTTTTTGCTTCGGTTCAGTTACATTGTGCTCACGGACTCTCATCCTGTTGGGGGGTTTCAACCACCCAGATGTCTGCTGGGAAAGCAATACGGCTGGCTGTAAGCAGTCCAGGAGATTCCTGGAGTGCATTGAGGACAAGTTCCTGGTGCAAATGTTAGAAAAAGCAGCCAGAGGAGAAGGGTTACTGAAGCTGGTGCTCACCAGTGCAGTTCAGCTCATTAAAAAGATTAAGATATGAGGCAGCCTGGGCAGTGGACTATTTGGCAGATAAGGAATTGGCTGGATGGATGCAGCCAGAGAGTTGTGGTCAATGGCTCTGTGTCCAGGGGAAGGCCAGTGATGAGTGGTGTCCCTCAAGGCTCTGTCTTGGGATCAGTGCTCTTCAATATCTTTATCAGTGACACAGACAGCAAGATCGAACACAGTCTCAGCAAGTTTGCAGATGACATGAAGCTGAGTCATGCAGTTGACACAAAAGAAGGAAGGGATGCAATCCATGGGGACCTGGACAGACTGAGGCCCAGGAGAATCTCATGAAGTTCAACAAGTCCAAGTGCAAACAGGGAAAAGAAGTCACTGAGATCAGCCCTGTGGAAAAGTTCTTCTGAATGAAAAGTTGGACATGAGCCAACATTGTGTGCACTGACAGCCCAGAAAGCCAATTATCCTGGGCTGCATCAAAACAGCAGGGTGAGGGATCTGATTATTCCCTGCTGCTCTGCTTTAATGAGACCCCATATGGAGTACTGTGTCCAGCTCTGGGGTCCTCAGCACAAGAAGACATGGACCTGTTGGAAGAAGTCCAAAGGAAGGTCACAAAAATGATGAGGGGGCTGGAGCACCTCTCCTGTGAAAACAGGCTAAGAGAGTTGGGACTGCGCAGGACAGAAAAGAGGAGGCTCAATGGTAAACTCACTGTGGCCTTTCAATACTTCGGCGGCTTATGAAAAAGAGAGAGAGTGAGTTTTTAAGTGGGCAGAGAGTGTAAAAAGGGGAATGACTTCAAACTTAAAGATAACAGGTTTAGATTTGATACTAGGAAGAAATTCTTCAGTAGTGGTGAGGTGGTGAGGCACTGGCATAGGTTGTGCGGAGAAGCTGTAGATGCCCCCTCCCTGGAAGTGTTCAAGGCCAGGTTGAATGGGGGGGCTGAGCAACCTGGTCTAGTGGAAGTTATCCCTGCCCATAGCGGAGGGCTGGAGTGAGATGATCAGGAAGAGAGGACACGGTCTTAAGCTGTACCAAGGAAGGATTAGGCTGGACATTAGGAAGAATTTCTTCTCACAAGGGGTGATTAGACATTGGAATGGGCTGCCCAGGGAGATGGCAGAGTCACTGTCCCTGGAGATGTTTAATAAAAGACTAGATATGTCACTTTGTGCCATGTTCTGGCTGATATAGTGTTCACTCATAGGTTGGAGTCTATGATCTCAGAGGTCTTTTCCAAACTAATTGATTCTGTGCTCTTTAAGGTCCCTTGCAACCGAAAGCGTTCTACGGCTCATTGATTCCTTGACACGGGCACCAAGGGAGGCTATCAAGGGCAGGGGCTGAGCGGGAGAGCACTCGATACTCCTGGCCGCCGGGACGGGCGGCATTTCCGGTGCCGCTCGGCGAAAGATAAGAACCAAAACAATAGCCACGAAACCGGCGGCTCCCGCGGGGACCGGAGCGACGGGAGCGGCTGGACAGCTCCGCTCTGCGGCGGCTGCCGCGGGCGCGGCCGCCCCGCCCCGCCCGCGCTGCCCCGCGCCCGAGCCGCGCCCGCTCCTCGCTCGCCATTTTGCGCCGGGCGCTGCCGTGGGCGCTCTCCGTCCGCGTCCCGGCCGCCCGCCCGGGCTGACGGAGCCCGCCGGAGCCGGCGGCGGAGGAGGAGGCACCGGAATGGAGGGCGATCGTCCGGAGAGCGCGGTGAGCTCGGGGGGAACCGGCGGAGCGCGGCCGCCGGGGCGGGGTGCGTCGTCCCTCCGCTTGAGGTGCGGGGGGCTGGAGGTTGTCTGTCTGTCCGTCTGTCCGTCCTCATGGGTGTGCGCCGACAGCTTCGTGCCCGCCCAGCTGGGAGCGGCGCCGGCGGCAGCCCCGCGGAGCTGGGACGGCGCGCAGGGCTCGCTCGGAGCCCTTCCGACGGGGCGCGGGGGAAGCGCTCCCGGGAGAAGCGCTCCCGGGGGAAGCGGTCCCGCAGGGAGCCCGGGCGGAGCGGCGGCGGCCCTGGCGCGGGGAGCGGCGCTGGGCTGGGCTGGCGGTGCCTGCACCCGCTGACACCTGATGCTTAGCGGGGCGCGGGGCCAAGGGGAACCGTGGGGGCCACGGAATTACTGAAGAGCTGCACCTATCCACGAGCGGATCTTTGTGCGGCAGATAAGGACGTAAATAAACGCATAAGCAAATAAATAAATGATGTTCCACACTCAGAACTATAATCCTAATAGTTGCGGCCCTTAAATGTGAATTACACGTGAGGAAAGCCTGTTGTTTAACCAGTACTGAGTATCTGACACTTAGTATCATTTCTTTTTTTTTTTCTCCCTTCCTGGAAAGCGAGCAAGCAAGCTAAACATATGGACTCCTATTGTTAAGAAGTATGGTTGCACTCATTCCACTAGGTCCTTGAGTGGAATTAAGACTACTCCCCTCCTTTCCTCCCCTGCAATGCAGACATGACCTAAAGATGAACTGAGTTTGCCTAGTGGCAGTGCTCACTTGAGTTGAAATGAACACTGTCAGTGCTTTCATAAATGTTAATTGAGATTTGTTTGCATTTTTAGCCAGAGAAGTGCCTCAAACCAGATAAAACTGGGTGAATTTATTCTACAGAGATGGAATTTTGGTGACAGAGCAGTGCCATAAATCTTAATGGCTCATGTTTTCCTGCGCTTACACTTGTTTCTCCCTCTTTCTATCATGAAGGTTGCCATTAAGGGTATCGAAAGAGAGCTTATCTGCCCAGCATGCAAGGAGTTGTTTACCCATCCACTGATCCTTCCATGCCAGCACAATGTCTGTCACAAATGTGTGAAAGAAATACTTTTTGCATTTGAAGACTCTTTTGCTGATGGAGGCTCTGAATCCTCTAATCAGAGTAGCCCTCGAATCAGAATCTCTGCTTCTAGCATGGACAGAATTGACAGGATTAGTAGATCAGGTATGTAAGAATTTGTGCATGTTTTCCTAATTTTATTAGTGTACTGGCTTAAGATGACTGGTATCTGCATTGGTAAAATGGCTTCTCATTACTCCTGCTGCGGTTCGAGAGATGACTTAGGGATAGTGCAAGTCTTGTTCATTTTGTGTCAATAACAATGGGAATATTTTTAAGGACAATGTGCTCTGTTTCATATAGATTTGTCTTTGTGGCATCCTGTAAATCTTTATAACCATTGTGTTTGTTTTTTTCTGTAATTCAGTTACACTGAAATACAATAGCATCATGTTCAGTAGCATAGAGATGTAGATTTCAGCGATTTTATTGCCTGTCAATAGCACGGTTGAGGTGGTTCTCTTGTGTTTCAGCCAGTCTCAGTGCAGTAGTTCTGACTTCCTTCTGAGCTTGTAAAGAGACTTTGCAAGTTTTAGTTTTGTCCTGCTGATATGATTTGAAGCTGACTCCCTGCCAAGTCTCCAAACCTTAGCACAAGAAGTCCCCCTTCCCCCCAAACCTCAGGGAGAAGAGGGAAAAAACAACCAAGAAAACCGAAACAAGAGAGAGGCAGCTAAAGCAATATATATAAATATATTTACACTTATGTTACAGTTATATACAATTGAAATATATATATATAATTTCACAAGGGAAAGGAAAGGGGGAAGGGAAAAGGAACAAAACCAAAATAAAATATATATATATATCCCGATTAGTAGCTCAATATCTAGCAACTAAAAGAATTGGCTCAAAAACTATCTTACTACTCTCCTTGGGACAACAGAGAGTCACACTGGAACGACTGCCAGCAACCTCCGTCTCCCAAGGTCGACAAGGCCTTACCAGGCCTCGCTCCCCAACACAACAGACTCAACAGCAGGAAACCTGCACCTCCAAGCCACCAGAAGGAAAGAGAGCGAAGGCCTTTCCTCCTTTCTTCTTATAGTCTGATTTACATAAAAATCTTAGGGAATACTGGGTAAATCTGGGCCCTTCCTTGGTTACAAACTGGTCACCAAGGAAGGCCTAGACCAAACTACCACACCTGCCCACTTCATTATGCTTACAGTAAATAATTTTCCATTGATTATGATTACTACACAGTTGCAGATTTGGAGGACAGATCGCTTTCAGTGTGGTCTGCTCAAAGCTTTAAAGAGCACTTAGCTATAGGACTCCTCATGCTCTTTGTGGTATCATATTAGAAAGATTCTTACAGCTGTCTGCGTAATTCACAGATGAGTTGATCTTTTCTTACAGAGACACATTGAAAGTGCTTTGTGCATGCTGTACTTCTTGAAAGAAACCTCATCTTGGCTTTTAGGCTTTCTTCTGACATAATTATCCATTTAAAACCACACTCCTTGGTGCTTTGGAAGAGTCACCAACAAGGCAAACTCTAAAGCTCTGTCTTGCATTTCCTGTTACTAAAGTATCAGCGGAGAGGCACGGCCAGATTACTCAGAGACCAATTTGATCAGCAAAATGTCCAATTTTTTATTTAAATGAGTTAACTCTTATGCAGTTTAGTTTGTTCTGGGTACATGCTCACAACTAGGCGATTGGATAGCTCAGTCTTTGCACGCGTCCCATGCTTTCAGTTTATTGGACCTAGTGCCCTATCCACACGGCCTGAAATCATACTTGGCATGCAAAGTCCCTTCTATTGATCTGCCTTTAGGAGTTTTCCCGAGATCTACAGGTGTCTCATTATCTCCAGTTTCTTAAGGCTTTCTTACTGTAAACATACTATTTTCACATACCTTATAATTATAAACGCACAGCTAACAAGTATAAACATTGCATATTTTCACACAGCTTATAAGTGTAAACATTACACCTCTTGCAACTTCTAAAGTCATGTCAAGCAAGGCCTACAAAATGCAGGAAAAATTGTTCAGAGAAATCTCTCTGGTCCAGCCACACTAAAGTTCATCCTCCCCAGTATTCACAGTTCAAATGTGCAATTTCACCCGCTTCTTTTAAACAATTAATGAGTTGTTAGTACCGGTACTCCTTCAAATCAGTTTGATAAGCAAAAAGCCAGTTCTTGGTATTCCCCCCTGCCACTTTCAGACTGCCCTGAGATACATGCACACAAGTTGTTGCAGGAGTTGTAATCTTTAAATCCGCAGTAGTCTACCACTGTCCCAGCAAACTGATGGGAAGATATCTCCTCATCTGACCTGCTACTAGAGGGGTGGTTGCTTTCCAGAAGAGTTGTTGGATGAGTAGCAAGAGAGGGTTGAGACTTGGACATAATGGGTTTGCCCCCAAAGAGCGTTGGGCAGATGCACATCACAGGAAAATTATCATCTCAAACAGTTCAAATTTGCAAAATGAAAAGCATATGGAAATGGGAGCTTTAAAGAATACATTTGTAAATTCAGGTTATAGTATCTTCACTTGTAATGTTACAGGCATTATAGCTTCATTGCTGTATGGGGTGTGGGATTTGCTCTCAGACCAGTTTGCTACTGGTAATGGTGAACCAGCTTGCAATTTACATCTGCACGTTTGTCATCTTGCACCTGAGGTACTCATAGTGTGCATTGCCTTGCTTAATTTGTTTTGTGATCCATAGGAGAATTTGTAATAGAATACCTCCATAGTAGAGAAAATGTTCTAGAAAACATCCAAAGTATGGTCTCACATGTATAACTTCTGGTAGGCTTTTGCAGAGCATATCACTGTCAAGACATCAGTGGCACATTTGAAAATGGATATGACATTTTCTCCCCACTGTGTGTTTTTTCTTTTTTATTTTTTTTTCCACTTAGGGAATCCCTGTTGTCTCCGTAAGGAATATACTCTATTTTTAAAATAGATTTGGCATTTAAATTCTTGAAATTCTAGGAGGAATGGTTCATATTCTGTATTTGTTGTGCACACACAGCTTGCATTTACAAATATAGTTTATCTTAATGTGAAAAGGATGGAACTGGTAGAACTGTATTTTTCACATGGAGTGCGTGTGCTGCTTAAAATCTAGTGCGTTGGTTTAAAAACACTCCTGTTTATATTATATTTAAAATAATTTTTAGTTTAAAAAATCAAGTTGCATGTAAAATGAAGGATATTTCTTATTGCTAATTCATTTTCTGTAATGTTACTGTAATTACAATGTTAATGTAATTAAAGCATGTAATGTGTTTATGTTGACACTTGTGCAGCACTGATGGGTAATGCAGAAACTGAATGTTTGAAATATCTCTCCCTGTGCCCCTCCCCCCCAATCTCTTCTTTCTCCCTTTTTCCATTCTGCTTAAATACTAGAGTTGTTTCATGTGCTAGGAAACTAAACATTCTTGCCTTTCAGCCTTGCAGAAGTTTAACAGCCACAGGAGATAAAGTAGTTGATGCTTTTCGTTTGAACCATTGTAAACCAATGGTATATCTTGTCTTTTGGTGTCTAAACAGCTCTCTGTTCATTGTTTGCAGCCTCACAGAGGAGGTCTTTTGGGTGGAGAGGTAGAATTGCTTCACTTCTTGTGTTGGCTACAGATAGTCTAGCATTTAGATTTCGAGTTAAATATTGTTGGTTAGCATATAGCTTTTTGTCAGTGGTCAAGTCCACAAAAAAACTTTTTCAGTGAGCAAAGGTATAGCAAAGAAGTTCTATAAGGACAGCTTTTCATTCTGTGTAACATTGATTTAAAGGTCAACTGGACTGGAATTCAGTTAAGAGTTGCATTATATTTTTTCCTTGTGTGTGTGTGTGACTGAATATACATTGATGGATGCAAAAATGCACACAAAACACGAGTAGTCACCACACCACCTCCCCCACCCTTTTTATTAATTACTTTTTAATTTTCATGAGTTTACGTGCTCAAGTTTTAGTGAAACTGCTGTCTTACTGGTAGTGAAGTGTAATTATTAGACTGATCTTCCTAACCTTTAAAGGTCATGTTTGGCCATCACTTTTAAATGGAAGGTATTGCTGGTTCTTCATTGTATCTGAGCCTGCTCAATTTGATAAAGAAGCAGACTGAAATTTACTCCGTGTTAATATGAGTAGATAGTTCTGGATCTGAAAATTTTGCACAGCACATGAATATACAAGGGAAGCTAAACATTTTAAACTTCCAGAATTGTAATGTTTGGTGTGCTTAATGAATGAAACAGTTAGATTGAAGGATAGCCAGTGTTTTGAGTACATCTCACTTCCAAAAGTCAGCTCGTCTACGCGACTCAGCCACTGTGTGGACTTGTTAACATTAATACTGGTTTTTTTTTTTTAATGTGATGCTCTGTCAAAAACAGGAAAAAAATCCCTCAACTCCATATTGCGACAGTATTTGCAGGCACATGAGCAATCCATAGGAATATGTAAGATGCTCCAAGAAAACTCCAAGAAAGATGTGAGCTAAACACAAATCTGAACTTCACTCTCAGTGGAGGACAAAGCAGCTAATCACAAGAGGAAGTTTAAAGTGCCTCAATTGAAGTGAAAGTGTCATAAAACAAAAATACCATATGATACCATCAGAGCTCTTGGAGAGCTATCCTTATCTACTCTTTCTGCAGAAAGCACCCTTGTTTTGTGAAAAATTAAGGTATCTGAAAGTAACAGTTTAGAGCTACTGACTTCTCTCATGGTTTGTTGGGTTTTTTTTTGTTCCTCAAAGTTCATCCAAAAGCATTAACTGACTTAGGGAGGGTGGTAATATACAGTTATATTATAAACCTCCCAACCTTTTAAAAGAATCCAGTTGACTTTTAAAATCTTATTTTTTTTTAAACTCTCACGCATTTAATGTCCATGTCTTCCACAACCATAGAATTCTGGTAATACTGTTTACTTGGAAAACACAATTTTATCTTTAAGATGTCTTATCCCTTTGCTAACCATTCACTGCAGCTTGGACTTTTCAGTTCCTTGGGAAGAGGACATTTGAACATTGCCTTTAAAAGACATACCTAAGATTGCTCTTTGACTTGAGTCTTTGGTCTTTGCAATCTATATGGTAATATTTGTGAGTTTGCAATCTAAGCATGAGCATATGTTGTGATAATTTTTTTGTTACCGATTGAGCAACTTACTGCAAGTGGAGCAATCTGTTTACAAACCACAGTGGAAAATTTCTTGTGATGATTCCTAATATTTTACAAAAATATGTCACAAAATACATATTTTTTTGTTGTAACCTGAATTGGCAAAGTGTAAAAGAGAATATGGGGAGGACCTAAGTTTCACTGAGCTCATATCTGGCATGTCTACAAGATCCAGGGGTTGTGCTGCTCTGTTCCATGTGGTTTTTTGTTTATTTTGTTGTTTTTTTTTTTGTGTATAAGTAGAATTTTGTTTTAGCAGATTGGACACAAGACAGATAGGAAAGATAGTGCTCAAAGTAATTTATTACTTAATCAGTGCTTTTTTTTAAAAAAAATACGAGTGTAGAAACCCTTTAAACAGAAAGCAGACTAATTCTTACGGCATAATAATATTTTAAGACTTGCTAGGCAGAAAGAGAATGTTTCCTTTCTTTTGAGTAATAAAGTGCCAGAGCACTCCAAGGAGCTTAGCAAGTAAACTTTGGGGATTTAAAACAGGAAAAAAAAAAAACAATTTAGACCCTCAGAGTGCTATCAATGGAAAGGGATGAGACATCTACACATGCATGGGACTTCCCTGATACTGGATTGCTTTCCATAAGCAGTGTCACCAGTCTTTGCAGAGCATGGCTCATGATGGCAGTCTCATTTTGGTCCACCATGGACAGAATAAAAGGTCTCCATAGGGATGAATATGAATTTCAGATTGTATTTTTAAACTTGACCACTGCACCATGTTTGTTTTTTTTTCTTATCTTGCTTAGTCATTGTTTGCTCTCTGCTATAGCATATGTACCACAACAATGTATGATTTTCTTAGTTTCAGCAAAAGTTTCAGATCCTTTTTTGTAGCTGTTCTCTGCATGACACTGCATGCAAAGTCATCTTTTTGTTTAGGCCATTGTAGAATTCTGTGTAGAAGATCTCTCTCTGTGTTCCTGTGTGCATTGCTAGCTTGGAGCATACATTGGAAATACAGTCTGTGTTTCACTGTTGTTACTGTGCCTTGCATGCCTGTGTTGCTGTGTATGCCAAGTTACAGGTACTGAAGGATGTGCAGTTTGGGTAATTAATTCACTTCAAGTAAGTACTGAAAAAAAATAAAATTAGTAAAAAAATCTCAGCTTCCCTTAGCAAGGCAGTTATACACCTGTGCCTCGTGTTACCCATCCTGTTACGTAATGCAGTCTAGTTGTTCTGCTCAGAACCTGCAGAAAGCACGAGACCAGCTGAGTTCGAGACTGTCAGTTAGTACACACTTATGCTCTGTTTGTGGCTTCTTAGCTGACAATCATGCATAACTACCATGGGTCAAATTTCAAAGATACTTAAAGGAACTAATTCCTTATGGGAGTGTTGGTTTGGTGTTTTCTTGAGGAGACTGGAAAGGGCATGATAGGAATGGAGGTTTTGAATTGTTAGGTGAAACATCAGCAGGAGAACAGCACAAGGCAAGTGTCTTGGGTAACATCAAAGGACACTTCAGAAAGAAATAAAACATCAGCATTTCTAATGAGAAAATACTGACTAAATACAGTGGAGAACAAATTTCCCTTTCAGAAGAAGAACTAGTTTCAACACTAAGAATTCACCTTAAAGTCATACCTCCATTTACAAATTTGTTAGTGACCTGGTTTCGGCTGGAATAGAGTTAATTATAACTGGAGTGCAACAATAATAAAAAAAATTAGTAATGAGAGAGAGCAATAAAACCCAAGAGAAGCAAGTGATGCACAATGCAGTTGTTCATCCACTGACAGGTGCCCAGCGTGTTTCAGAGCAGCAATCCACCCCTCCTGGCTGAATCCCCCTAGTCTATATACTGGACACGACGTTCTATGGTACGGAATATCCTTTTGGCCAGTTCAGGTCAGCTGTCCTGGCTGTTTTCCCTCCTGGCTTCTTGTGCACCTGCTCACTGGTGGAGCATGATAAAAATGAAAATTTCTTGATTTAGGGCAAACTCTACTTAGCAACAACTGAAATATCAGTGTGTTTGCAACATTATTGTCATACTGAATCCGAAACACAGCACTGTACCATCTGCTAAGAAGAAAGTTGTCTCTAACCCAGCTGAAACCAGAACAGTTAGTTAAACCAATATGCAGTGATCTCAAAGGGGTCTTAAAACAATGTACCAGCTACAAAAGATGGAGTTTTTTTGTTTTTTTGTATGGAGAAGCTGGAAGAATACAAGTTAATCCTAAAGACTGGTTTAGCCTGCTCCTAAATTACATAAAGGATTCTTTCTGATAGTTGCGTCCTGTGCATTCATGAGTGAGACATGGGATGCACTCCCTGTCTGATAACCTCAACAACATTACCTTGTAAATAGCCTTTGAGTCTGTGTGAGCCATCCCCCGGACAGACTCCAAAGGCTCCTTAGGTCTGTGGCTTTTCTTGAACCTGTGATTTTATTTTGGAGAGAGAAGAAATTCGGGTGTAGCTGTTTGGTAGCAGTGCATCTGCTCGGCATCTTTTCCTTTTGAAATTAGTAAAGATGGATGTACCCTGTGTAGCAGTGGAGATCTGTGGTTTCTCAGTTCAGGGTAGAGGAATCTCTCAGACATAAATACCTGAGGACCCTCTGTGGTGTGCTGGGCTTATTTAGCAGCCATCCTTTATCAAGGCCTTTTAACAAGCATCAAGTCAGCCTCTGTATTTTTTGCCAAAATGATTTGACTGGCATGTCATACTGTTCTCTTGTTCCCCTCTTTTTATGATATCTCTTGGGATGAGCAAGATAAATTTGACTAAGCCAAAAGCAAACTTCAGGGAACTCAAAGTTGGCTATATTTTTCTGGGAATAACTAGTTTTGCTCTGGGAATAAGCATCTTTCACTTCAATATGCTACAAAGCTGTTGCTCTCTATATGGGCAGTCAACCTAAAAACCAACTGGCTTCCACAATGTTTTGTGTTTAGTGTTTCAAAACACTCCAACTTAAGTGCATCCAAAACTAGATGAAGAAGATAGGATTGGAATAGCTAAATTTATTTTAACATAGTATTACATTTTCGAGGAGTAATGTCCCTTGGAGTCAGACATTACACTACCTTGTCATGATAATTGTATTCTCTTTGGCTTGGCAAACTGCATATGAATTGGTGTTGTACTAGTTTGGACAATGTGTTACAGTAGTTTGGTTCATACCCGTATGTCTTTTAAAATCTAAACCAGTTCTGTTTATGCTGCTTTTAAATTGGAATTTGGTGTCTACACAGGCAGAAAACGCAATTCACTGACTCCTAGATCGACTCTGTTTCCTTGTCCGGGTTGCCAGCGGGATATTGACCTTGGAGAACGTGGCATCAATGGGTTATTTCGCAACTTTACTTTGGAAACAATTGTGGAAAGGTACAGACAGGCAGCCAGGGCAGCCATTGCTATTATGTGTGATTTCTGCAAACCTCCGCCTCAGGAGTCTACAAAGAGCTGCATGGACTGCAGTGCAAGCTATTGCAATGAATGTTTCAAAATACACCATCCTTGGGGAACTCTGAAAGCCCAGCATGAATATGTAGGACCAACCACCAACTTCAGACCCAAGGTAAGTATACCATATCTTACAGAATTTGGGTTGCAGAAGAGCATCTAAAATGGCACTGCCATAGAGAGGATGTGTGGTAAACTTAAAACACCAAAACACCTGGCCTTCTCCATGCCCCCTTAAGGCACATTCCCCTTGGATGCTTTGTGCCTGATCCATCTTGAAGTATCTTCTTTCTCTCCTTTCTAGATCTAGAAGAGAAAAATGTAATGGCAAATTTTCTGGTTTACACACTGCTGCTGCTGTTGCTGCATTCAAAGCAGAGTGATTGCAAAGAGCTGTTACATTTGCTTCTCCTTCTAAGTGTAGTGCAGTACGTGGCAGTGCCTTATTGAATTCAAGTTGCACAACAGGAGAAACTGTCACAGATACCATCTCTCTAACAAAGGACCACAATAGGTCTTAATGTCCCAGCACATGCTTTGTGCCTCTGGCTGGTGACCTTGCTGGAGGTCCCACAGATAACAGAAATGCTGATGGTCAAGGAGTCCTGATTAATTTTGATTAAATTAAGTAAATTCGATTAATATGCAGTGTGTAAGAAGGTCTTGACTTCATAGTGTACCTTCCTTCTGAGACTGGAGCTTCATATGCTTTCAAATGTGCTAGCACATACATTGTATGAAATGTCCCTTTATGGGATAAATGAGAAAGGTGAAAGTTTCCATGCTGTCTTCTAGCTCTTGCTTTAAAATGCTGTTACAGCTCCTTAAAATCTTTGCTTCTACAGTATCTAAATCCTCACAGCTGCAACATTGCTACTTGAAAATGCCAGAGACATCTTGTGATCCTTAGGTATTCTTAAAGGTACCAGATGATCTTATACTACATGCAGACTGAATGTGGGATTGAAAATCAGTAGTTGAATTTTGTTAAAGCAAAGCAAAGGGGGAAGAAGTGGTTTAGATTGTTCTGACATGGATGTATTGACTATGTCTGTGCATGTGAGGTTTAGCTCTTTTAGGTATATGTGAAGAACAGGGGGAAAGAAAGAAGAAAAACATAGTATAAGTAAATCAACTATAGATAGGTCTACTTTGTGGGAAAGCTTCTCAACATCAGTAAACTGATCTTTACTTTGCTCCTATTGAGACTTCTTTGAGGAATGTTTGAGTTTTATATAAAGAAAGAACAGTGCATTTTTCATTGCCCTGCATTCTGAAGACCTGAGCTGAAAGCATAGTTGTTGGTTTCCCAAACAATGTTGACAGTTGTCACTTTAATTTACCAGCAGACTGGAGAGCACTTTGCAGTGTGTGTGGTGTGGATGGGAGAAGAACATACTGGGCTGATTGTTCTTGAGTTTTGAGAGAACTAGACAAGGTAGTCTGCTGATCTCTGCTGTCTCTAGCTCTCAGGCTGTAATTCTTGCTTATTTGAGGAGATGAATAAAAATACATGTTTTCTGTTAGGTGTGGTTATATGCTGCTGTGGAAAAATTACTTCCACAGACTAACTGAATGACTGTAGTTTTTGGAGATGTCTGCCTGCACAACTGATTTTCCTGGCAGTTTTCTTTTTTTTTTTCCTTTTTTTGTTTTTCCTTCCAAATCCAGTAGTCAATGAAAACAGGATTGCTTATTGCATATTTGGCTTAATGATAGTCTCAATGTACCAAGGCACTAGTGAGACTGGTGTCTTTGGGCTTTTCACCATACCCTAAGATAACATTTGAGGTTTGAAAGTTGGTTTCAGAGATGGTCTGCAGTTTAGCTTGTTTTGTCTATATTTGTGCTACTCACAGTTTTCTATTTTTGTGCCCTTTCCTGTCCTTTCTGTGTATGGGCATCTTGAAACTGAAAAACTTCTCAAAAGCTATTCTTTGGTAACTTCTACGGAATAGGTGGTCCAAGTGTTGCCTTGTAGTGCTCTGGAATGAGACAAAGCATTGTTTCTTTTTTTAAACCAATACACCTACACACCCGTTTTATATGGTTTTATCTGTTGCTTGAACTTGGAGTTGAGTGGCACATTTTTTTCTCTTTGAGCAGTTATTTCAATGTGTTCAGTTTTTGAAAGATGATTTTTAGTGAACACCAGTTTTTTTGCAATGCTGTTTAAGCTGATCCTGGAATTAGCATCAGTGTGAACAACTTGTAGTTGGAGTCAGACAGAAAGATTGAAACACTGGAGCCTTTTGTCTTTAAAATAATTGTGGCTGGTGGTGATGGTTTACTTTGTTGCTCCAAGACCAGTGACTATGTGGTTTATCATAGTAAATTGTTGCAGTGTTATGTCAGCTCTTGCTTTAAGAAACAGTTCATAGCTGTTTCAAGAGAGGCTGGTGTGAACTTTTTTCAGTTTTTGTTGTTGTTGTTGTTGTTTTGTTTTGTTTGTTTGTTTGTTGGTTTGGGTTGGTTTGGGTTGGGTTTTTTTGTTTTGTTTTGTTCGGGTTTTTTTGGTTTTTTGTTTGTTTGACAGGCTGGGTATGTTATACATTGCATTTACATCTCTGATCAGGAGTGTAGGGAGCTGGAGGTATGCAAACAACTTGGGCAGGGATTAGCAAAAGGGTTGGTTGCCATACGGAGGCTACATGGCATGTTGGGTACACAGACATAGTTAGACGTAAACCTTGTGAAACTATGTGACATTGACAAATACAATATGTGGAAAATAAACTGACTATAAAGAAAATCCACTGATGAAATCTCAGGCTGCTTTGGGTTAATTGCTTTGATGGTTTGTTGAGCACCTCGGTTTTATAAAGTAAATCTGTATTCTTTCTGCTTTTCCCCCCCCTCCACAGATTTTGATGTGTCCAGAACATGAAATGGAGAGGGTAAACATGTACTGTGAAATCTGCAGAAGGCCTGTTTGTCATCTCTGTAAACTGGGTGGATGTCACGCAAACCATAGAGTAACAACCATGAGCACTGCCTACAAAACCCTTAAGGTAAAAGTAAATATCATTGGACCTGGCTTTAAGACCAGGAAGAGTATTGAGCTTCTGGTGTAAGGGCAAACTCCCTCTGGCTGGAAGCCAGGACATGTGTTTAGGAGACCCTGAACTACTCTTGAGGCATGCTGTTGTGCAACATTGGTTAATGTACATATTAGTGTAATGTAGTTCATGTCTTAGAAACTACACTCTGTTTCCTGTGAGGCTTGAAACATAAACCCTTACAAGTGCTTTCACCTAATCTTAGCCAACTGTACAGCAGTACATACAGTGCAAAAAGTTTAAGCAGTTAATACTTTGCAGTCAATTTTTTTTAATATAAATATTCTGGTAGCTTGGGGTAGCCAATATTTCAGAAGCACTTCTGAAAAGTTTGCATCAGAAGTATCTGTTGGGACCTTGAATGTTTCTGAAGTTGCATAGCTGTTAATTTCCTAAACAAAGCACAACAGGGAAAACTTGCAAACACTGCTTTGTTAATAAATGATGATTGCTCCTATTTCCTCCTTTTCCTTTTCTTCCTCCCTTGCTCACAGGAGAGAAAAAAACCAAAAAACAAAACAGACTAGCCTGCCTTGTGCTCTTTGGCCTCCTCAGCAGTTTACAAGGCTTTTTCTGTACAACTGCTAACTCTTGCAGCTAAGGAAGTACAGAGACTCTCATAATACTGTCATTTGATCCACTAATTTTTCTAGCAGATTTTACTACAAACGAGTTAATAACTAACAACTCTTTTCTGTAAGTTTTATTAATGTCCTGAAGCCTCATGTTCCTAACCTAAGAGAGGGTGACTCCTGGGTGGCTGGAGAGGAATGAGCCTGCTGACACTGTTACCTCTTGTCCTTTAAGGCTGTGTCCCCAGTCCTGCTGTCCCTGTGCAGTCACCTCAGGTCACCAAGCAATTCTCCACAGGGTTGCTGCTCATAACTGGTTGTAGGCTGTTGTCCTTGTGGCTATGTAAATTGAGCACTAGCTTGATGACCTGCCTGTGCTGGTTGTCACTTTGTGATGGATACCCTTATTCTGCCATCTTGCTGTTTTATTTCAACAGGAGAAGCTTTCAAAAGATATCGAATACCTCATCAGTAAGGAAAGCCAGGTGAAAGCTCACATCACACAGCTGGATCTGCTGCTGAAAGAAACAGAGGTAAGAGTGGCTTGCAGGTTGTCTGGAGATGCCCCTTAGAGACACAGCAAGGATTCAAAACTGTTTTCAGTGAAGTGTTGCAAACTTTGGGTTTTTTCAGTTAAGTAGTAAAGCAGTTTCTGAACAAACTGTGTTAGCAGTGAGGTGAGACCTAACCCTGTCAGTGTGGGAAATAGGGAAGCAGACAGAGGAAAGGTAATTTTTGTGTACCTCTGTAAATTTAAATAAAACAAAGCTTAATTGATACCTTAACCAAAGGCAGGTGCGTTGGACTTATGGCACTTGTGTATTAACAGTGCTGCACCATTTAGACTGCCTGTTTGCCTTGAGGAGGTCAGAATTAAGGGCAAAATCTCCCTGCAGGAGAGTCGCAGCTGGAACCTCACACACAAGCTGAAAAACACAAAAAAGAAGTTGGAGTAGCTCCTGTGTATCTTGATTACAGATTGCCTCTGTGCTTTGCAGTTCCTTTTATTGAGGGCAGTAGTCAGAAAGGACATTACAGTTCAGAGGGTATATATGAGAAACTCGGCTGGATCTCAGTTCAGAGTTATTGGGGAAGGTGGAAGAGCACATAGCTCTTGTGCATGAGGACTTCAGAGACTGACCTGTTTTTAAGTGCTTTTTCATGAGCTGTTTTGACAAATGTAATGTAGAACTCAAGACATAATCAGAGGAATACCTTCCTGCTCTTCATTCTCTGTGTTAAGATAGTAAATGCTGACTAGCTTGGGTGCGGTGCTGATCTCATTTTCAGTGCTAAAGAGCATAACAAAGCTCATTAGTGTTGTCTGTGAAATGGATGATTAGATCACTATGATATCTTGAACAAACTTAAGTATGTTTCTGTACAGAGCCACAGTGCTGTGAAATGTGTCTAAAATGTCTTTTGTTTGCTCCTAGTGCAACAGTGAAAGAGCTAAACAAGAAGCATCTCAGAGCTTTGAGAAATTATATCATGTTCTGGAAGAGAAGAAATCTGCAGCTCTTAGGGCAATTGAAACTTCTAAGAATATAAGGCTGGAAAAATTGCAAACGCAGGTGGAAGAATATCAAGGGCTCCTGGAAAATAATGGCCTTGTAGGATATGCTCAAGAAGTGCTTAAAGAAACTGATCCCTCTTGTTTTGTTCAAACAGCAAAACAACTTCATGTCAGGTATCTTAAAATATATTGTGTTTGAGATACAGGTACTGTTCCAGGACTTCCGTGCAGTTGTGTTCTTTTGGCAGCTGCTAGCAAAGTACTGAACACAGTACCTTACACTTCAGAGGCTCAGAAAATGGTCCTGGTACTGTTCAGTCGAAATTGCTACAGTAGAGTGTGCATTAGGAAACAATACACAGGAGAGTAAGAACTGTGTCCTGCAACAGTGCCTAACCCTGTTCAGTGGGACTGCAGTGGAAGGGTAGTCTGTTCGGCTCCCTGACAAATTCGTTTGCTCAGAGATTGTATCAGGTACTTGCAAGTTAATCTAGCAGGTTTCTTCTGTCTTTAAGCTCTTTGATATTTATGTTCTTTACTAGCCCTTCACATCTATGTTGTTCTTTGAACATAATGCTCCAAATTGTTTAAATGCTTTCCCACCTGAACAATTACCTGTGCGTTATGTTTACACTGATGTACAAAAGGCCTTTAAATTTTGCATTTGAATTCTGTCTAGAGAGACAAAAATTTCTGGGAGACATCAGTAAGTACATGAAAGTGGAACTTTTTTTTAAGCACAAACTAGCATTTTTACTTTAAGGAATGCCTACTTGAATTCCCTTTTCTCTCTTCTGCTATTCTGATGCTTCTGTTTTCAGAATCCAAAAAGCTACTGAATCTCTGAAGACCTTTAGGCCAGCAGCTGAAACTACTTTTGAAGACTTTGTGGTGGACATTGCTAAGCAAGAAGACATCCTTGGTGACTTGTCCTTCCATTCCAATGGTAAATTTTGAGGGCATCAAGTCTTTCTCAAGTTATGGCTTTAAGGGCTTCTCTGGGGAAAGGCAAAACTTACACAGGGCAGCAGTTGCAGAGCTCAGTCTTGTGATGTGACTTGCATTGTCCCTTCTGTGTCTATAATCCTGAAAACATTACCTGGCAGCAGTGTTATCTTCAGCTTTCATAAGGAAGCTAAGATGCCATTGGATTCAGTACCAGTTTACACTTATTTCCAAAATATTGTAGTTACATCATACTTGGTCTACCTAGAAGCTTCTTATTGCATGACAGAAAATAATAGGTTTAATACATTTATTTTTTGGCTGCCAGAAATAAAGGCTTGAGCCTTTCAAAGTAGAAACAAAAATTAAGAGATTTACTTAAGTGCATGAACAGAAAACCACCCTCATCTGCTCTCTTTAACTGAACGAGTCAGATGCACTCCTTACACAGGGCTATAACCGCTCAACAAAGGGGTTGGATGGTTAATTCTAAAACAAAGTATATCTAAATTTGAGTGTTTTTTTCTCATTTATTTCAGGTCTAGAAATACCAGAAATCAATGAAGAGCAGAGCAGAATGTACAACCAAGCTCTGATCAGTTGGGAATGCCCTGGGAAGACAGACTCAGCTGACATCTATGTTCTTGAGTATCATAAGCTTAATAGAGAAGAGGAGAATGTGACATGGCAGAAGACTGAAGTTTGTGGCAAGAGCAAAGTAGTGTCTGATCTAGATGATGACAGCAGCTATGCCTTTAGAGTTCGAGGATATAAAGGGTCCATCTGTAGCCCTTGGAGCCGAGAAGTTATTTTGCGTACACCTCCAGCTCCAGGTATTGGGTTTTCTTATGTGGTGATTCTGTGTCTGTCAGTGTTAAGAGCTGTAAGTATTTTCCAGTAGCTCCCAGATGTCCACTACATGGTTACCAGTTGCATAAATGTTTAGAAGCACTATTAAAAGTTAAGTAGGTAACATACAGAGACTGGTTGCTTGCATGACATTCCTGGTAGCGTTTAAAAGTGAGAAATTCTAATGCCAGTGTGACTTATAATGTAGTTTATAAGCACAGAAGGCCAAATAGTTAACTAAGCAGAATTTTTTTGGGATACTGTTTTTCAGTTTTCAGTTTTCTTTTTGATGACAAATGTGGGTACAACAGTGAACACCTCCAGCTGAACCCAAGAAGAACCTCTGTGGAAAGTAGGGCTGGATTTCCTTTACTGCTGGGATCTGAGCGCCTGCAGGTTGGATGCTACACAACCCTGGATTACATCATTGGTGACACTGGGATTGCCAAAGGAAAGCACTTCTGGGCCTTTCGGGTGGAAGCCTATTCATACCTGGTAAAAGTGGGAGTTGTTCCTAGCAACAAGATACAGAAATTGTTCCACAGTACCCATGATGTGACCAGCCCAAGGTAAATTGCAGACTCTGCTTAATGTATACTCTATATAAGGAGATGGCTGTTTAAAAAGTAAATTAAGGGCAAGTCTGGTCTCAGTATGCAAGGTGAGCCTAACCAGCGAAAAGTGGTTTGAAGAACATGGTATAAGCAGGTTGTCCTGTTCATCCCTACTGTTAACAGGAAGATGTTCTCATATCCAGAGTCCTATTTTGTTTCTTTTTAGGAAAGAAGTCAGATTCCTCTAGATGTAAAGGTATGTCAGTTAAAGCAAGAAGGTTAAAAAAAAAAGCGAAAGTTGTAAGTTGGAAGCAACGCTTAATTATCAGTGGTAAGCCTCTGCCTTAATTCCCTTAGGGAATCCCCTTTACTGGATTTGGCAGCCATTCAGAGGTACAATGTTCACTGTGCATATTTGCATATTTTTGCAGTAACTTGCGTCACAGTGGATTCCAAGTCACTGGCTTATCTCAGGCTGTGTGCTTACATACAGTACTGGAGTGCTACAGTACTAAGCACAAGCCAAAGTACAGTGGGCAAACTAATAAAAAGATATCCATCTCTCAATTACATTGTAGTAAACCTGGATATGTGTAGGAACTGCAGGCTGGGAGGCTATCTCCTGGGGACTCTTTTTCAGAAATTTAACAAATATATTGGCTTCCACCTATGTAGCACACTGGAAGTGTGTCAACTCAATCTTGAGCTGATTAAAGTCGGAGCATTTTTGCAAAGTGAAAAATTAGATCCAGATTTCTTGATTTCTTTTTCCTTATCAACACATGTATCTGCAAAACTTTAGCCAACACATATCCAACTGCCGCTCAAAGCCCCCGAAACTGAAACCCCTGGAATCCCTAGGTAAGGATTGCCTGCACTGAAAAATGTGTGCTTTTCTGGTATGTCTTTCTTGGACAGAGGTTGGGGGAAAAACATGTAGACTGAGCAAATATGGCTAGGACCTTTTCCAGTAACCACATGGGAAGTGGTCCAGAAAAGCCTTCAGACAGAGTACTTAAAAAAAAGCCCCAAAAATTAAACCACTAAGCCACTATCTTTTGTTGTGAATTTTAAAGACGCTGTAATATAGCAGCAGTATGGAAAACTCACTGGACATCATCTTATCTGTAAGAATTAGTCATTTTTGCTAAATTACTTCTCAAGTTAACTAATTTACTATACCTATAGGTTCATTAATGATTGCCCAGCAAAACTACATTTAGACACATCCGCTCCTTAGTAAAGCCTTTTGTGGTCTTGTCCTTATTAGAGTTTATTATTTGAAGTGGCCCAAGTGAGTGTTCTCCACCTACTAAATGTGTCTTCCTTCCTGGCTTAGGTGTGTATCACTGGTGTAAGCAATGCCTGGTGGGAGGAGTCCTGTGACTGGTGTACCACCTTGGATGGTTGCAGGCTCTTCAGGAGGGACAGGCAGGGCAGGCGAGGCAGTGAGGTGGTGTTGTGTGTAATGGAGGGGCTGGAATGTATGGAGCTTGCAGTTGGTGATGGCACAATTGAGAACCTCTGGGCAAGGATTAAGGGACAAACAAAGTAGGTGTCATCCTGGGAGTCTACTACCGGCCACCCAGCAAAGATGATGAACTGATGAATTATTCTTTAAGGAACCAGGGGACATATCTCCATCAACTGCACTTGTCCTTATGGGGAACTTCACCTTGCCAGATGTTAATAGGGAGCATCACACAGCTGGCACAAACAGGTCCAGAAGACTCCTAAAACACATGGGTGATAACTTTATGGTACAGGTACTAAGGGAGCTGACTAAGAAAGGTGCCCTCCTTGATTTGTTCTTTTTTAGCAGCGAGAATCTCATGAATGAATTGGTGATTGGTAGCTCTCTTGGCCACAGCAACCACAAAGTAATTGAGCTTAAAATCTCTGTTGTCAGGAGGAAAAGTGCCAGCAAAGCTTCAACTCTGGACAGGAAGAGAACAGACTTCAGGCTGCTCAGGGAACTAGTGAGTAAGGTCCTCTGGGAAAATGCTATTGAAGATGCTGATCATTTTTTAAGCACCATCTGCTAAGGGCAGAGGACCAGGCAATTCCAAAATTTCAGAAGTCAAGCAGGCAAGGCAGAAGGCTGACTTGGCTGAGCAGGGATCTTCTAGACTTAAGGCAAAAAAAGAAAGTAAGACCAATGAAAGCAAGGTTGGGCATCATGGGAGAAATACAGAGCTACCATTCGCTACTGTAGGGAGAAAATTCATGTGGCCAAAGTCCAACTGGAGTTGAAGCTGGCCAATATTGTGGGGGATAATAAAATGAGGGGGTTTTTTTTAAAAAAATTAATAGCCAAAGTCAGTCAGAAATAACATTGGCCCATTACAAGATGGGGATGGTTACCTCACTAACAGGGGCATAGACAAGGCAGAGGTGTTTAGTGCTTTATTCACCTCAGTTTTCAACACCAGGGTGATGGGCTCTAGGGGTCCCAGAACTCTTGAGGACTATGACTGTGAGAATGATCAACTCCCAGCCAACCCCAAACTTGTGCAGGATTTTCTGTTCCACCTGAATCTCTATAAGTCTGTGAGGCTTGAGGGGATTCACCTTTAGGGTACTGAGTGGGTTGGTGTCATTGTGAGATCTCGCTAGTGTCAATGGTCTTTAGAGGTCTCAGTCAACTGGAAGCTGTTAAATGTTCTGGTTTTTGAGAAGGGCAGGAAGGATGAATCTGGTAGCTACGGGCCTGTCAATCTCACTTCAGTGACTGGTAAAATTATGGAGAGGATTATTCTGGGAATTACTGAACAAGACCTGAAGGACAGTGCAGTCATCAGTCACAGCCAGCTCAGGTTCAGCAGGGGGAAGTCCTTCTTGAAAAACTTACTTTCCTTTCATGACAAAGGTAACCCACCTAGCTGACCAAGGGAAGCCACTTGTTGTAATCTCTTTGTATTTCAGTAAAGCTTTTGATACTGCTTCTCCCAGGATCCTTCTGGGATCACCCAGTGCACTGCTGCATAAATAAATTGTGTGTTGGGTGAGCAACTGGTTCATGGATTGGGCACAAAGAGTTTTAGTGAATGGGGTAGCATCAGGCTGGTGACTGATTACTAGTGAGGTTCCACAGGGCTCTCTCCTCGGCCCAGTTCTCTTCAATATCTTCTCAAATGGATGCAGGACTCAAAGGTACATTAAGTAAGTTTGTTGCTGATACTAAATTGGGAGAAGATGTTTACTCCTTAAAGGCCCTGCAGAGAGATCTCGACGAATTAGAGGACTGGACAATCACCAACCCTATGAAGGTTAAGAAAGATGTGCTGAATTCTAAGCCTGGGAGGGGGGAACCCTGGATACATGGACAGACTGGGGAATGAGATGCTGGAAAGCAGTGCCATGGAAAGGGGCCTGGGGGTCCTGATCAACAACAAGTTGAATCGGAGTCAGCAGTGCCCCGGCAACCAGGAGGGCCATCCGTGTCCTGGGGGGCATCAGGCAAACCATCACCAGCTGGTTAAGGGACAGGATTGTCCCTCTCTGCTCTGCACTGCTGTGGTGTTGCCTTGAGTCCTGTGTGCAGTTTTGGGCACCGTAATACAAAAAAGACACTAAGTTGTTAGCATCCAAAGGAGGGCTATGATGATGTTGAAGTGTCTAGAAGTGAAGCTGTATGAGGAGCGTCTGAGGTCATTTGGCTTGTTCAGCCTGGGGAACAGGAGACTGAGGCGAAGCGGAGGGACAGGTACAAATCTTTTCTTCCTGGTGACCAGCGACAGCACCCACGGGAACGGCATAATGCTGTGTTGGGAGGTTTAGGCAGGATATTAGGATAAGGTTTTTCACCCAGAGGGTGGTCAGGCGGTGGAACAGGCTTCCCAGGGAAGTGGTCACAGCACCAAGCCTGACAGAGTTCAAGAAGTGTTTGGACAATGCTCTCAGGCACATGATTTGATTATTGGGGTTGTCCTGGGCAGGGCCAGGAGTCAGACTTTGATGATCCTTGTGGGTCCCTTCAAACTCAGGGTATTCTATGATTCTCTGATATTCTTTGAGGTTTTTTTGGGTGATCGTGTGGTGTTTCCTTTTTTACAAACATGTTTTCTCCAGTTCACATCGCTTCAGAATTTGACAAATGCACATGGTTGTTTTTCTGTTCCAGATACGAGCAAGACAGTGGTCATGACAGTGGGAGTGAAGATGCCTTCTTTGACTCATCACAGCCTTGCACACTGGTCACTTTAGGCATGAAGAAGTTCTTTATCCCCACTACACCTGCTGCTCTCAAGGATCCAGCAAGCAGAATCCTTCCCCTGCCATCATGCCTGGGCATTTGCCTTGACTGTGACAGAGGCAGGGTAGGGTTTTATGATGCAGGCCGTATGAAATGCCTTTATGAGTGCGAGGTGGATTGCTCTGGCATAATGTACCCAGCATTTGCTTTAATGGGTGGTGCTGCAGTTCATCTTGAGGAAGCTGCCACAGCAAAGTACAGGGAGTACAATGACGACATCTAGTGCAGTGATATCTCTTCCCATTGCTCTTCTGAGATGGAAAATGAAAGCAGAAGAATTCTGCCTTAGTTTTCAGTCCTGATTAATTATATTCTACCTACGTGTTGCTCACAAGCCTATGGCCCATGTTTTTTTGAGATAAACGGTCCAGGCACTTTCCGCACTAAAGGAATTCTCCTGCCTTTCTTGTGATCTGTGCAATGCTGTCCTCCACAGATTTTTTTTTTCTGGGGGAAGCAGAGAAGAAGTTTGACTAGCAACCAAAATTTGCTCTTCAGGACTAGCAACCAAAACTTACTCTTCAGGGGTAGAAATCTGCCTTTTATTTAACTTAAATCCTTACATAGTCAGTTTTGTATTTAATGAAGTCAAAGCTGACAGTGAGTGATTGCTATTCTTCTTTTAAGAAATCTACCTGAATGCCTCTGAGGGGTCAAATGTTTTCCTGTTAACCCCTGAGCACCAGTTGGGCCTTTCAGCACAAAATAGCATTCTGAAAAATGCAATATAAACCAGGAAGAAATCAGAAATCAGAAATGCCGTTGAACATTTAAGTTATACTTGGAAAGAGGAGGGTAAACTTGAATATGATTGCATGTTGTATACCTTTAATGTGATTGTAAGCTAAAACTCAAGTTCTGACACATGGTGTCGTATAGTTGGTGGCATAATGGTAGGTTTTTTACTCTTCCATGCTTTTACTATAAGCTATTTAAAATAAAGTGCAATTTAACCTTAAAAGTTAGAATTTGGAGTAAAAAATCAGAAGTGTTTGCATTTGTGAATAATAGTACCTGGTATTTAAGCAAAACCAAGGGGGTTATTGACATGAGTAATCATACATGAACTTGAAAAAAAAATCAGGTATTTCTTTTAACACTCACTCTTATAGGTTAATTTTTTTATCTAGTAGCAGCTTCGGTTTTTCTTAGTAAGAATGTTAAAAGTGCACTGATTAAGTTTTGAGACCTAATTTCTGCCTTAAAGAATGTCTCCCTTCAACTTTCAGTTCTTGTAATGTTAAAAACTGTATCACACAGTAGTTTTTCCTAGAATCATAGAAACACAGAATAGCTTGGTTTGGAAGGGACCTTTAAAGACTGTCTAGTTCCAATGCTCATGTCATGGCAGGGACACCTTCCACTCGACCAGGTTGCTCAAAGCTATGTCCAACCTGACCTTGAACACTTCCAGGGATGGTGTGGCAGTTTGAGCCACATTAGAAATCCAAAATCCAATTTCAGGCTTCCCCCCACCCCTTCCCACAATTTATCCCAACACCAGAGAGAAACTTTCAGGCCAGAGGCTTCTACCAGGGAAGGGGGAAGTATATACATTTATTTTACACAAATAAATACCATACAAACTAACGGCAACTATATATATATATTACATTTCTGTCAGTCCTTTTAAGCCCCTCCCTTTAACTTTAGTCCAGGAGAAGCCTTTTCAGGTTGCTAAGTAACCAGTCTCTCCCTCGTGGGAGTGTTCAGGGAACCCGAACACTCCCCCCTCACCAAGCTCTAGCTGTTTGTGGAAGTTTTTCCTCCTCACGAAGTCCAAGAAGATAGCTTTGAGTCTTTTCTCCTTGGTCTGCTGTATGATCTCTCTTTCTCAGTCTCATACCTTGGTTCGTAGGCTGCTGCAGTGTAGTTCAGCTTATCAAGTGTCCTCCGAGTCAGTTTTCGGCTGTCCCCGGTCAGCTTCGGTGGGGCAACTCCCGAGCTCTTGGCCCATCTCCAATTTCACCTGGGATTCTTCTCCTGAGCACTGAGCCTCCTCCTCTGGCCCGTCTCTTGGCTCAGCTTCAATGCTGAGCCTCTCCTCCACTTACAGTGGAGGGAAAGAGAAAAAAAGCCCCCCTCCACAGCTTAACTGCAGAAAGGAGGGGGGAGAGGGCTTGGCTGCAAAGCCTGCCTCTCTCCTCTTGCCTCAGGTGCTGTGAGTCGCGTCCCTCACAAACACTCACTCTAAATGCTGCCTCTAACTTTGGCTTGGGCAGAGCTGGGGGGCCGCAGGGCTCCCCTTCCCCCTCGGAGGGGGAAAGAAGGAGCCCAGCCGCCCCCTGGCCTTGTCCACCTACGTGCAGCAGACACCAACAGCAGAACTGCCAACCGCTTCCAGTGCTGTGATATATGATTTTTCAGCAGGAGCGAACAACATGGATGGTGACTGGCTCTCCAGGGAACACTGCCCTGGCACACAATCACCTCTGAGCCCCCAAACTCCCAGGGGGGGGCAATTTCAAACTATGACAGATGGGAAACCACAGCTTCTCTGGGAAACCTTCTCCAGTGTCTTAATACCCTTATTGTTAGAAATTTCTTCCTTATATCCAATCTAAATCTAAGCTCTTTTAGTTCAAAAGCATTGCTCCTCGTCCTGTCTCTACAGGCCTTGGTAAAAAGTCTCTCTCTCTCCCCCTTTCTCCATCTTTCTTTTAAGCCCTTTTTGTACATTGAAAGGCTGTAATAAGGTCTCTCCAGAGCCTTCTCTTCTCCAAGCTGAACAACTCCAGCTCTCTCAACCTGTCTTCACAGGAGAGGTGTTCCAGCCCTCTGACAATTTTTGTGTCTTTCCTCTGCACTGGGAGCCCTAGAGCTGAATGCAGTACTCCAGGTGGGGTCTTGGTAGAACAGGGTGGGAGAATCACCCTGATGGCCACCCAGTAGCCCAGGATACTTCATGTGCTCCAAGCACACATTGCTGGTTCATGGCCAATTTTTCATCCACCAGGATGCTCAAGACCTTTCTGTAGGGCTGCTCTCCATCTCCTAGTCTGTGTTGATACTGGGGATTACCTGGATCCAGGTGCAGGACCTTGTGCTCAGTCTTGGGGAACCTCATGAGATCCACATGAACACTGGTGCGGTGCAGACCCTTGAGGGACACTACTCATTACTGGTTTCCACTTGGGCATTGAGCTATTGACTGTGACTCTTTGGATGTGGCTATCCAACCAATTCCATATCCACTGAACAGTCTATTTAATCAAACCCATATCTTTCAAGTTTAGAGGTAAGAATGTTATGGGGGATCCTATCAAAGCCTTAGAGAAGTCCAGGTATATGATATCTGTCACTCTTCCCTTATCACTGATACAGTCACATGGTCACAGAAGACCACCAGGTGAATCAGGCATGTGAACTCATGTTGGCTGTCCCTGATTACTTTTTTGTCTTCCATAAGTTTTGACTTATCTTCCAGGTGAGTCTGTTACATGATCTTACGGGACATGGAGGTGGACTGCCTCTATTTATAGAAACCTATATATAAAAGAATAGGTTGCTTGCACTGTCAACTTGTGGAAAAGTAAGGATCTAAAGTGAAGGATGTTTCTGATAAATACTTGGTGCTTTCTAATTTGGGGATATGCTTTCTAATTTGGGGATATGCTTTGTAATTTGGGGATAGTGTTTCATCTTGAATGTGTGTGAAGTATGCTTACTAAGTACATGTATACAGCTGTAGAGCTGTGAAATGAGACCTGAAAATCACAATACAGTTAAATGAATGTAGGCCATAATGCAAAATTTTTGTAGGCTTTACTGTCTGAACTGTTGTACTAATCTGATCTGTACAGATCCACCCCTCCCAGTGTTCTCTCTCCTAAGCCTCTGACTGGTGGCCACTGTCAGAAAAACTCGGCAGAAATGTTGTCTGCTCCAAGGTGAGCATGACAGCTCACTTGGGGCTAGAAAGGCCCAGCAAGGGCAACTTCTTGTCTGGGTCTCACCTGCAAGTATTTCTATCTTGGTAAGGCTGTGTGGAAGTGCACTCCCCAGCTTCAGTGTGGGCTTGTGTGAGAAACACTTTCCTGTCCCAGGCAGCAGATGTGAAGCAGGGGATATCTTCTGGAATTTTCTCCTGCAGGAGAAAAGGCAAGTTGTCCCCCACTAGTTATCCTTTAAGTAATTTCTTTTGTGATAGGTGATTATCATCATAGCCTTTCATTTCCATCATTCCTTCTCTTTCATCTTTCCTCTTGCTGGATTGCCCTCTTCTCGTCTTCTGAGGCTGACTGAAGAAGCCCTCCATAAGATACTGTTGCTGTGAGGGATGAAAACATTTTGAGTTTTCCTTTCCATAGCCCTAAAATTGTATTTGCCTTTTTTCATTGATACTAAGCTGATGTTGATGAACCTTCTTCTCCCTTGTTTTCCATGCAATCCTGATGGTTAGTTGTAAACAAGCTTTGCACATAGGGATTTCCCCACCCGGTGTGTTGTTTTGCATTTGTTAATGTTGATAATGCTTGTTTACCTAGTCACAAAGTTCTGAGGGCCTTCTGCAGCTCTTCAATCACTTCTAGACCTGGATGTTCCTGAGTAGCTTCATAGGTAACACAAACATGACCATTTTTTTGTTTGTTTGTTTCCAGGTCTTGGAGTAAATTAAAGTTGTAATGAGACACAGCAAGTCTATCTACTTTTAAAACTTTTCCTTCCTCCCACTTTTTTTACCCTTCAATATTTATTAAACCACAAGTCAAACACTGAAAACTCTTACATATTGATACACTCTGTTGAGTAGGTGACACTTGAGTGCAGCAGTCAAGTAGACCCGGGAGAAGGGATTCTCACTTCAGTAGCTGTGACTTCTCCTATTGTATAATTGGCATTTGTTGGTTCATCTACCAAATGTAACATTGGCTTAAAGCTATATCATAGGGTTGAACTTTCTGATTTCTTGTTTCCAGGCCAAATCTCTTTCCTTAGAGAAAGCTTTCACTTTTGATTCCTCTGTTTCAGAAATTGATCTAAATTTGAGGGTTTATGTCGTGGTTAGCACTCTGCAGTTCCACATTTAGATTCTTTATAAGCATTTGGATCGATATCACCAGGCCTTTTGCTACTTTATGGAAATATTCATAAATGGAACACTCTATCTTAGATATGAAGTCAGTGTCTCAGACTCATTGATTTAAAAAAGGGGATTACTGGTTGAGAATACAGAAGTAAGAAATTAAAAATTTAAGGGTTTTTTTTTCCTACTATAGTTTTAAATTCATTTAGGATGTGTTCTGCTATGCAATTACTTACTCTATGGGACAGAAACTGACGCTACTTTAAACCTTTATCTACCTTTTGATATATTTGTTTGAATTTATCTCATTCTGAGTTTAAAAATTGGTTTGGCTTTTGTTGTTACTTGAATACTTAGTATGCATTCCAGACAGTACTCTTTGGTGCTTACTTCAGCTTATTAAATAAAAAAACACACTGTCAAGAGGCACTGACAACATGCTGTGATATTTTTTCCACTACCATGGAAGCGTCAACTTTCAAAAATGCAGTTCAGCAGTACTTGCCTGTCCAGATAATTATTTTTTCAAGTTTATCCCTATGAAACAGCACTTTACAATGTAGACTAAGCTAAAAATAGTGTGGTAATGTGTGGATCTTTGTGCAATATAGCTGTTTGGTGACTGTGGTGTGACTTGCAAAGCTTCATGCAGATGTGAATTGTGTAAACACTTTTTAGATAATCAAAAGCTTTAACAAAAGGCCTTGTTTAAAACATATTCTGAAATGTAAAAGTGTTGTCTTGTTTTTTTTTAATAAAAGCCGGAAATACAGTATCTTAGTAATTCACCTTATTACATCTGAAGTACCCTTGTTGAAATAATGTTTTCTGCAATAGATGACAATAGCTTACTTGAGGGGAGAAAGCAGTGCTTTTGTTTCTTGTGTTTGCCCATACACCAGTACCTCTGATATTAGGAGGACTAAGGAGTCTAGTTTGGACTAAGCACCAGGCTTCTACTTAAAATGCTGATGTTAGGAGCTTGGCTGCCTGACCCTCCCTCCCCAGTTGGGGAAAAAAAATGTGCATCCAGAAGGAACTTCGCTCTTGGGCATTTTCAAGGGGACCTACACATTCCCTGACAGAGGAAGTAGATGGTACTTGGCTCTCCAACCTGAGCAGCTCTGCCAAGAAACGTCGGGTTGGATGGACCTGCCTTACTCTGCAGTTCTGAAAATTAGTACCACTGCTTAAATTGGCATACCTTTGAAAAATTCAGTGTTTACATTTGTCAATGCTGCTGTTTGCAGGATGTTTTAAAGTTTCAGCCTCTGGTGGTTGCTGCCTCCAGGCCAGCTGTGTGAGCTGCGGTGGAGGCTGTATTCACAGGCAATGTCCTGTGAGCTGTGCTAGCGCAGTTAAAGCAGTCAATGCACTATGTGTCTACTTCTGGCTGTCCCCATTTCTCTAGTATAGATGTATATAGATGTAGTATGGATGAGAAGATGACTAGGGCACTGATATTTTTCACCTGCCTCACTGGGACTTTGTAGTCTTCCTTGATCCTAGCCATTTCTTGGCCTGCAACACCATTTGTACCCACATGAAACAGTAGTAGTGGGTAGTAGTCCATGGTCTTGATAGGTTGGGGTACCCTCTTGGCAGCATCACAGATCTTAGGCCCTGGTAGGCAGCATACTTCTTGTGCCTCTCTATCAGGCTGGCAGATGGGTGCCTCAGTGCTCCTTAACAGAGAGTCACGAGCAACTTTTTGATTTGACTGCCATCCTCAAGTATGTAGTTCGAAGGTATAAATGACAGGTTTGTTTATTGCTTGAGGCATAGTAAAACTGCCACTATTGAGACAGAAGGGTGGCTGAGGAAGCTCTCAAAAAAGGCTTGTGCTGAAGAATATTCTGAGTGCCCCATCAGCACATGAATGCAGAGCTGTCTCCTGCTTTCTGGGGTGCTTGCCATCAGGGGAAGGCTGAGATGGTCTTTGGCTCAGCTCCTATTCAGTACCAAGTTCCTGAAAGCTTATTTTGAGATTCGAAAAACAAACGGTGCATCTGTGTGAGAGGGAATTTCAGTTTGCACTGGAGTCTCAAATTAGAAAGAAGAGGCTTTGACTTGGCCTGAAGGATATTTCTAGCTCCTTGGCAAAATTGTAAGGCTTTTTGTGTATTTATTGCCCAACTATAAACATTGCACTGAGCAAATTCAACTTAGGCTGAAAGGATCCATTTGTTCTAGCTAGCCTGCCTGGTTTGACAGGCTTAGTCCTGTTCTTAACCCTTTTATTCCTTCTGCATGCTGTCTCCCATAAGACATTTGCAATAGAGAAGTGAGGGGGCTCAAGCAGTCTAAAAAAATAGTTTTCTCAAAATTAATTTTCTGCTGTCTGTGTTTTAAATTCTGCCTCTCTTTCCCTCTATCATGCCCATATCAGCTCAGCTTTGTTGCAGTTATTGGATTTCCTGCTGCTCTTTTCTCAGACCTGAAAACAACTACAGCAGCAGTATCCTCTCCTCCTCTGTTCACTGTAATGATATAGGAAGGAATTAAAAAAAATACAACCTATCAGATGAAGGTGGAGAGAAAGTGCCCTGGGTAGACAGAAAACTCACATTGGGATAAAAAAAAAATTTAAAAAATCAGAGAAAATGAAAAAGAACTATTTTCTTTCTCAGACTATCTGGTGGCTCTCCTGGGATGGTTGAGCAGGGAAGGGAACCAGGTAGGCTGAGGAAGTTCCCACCGGTGCTGCTAAATATGGACACCCTGCAGAACCACTTGGCATGTTGTCCAGAAGTGGCTGTTGCTGGGGTTGGTGGGGTTGGTGGGGGTGGTGTAGCCCACCATGGCTACCTGGTGGACTAAAACAGGGGAACGTTCAGTGTGTTTCTCCCAGTTTCTTCCTAAATGGCACGATGTGCAAATGACTTAATTTCTGCCTGAGCTTAGAAAAAAAAAGATTATATTTAGACTCTGTGTTGATTTAAAAGATGTCCATCTCAAAAAAACTCTTGTCTTCATATCTATCTGTCCTTTCTTAAAAAGAGAACTGTGGCATAGCTTTTAAGGGTAGAATTTTTAGTAAAGCAATTTAAGTGAGTCATCCTACTTTGCTATGTAGTATGGTGCAAACCCACCATGACTGAACTGGTGGAAGGAAAAAATTTCCTTTAAGAAAAGGTCTCATAAATACTCCTTCAAAACTGAGGTAAGCGATGAATGATGATTATAAACTGAGAATTCATTTGAGAAGTCATTTCAGAAGAGAATTCCAGGAATTTGAACTAACTACTTGGCTGGGGGAAATGATTCATTTCGTTCCTCACTGAACCTACCTATATTATAGACATCTGGATATATGCATTTACATTTGTGCTTTAGTGCATGTATCTTTTTTCCAGAAAGTTCCTTGACTATTCATGAAATTTTTAGGAAGGTCAGAAGACACTGAGACTCATTCAAATAATACTGGGAATGGTTCTTAGGACCAATTTATTCAAGATTTTGCATAGTGCTGGATTAAGTGTGCTCATTGCATCCAGGTATTTAGATTATTGAGGTAGCAGGGGATGGTCATTTCCTATGCACCCAAAAGTGTACAGGCTGAAGGGCTTGTTTACTGTAGGACAGAAGGACCTGTGCCGGTGCTGATGGTACAACTCCTGTATCTGTGAACGCTAAATCAGAAGAAGATGTGATGATGTGACGTACTCCAGTGGAGCTGACAGGATTACTTTTCCTCAATTTTTTCCCCACCAAATCTGTAGACAACACAGACACTTGTCACCTTCCTCCCTACTGTTTCTTGGGACTTACTATAAGGATCTAGAGTTGGGAATGAAGTTAAGGGGCACCTTTCAAGCCCAGTTCCTGTATTTCTGCCCTGGCAGGAACACTCCGTGGCCATGTCTACAGGATACCCACTCAGGGTGTGGACCCCCCACAGCATATGCTGTGGGGAAGAAGGGGAAGAACCCTTCTTCACAGACAACCCAGGAGATAACTAGCAAAGGAAGCAGGTTTTGCACAGACATTCCAGACCCAAGTTGAATTTGTCACTTCTTCCCTTATTTAGAATGTGCTATATATCAGGCACCCTCTGATACTTCAGGGTGTTTATGCAGATGTGAATTCATTCATGCTGGTTTTATTAAAACTTTTTCCTGCCTCACAGGGGAACAGGCAAACTCTTACACAAAGTAAGTGTAACTCAAACTGTTTGTTTATCTTTTTTTAAAATGATGATAGAGTCCATTTTAGAAAGCTATTGAGATAGAAAAATGAGGATGAAGAAGGATAAGACTAGGAGTTGTTATGAGAGAAAAATCATGTATAGTACCAGGTTTGTATTATTTTAATTTTCTTTCAGAGCACTTTGTTATGATCACATCATAAAAAAGGATGGAAAATCTATTTTCAAGACACTAGAGAGAAAAGGATGTACCAGTAAGATTTCTCTCTGCAAATCCTATTTGTTCTCCAAATACTTTAATACTATTGCTAATTTTTTTTTAATTTATCCAGTTTGTGTTTTGTCCATGGAAGCAGGCTGGCCATCTCTGAGCCCCATCCAGTTCCCCATGCACCAGCCAGCACCTAGCAGTCACAGCACCCATATTGGTGTATTTCTACTGTAATCAAAGGGCAGTAACATACAGTATTCAGATTTGTGGTGTAAATGCATTCAAGAGTAACTGAACATGAGTTTATCTTCCAGCACACTTTTTCTAACTTTCAGTGAGACCAGTCAGTACAACAGCACACATTGTTTTGGTGGGCTTTTCCTCGAGGCCCTGCAGCCGTTTTTTGTTGGGTCTCAGAAGCTGGTTTTTCAGGCAGAGTGAGCAGATGCTCTGGCTACCCATCCTGCTCACTCGTGCTCCACGGGGGCTGTTGTCCATGAGGGGGACAGCTGCCATCCCTTGGAGCTTCAGCTCTCCCTGCCAAGGGTCAGGAGTCCCTCTGTCAGTGCTAACTTTGAGGTTTTGCTGGTTTAGGAAAACTCCCCCTGGTACTCTGGCATGATCCTCTGCTCCAGGACACTCCTGCCAGAGCTAGCTCCAGGTTCATCCTAATAAAGTCAGTTGCATGTATTGGTGAGCCTGGAACATGTAGTAGGGCAGCAAGGAAGAAATGTTGAAGTATTAATAAGAATGCATACTCAAAACATACTGATGGATAAGTACAAACTAAAGAGAGATGGTCTGTGTGGTTTCACACAGCTGTTGGAAGTATTTCCTGGGAGACAGGCTGAGCCTGCTTTGTTCTGCTTCATGTATAGTGAGTATGTGCTTTGCTTTGTACAATCTGCAGTCTCACAAATACCCATTTACTTCTCAAGGGAGAAGTGAAAGATTTAAGTTTGCGCCAAGTGCTCTCTGACATGGGACCAACCTAAGCTTTAATGTATTTTCCAGTGCTGCTGGTAGCATTGGGCTGTCCTCAACGGAACATACAAGAAGTGTTAAGGCACAATGGGTGGCTGCTTTGAAATAAATATGGGAAATGGTTCTTCCACTTTGAAATGCAAACCCAAAGACAAAGCCACTGCTTCAGTGGCTGCCATTCTGTTCCCTTTGATATGACACATACAATGCAAATGTATGCTGGAGAGCAACAATCAAAAGGCTTTGAAAAGCAAAGAAGGAGAGAGAACATATTTGTATTTTCCACAGCTGTTATGCTAAGCAATGCACAGCCTGTTGAAACAGAGTTCAACAAGTAGGTCTGCAGAGAACAACTTGTTGAAAATTAAGTTAAAAGCTTGCACCTCCCCAGTATGACTCAGTGAATGATCATACTGTGTTTCAAAGTTGACATCAATATGGTTCACATTTGCAATGTGTTTGCTATAACAAATTTAGGTTTGGCTTTGCCAGCTTCAACATTGAGAAATCTGCTGGAAGTTGTTAAGTTGTCTTTGGGGTGAACTCTGATTTAAGAAGAATGTTCTTTATCGTTACAAAAAAGATTTTTTTAATCAGTAGTTGACATTTGTGCTTGCTTTGTGGATTTAGCAAAATCTGAACTTCTTACACTTGGTTATTTCCTTTTAAAATGATACAAAACTTTTTTTCTCCCTGTGCTTCCCTCATTTCTTAATAATACCAAAAGGGAAGCAAGTGGTACTGAGAAAAAAAAAATCCTCAAAAAACAAATCTACAACTTTTTCTAATTATAAAACAATATTAAGTTTTATTTTCAAAAAGACAAAACTCTAAGTGACCTATGGGTTCTGTGTTCCTGAACTAACAAAGTAGATGTCTGATGCAGACATAATTATTTCTTCTTTTTAGTGCAGACAGGATTTTAACCATGTTCTTTAACCTGGCATATCTGTTTTTATGGCCTGAATATATCCAGTGTCCAAAGCAAGTTTAGGATTCATTCACATGTGTTTACTTCATGTGTAACTAAGCCAAAACATATTCAGCCCCAAATTGTTTGAAGCTATGAAATGGACTTTGTTCCAAGGTTTGCTGAAGCAAATAAAAAATCAGAGCAAAACAGCGTTAAGTCAAGATACCGGAAAAGCAAAAAAGGCTATGATTATAAATTTTTCAGAAAAATTAGTTAGTGTTGTAACCTCATCATACAAGAGCCTGACAATTTTTAATTCTTTTTTCTGTAACTGAGTTACCGGAACATTTTTATCTCTCTGACCCTCCACTTCATATAATAGGTTTAGTCTAAATGCTTGCAAAATAATTTATATGCTGATATAGATAGTGGCAGAAATATTTAACAGGTAGTCAATATTAGTTTGCTTTGTTTAACAGCTAGGGCTTTCTATCTTAGCAAAGTGCTAAGACTACAATATTGCAAGTACCAAACTATTTGTTGAAGTAGAAGGAAAACCCTGTTCTACACCTTCATTAACAAGCCCTGATTTGATCTTTGGGTGGCTATCATTTGATAGTTAACAATAACAAGCTTGCGATTATTTAAGTTTTATGCTAAATTTTGCACATTTAATTATTAAAACCTATTGCTGGATTCAATAGAAGAAAGAAGAAAAACATGTGTTGAGCCTCAGTTGGAAAATACCAAATAATTTGTCTCATTTTGAAACAGCTAATCCCCTCCAGGAAAGCTCAGCTCTCCTGTGTTTAAGAGAGTGTACTCTACTGACAAAACATTGACTGATCATTTCCTTTTGCAGAATATCTTTCACACAAAAAGGCTGTCAAAGATAAAGCCGAGCAAACAGAACAAAGCCAGCTTTGAGAATGTAATTTCAACCCATCTTTCTTGTATTAGTTTCAAGACCCTATCACTGCACTTCTGTAGCTTCATAAATTCCAGAACAGACCGCAAAAGAAGCCAAGAACAACACATTTTGTTCAACTGCAAATTAGCTTTGTGCTGGAGAGATGCCAGTGTATGCCCACAGAAAGATGAAGATCATAACAATAGACGTGAAAACACATATATATAACGTATTATGAAGAAAACCTAGATTCCTGCAAAGAAATAGTCTTAGGCTTCTTTTTGTTGCAAAAAAATCTCTTCTGTTTCTCTTCTTACTCACCTGCATGTTTTACTTTTCATTGCATGACCATTTTTAAACACAGTGATGTCAGGTGGTTGGACTTTTAACCTCTGAGATCATGGTGGTTAGCATGATCACTCTGCTTCTACTTAAAAGCTCAGATTCAGTTTGAAATAGGATTTCTTCAGCTGAAGAAACACTGTGCAGTCAGTAGTCTTCCAGATATGAAAATTAATATCATTAAGTCATGAACTTAGCTCCTTTATGATGTTGCCATTAAACCATGCAGCTGATGGTCACAGCACTTCTTGTGAACTGCTGTGGGTACAGTGCAGCCAGAACCCTTTTTAAACAGAATTTCTGGTGACATAAAGCATTCAGTTCCTTGATCTTCAGAGATCTTATATTTTCATTAAACACTGGAAAACAGTAAGTAGAAGGTCTAAGTTAGTGCCTTCCCCTATTTTGTAAGATAGTGCCTTCTCCTGTTTTTGAAGGAAGCGAGCAGCGAAGTCAGTTGCAGGAGATCCACTGAATGCATGAAACTATAGCAACAGAGTCCGTTTTCTGAGACATTGGCAGGGTTCTTGTTCATTGCATCTTGCACACAAAAGTTGCAGCCCTTTGACTGGTTTGTTTTTTCTACCATTTTACTACCAAATCTGAAGGTCAACAGGGGGAAGAGCTGTCCGGACACGCTGGGCAAGAGGGATTATACTGGATGCCCTCCCAGACTGTCTGTGAGGCAGATGCCTGGGATGAATTGTTAGGGACAGACTAGATGAGACCGCACAGGGAACCCTTCTGCAACAGTACTAGTGGGGCCCTTCCTGCATGGCCAGCTGAGGGGCACTGCTGGGCCAGGGCCAGTGACCTCCCACAGGGGCCACCTGGAGATCCAAAGGAAGGATGTAGATTTGAGCAGATAAGCAACAGAGGTTCAGATCTGTCTCCTTTTTTTTTTTTGACGTGATGACAGGCCGAAAGGCCACAAAGAAAAGTGGGATTAGATCATGTAAAAGGCCAAGGAACATGCATTTCTACTTCGGGTGCCATGACAGGCAACAGGACTGGGTTAAGAAAGGGGAAAGTTGGAAGTAGGATACCTGCTTAAATTGAAAACCTGCAGCTGCAGTCAATACACTGTGCTGCTCAAAGTCAGTTATGGGGTTGCTGCAAGTCATAGAGATATAGATATATTAATTTGTGATGTATGAATAGAGGAAGCTCTCTGTTAGGGTGTATTTCAATGCAAGCAAATATAAATTAGCTGCTATAAGGGCAAAGCATTTCTAAATGTCAGTGAGGAAAAAAAAAGAAGGTCAAAGACTAACAATATCTGAATACTCCATGCCAAGGGGTGTCTGGTCTCAAGCACCCACAGTACCAATCAGTTTAAAACTCTGTTGCTTTAAAGCATAAGATATTTGCTTCAACTCCAGTGTATCTGGCCATCCATCTGAGATACATGGGATTTTTTAGGAATGTGACCCTCCCAGTGACCTTGGAAGGAGTCATGTGAACAGTGCATGTACAGAGTGACCCAAAATGGATCTTGCTGAGGAGCACCCAAAATGAAATCCTGCCATAATCAGAGCTAGCGGCAGGTTTGTAAGCATAGTGGGAATTCCTGTCCAGCAGCAAGGTACAGTAGCCCCTATTGACACAACCCTCAGTGCCCAAAACAACTCCCCCAACCAAACCACAAAAGGAAACGAACGAACAAATATAAAATCCAGATCATAAACAAACTAACCGAACAAAATAGATAAAAAAAAGAACTACAAACCACCAAGCCACCCCCACCCAAGAAAAAAACCCAGCACAAAACCCCACGACCAAACCCATCCCGCCCCCTTTTCCCGGCTGGCTGCCGCTGTGCCGCGGTGCTGCCGGCAGGGAGCAGCTCTGCCGCGCTCCCTCGGCCGGCGGAGCTCCCGCGGTGCGGGTGCGGCTGCGGGGCCAGCGCGGAGCCCGCGGGGATGCGGGAGCTCTCACGGGCAGCTTTACCAGGAGTGAAAGAGGCGCCTCCACCTCCCAGGAGTACAGCCGGGGCACTCCAGAGGCTGTGCCCGCAGAGCAGCGCCCGCACCAGCCCGCAGCTGGCGGGCGGCAGCGGGGGCAGCGGTTCGCAAAGCCTCACAGGTGCGGACACCGTTGCCTTTGCCGGATGCCTGGAGAGATCTCGACCCTGATGGGCAGTCCCTGGGAGTCCTTCAGCCCCTCCAAGAGCTGAGAAGCAGAAGAGACATTGCTTTGCCAGCAGGTTCCCGAGCAGAGCAGAAGAGAGCAAAGCCAAGTCGCCGCTGGATTGCCAAAGAGCAGCCGAATCTTGGCTAACCCACGTCCCCCGTGCAGAAGGGCCGCAGTGAATCCGTGTTCTGCAGTGCTGGCCAAAACTGGGCACTGCCCTGGTGTGGACACCAATGGGCCATCTAGGTGCGATAGGAAATGCAGGATTACCAGTCCTGCACTGTCTGCTTTTGTTGCACTGGTACTAAGACAGCTGTTGCAAAGTGCAAGAACAAATTTTGGGATGTATACACCAGGTATACATTAGGTACTAGGCAGGTTGTACACATTAGGCACACATTTTTATAGGGCTAAAAATATCCTGTGCCCTACTAGTTCATAAAGTGAGATTTTAAAGGTTACCCAGCAGGCAAAAATATAAGACAGATGCAGTAAAATATAATGAAGGAAATGTGATCACCTGGCAGTGCTGAGGATCAGGCCTATGGAGAGAAAAAGAGATTCCTACCTGCATTTGGTTAAGGCATCTAGAAAACATGCTTCAGATTTACAGTTGTGCTCTCTTTAGAAAAGCCTAAATAACTCAGATTTTTGCCACCATATGCAGGAGCAACTAAAATGCAGTGTTGCGCTGGGCACCAGATCTGCTTTCTCAACTGCTGGATCAGTGGGTGATCAGGGTTGCTTGTGTGAATACACAAGCATGCACATCTTTTCCCGAAAGAGTGCTGAGTTCTTTCTCTTCCTGGAAGTGCCGAGTTCTGAGTAAGCTTTTGAAACACCATTTTTTTTTCCCACTTAGGAGTAAAGTTGAACAGATACCAACTACCTTCTCTTCTGCATCCCTCCCACATTTGTAGTAAAGAGATCATGTCCTGTTCTTGGTGCCAACTATTCCTACAACGCCTACGCACTGCCTTGGTTCCCCCAGGCCTGTGCAGAGGGGACAATATGGTCTGTGGGCAGCAAGCTGCCCCAGGTGAGACGAAGTGGAGCCTTCCTCTGGCTGAGCTCTAGTTGTCTCAGCTGGAGGCTGTTCTTGGCGTATGTTCACTGTGTTCCCAGAGGGACATGCAGCTTGTTCTAATACTGAACACTCAATTTGCAGTCACTGTGTGTCCAAGACTATAAATAATCGTAAAACCAAAGAGCTTGGAGAAGACCACACTACCATTTCTTAAACTAGTAATGAAAACATAGGAGAAAAGATGACACAGAACCCATTTACACTGCAGGCTGCTCAGGCAAGAGAACATTTTCTAAATTTGTTGTCTAGATGGGGCTGTAGGCATCTAAAGCACTTCCTTGTATATCTGAATCTCCGAATCTCCTCCTAAGCAATACAACTATTCAAGTTTGGAAAGGACACCATCACGGTACTGTCTACTGGCAAGTACAACAGCAAGAGTATTTTTGGATTTTTTACTTTCTTTTATACAACACATAGGAGATAATTTTTTTTTCCCTGATCAACTCAGTAAATGATTCCTTCATAATACCAGAATAATTGATGCAAAAGGGTCCCTGCCATGCTGTGAGGTGATCATTAATGACTATGCCCTGACACAGGGTTACCTAACGTGCCCTGAACCTGCCCTAACATGGGAGTTTCCACAGACTCCCTAGACAGTATTGGTAGAGTCACCCTCTCCTGCAGCAGTATGGCTTGCCTGATAAAATTTTATGTATGATGGACTTCAACAAATCACCCTCTTTTCTATTCAGGAGTGTGCTGAGTTTTTAAAGATCTTTATCACATCCCTTCCTCCTTTGTAATTTCTTTTTTAAGTATGACCTTCTGTGCCAACTTCTTTATCAGTCTTCAGTTTTTAAAAGTCTTACTTTCTAGTTTGTTGATTGTTTCCCCAACCCTCACCAAGATCCTCTCAAGCAACTCCTATTTTTAAGGAAAGACATCCCCAAAAGTTAATTTACAGCAGACAAGTGCTTCACAAGTCTCATATATGCAAGCGTGTGGGGTAAAGTTTGAATTACATATGTCCCTATTCTCCCAGACTTATTGACTTCTTGCCTGTAAGTTTCAGCAGATATATATATATATATTATTTTTCTTAAAATGGAAACAAAATTAATGTAAGAAGGAAACTGCTTCTCTAGAGGCAGAGCAGAAACCTTCTAACTAGTTAGACACATCGAAGTTATAAAACTATCATTTTTGAAGATGTTGACCAGAAGACTGTTATTTCACCTGGCGTTACTTAGCCAGTCTCACAGCTTTTAGGACTTTATACCCTCTAGTTTTGTAAACTGTGTGCTTGACTAGGGTCCTGGGAGAAGAATGGATTGTTTCAACAAGTTCAGCTATTGGAATGTCCCTGGCTATTTTGTCCCATTTCCTTGGGACCCAGCATGCTGACTCTATTTCCCCAGGTATTCTACCTGCTTTTCCTGTCTTTGTGCTTTTGTTTGTGGATTATTACATTAGCCGTACTTAGTAGCATCCTGAGTTTACCCTACAATCAGCCCAGAAACTGTAGTAATCTTTTCCTCTCTGACACATGCACACCGGTTTCCCTGAAGCATCTGTGTCTTATTTAAGGACTATGCCACCAGCGCTGTGCCATGATTAAGTGAAGAAGGGATCTGTTTCAGGTCAAGGCTCCTAAGTGACATTTTGTGCAAAGAGTAATGATGTAATCCCCTATTACAGTTTTAAGCAGCAAAGCTGATCTAAGATCCTTCTGGCCACACTGCCACCAGCTGCCTGACTGTTTTTTTCACACCCTCAGCCAACTGTTTGTAAGGGATGGTGACTGATACTGAATGGATGAGAATGAGCAATGTGTAATGGGAAAAAGTAAACTTTTTTGAACATGAAACCATATTATGAAAATGTAACATGCAATTATGAGCAAATTACTCTGTAATCAAGTACCAGTACAGGCATACAGTGATTTCTTCTTTCTCATTTTTTTTAATGATTTATTTATATTCTGATCTCTCCTAGTTGTCTTTGCCTATAACCATTGCTGTCAGGTTTGTGGAATTCTCTTCATTATTATGCTGTAATTTAACTAAATAAGCAATTTTCTGATAGCCACACTAGTCAGCCTACTGGGAGCCTTAGCATCTAGTGATCAACACTGACCTTCAGACCAGAGTCCCCTCTAGCAGCCTGAAAGTCCAGCATCTTATTAAAAATAGGTATTTATATATTACTACATAGAATGGGAATGATTTTGCTTGCCCAACTGATTCTGTAGGTACTTTGAAAGTCTATTCTGGCAGTGATATTTAGCACTGTGTTGCTAACTCTTCTGCTGATGCCAACTTTGTTACAGTTTTGTGTCTGCTTCAGAACCAGGGTGCAGCAGAGGATATCCTCCACAGATAGCGGAGTAGTTATTTTACTTTGGAAGTATAACTAAAATAGTCCTGACAGAGTGGCAGAAGAGCTCACAACCCTGTACAGGTGCCCTCTCAGGGAATCCTGCCGACCCATGCAAGTCAGAGTAAACTGAGTCAGCCAGCTCCTGGGTGCAACGGTAGCAGAGTGGCTGTGTCAGTGCTGGCTGGACAAGGTTGGCTGTGGGAAGCCACCCTTTCTGGGAGCACTGCCTTAGCACCAGAAAGTGACAGTTATGGTAAAGGGCTCTGGGAAATCTGGCAGCAACAGTTAATGTCATACTGCAGAGATTTTTCAGGCTCATTCAGAGTATGTATGTGTGATAGAGAGGTAAAACAACAGAAAAATTCAGTAAGCTTGCCCTGTAACATCTCAGTGTGGGACTTTGCATAGATGTGTGGGGTTTGTTTTTCAGGACAGTTCTGAGACCCACGTGCTTTCACATACACGCATCACGAATGGGACCTTACAGCCAGAAAACAGCAGGAAACAAAAAAATACTTGCCAAGTTCCAAATTTGCTTATACAGCTGCAGATATTCTACGTAAATGCAGATGTTTAATATGCATGTTTGTGTGAGGATAAGTGTGTATCACTTAAGAAAAGCATTCTCTGAGATGTATTTCTTCTTGGTTGTTTATAAAGATGCCTTCATAATGATCCTTAGTTTATAAATTGCTTCCATTAGCAATTAGGGCTATTTGCTACCATTCAGTTAACATCGGAAAATTCTAATTCCAGACCCATAGGTAAAGGAGACTTTATAAACATTATGTTATTTCTTTGCTTCAGGACTTGATATTATCATGTTACTAGTCTGTGAAGGTAGCTGGTAAGTGGAATAAAATGAATATTTTAAAAAAAAATAAATCTTGCATCATAAACCTTTGTTCATTGTTTGAATAACAATTGTGTCCCAACAGCACTCAGTGTTGTACTGCTTCCACAAAGAAAGACTTCACAAAGATGTTGGTTTTTTTGAATGACAAATGCACAACTGATTCCTATCAGTTTCTTAATGAGTATATTCACATCTCAAATACAGGAGACTGTATTTCAGATTACATAAACACTAGACTGTAGTACCATAATCAAATGCCTGTGTGTACCAAGCACCTGCCTAATCATGCTCAGAAATAGGTCGCTGCAGCGCTTTTCAGCACTTCATCTCAGACACTTAGTGCTTTGCTGATGAACTTCGCATTGTATCTTTGGGGCCTTTTTCGCAAGGTGAATATTTTATAGATAGAGCAAGATTCATGGGATAGAGACACTTGCTTTGCTGAGATGCCTTTTAAGTACTTAGTGTCCTGGGATGATTTTTCATTCTTGTAAAAAACTGCTCTGGAGGCTTAAGTGCTTCCTGAAAGTATATATTCCTGAAAGTATCATGCTATACTTTCAGTTTGGCCAATGAATATGTAAGCTTCCTGTTAGTCATTGTTCTAGGTTTGTGAGGATTCCCAAAATCACAAACACTGAGACACAAAGCAAAGCAACTTTATTCTATTACTCACGATAGCAATTAGTACATATCGACCCCTGGATTTCTGAAAAGCCGCTGAGCAGAGAAGGACACGGAGCATGGCACTCGGCAGGAGAAGCAGGCAGGCAATACACCTTCCAGGGTGTCCCTTGGATCAAAGCAGTGTGTATCTCGTCCTCTTCACCTGTCCAACCCAGAACCACCTCTTATATCCCCCTCGCAGGAGTGGCATTTTCCGATTGTGACATTGGCTCACGCGTGGCCAGCGTGCGAACCAAGACCACAATGGCTTGTGATACCAACTCAGTGCCAACAATAGCTCTGCTGTTTCTCTTCCAAAAGTCAAGTTGCCACCAGTTAACCCAACCTATTGTTTCTCTTTCCAAGGTTCAGTTCCTGTCCTAATCTCCTGTTGTTCCTTCCAAGGTTTAGTTCCCAACAGTGAAACTATACTATATTTTCCCATGCCACATTGATGAGCACAACCACAGACCAACTGTGGTAGGGCCTCAGACATGACTCAGGTCCCTGACACATGCCACTATGTGGTCCATGGTTGGAACACGTCAATATTCTGCCATATGAGCAACAGTATAATGCAACATACTAACTATTAAAGATCATATTAATGACACTAAACAGGGGATATAACATATAATACATAAACCCCCAATATTTAAGGCACAAAGCAATACCAATCCTTTCTTTAGCCAATCCCAGCCTCATGTCAAACCAGCAAATGGATTCCAGCCGTTATTCCTGATGAGGTGTGGAGTGAGTGTCCGCATTTGCTGTAGTTGTGCATGGAAGGAGCTGGAATAGTCACTTAAGTTCATACAACATAACCTGTCAAAATCGTCACCCATGTCCATGCACTAAAAGCAAAAAATCAATTGCTGCTCGATTTTGTAAAGTAGCATGTCTAATGCTGTCTACATTGCTTAATAAATCTGATATAACTGTGCTAGTGGCATTGCTAAACTTTGCTGACCAACAACCAATTTCATTTAAGCTAGTGAGGGCCTGTGCACTTGCCACCCCAGGAGCCAGCCAAGAGGTAGTGATTGCTTTGGCAGCATCCCAAAACTCTACTGTATCTTTGCAGTCAGGAGTAAAAGCATGTATGTTTTGTGTGTGACAAAGGTGGATTCAGTTTTGTTGAAGCCATATTACAACAGTTGTGTTTGGAGATAAGCAGGTTAAGTTTCCCAAAGTACATGGGCCACCTTTGATTGCTTCTGGTACTCTGACCCAGGCTTGGTCCCCACAGATTAAAAAGATACCTGGCAGGAGTTACATGTGTGTGTTAAAACTCATGTTTGGACTTGCTGTGGTTGAATTACACAGTGTGAAGTGTTTTGATACCATGGTACCGTGGCATTGACCCACCAAGACAGAGTGTTATTCTTTGTGCTGGTAAAGATAAAGGTAGTGCAGTCATCTGCATTCAAGGTGCACCACAGGTGCAACTCCTGTGGTCGTAAGGCTGGGAATTTCCCAAGTTGCGATAGGTGTGGCCACAGCCTGGTGTCTGGACAAGCCAAAGATGCAGTGGTGCTGCTGCACAATTGATGCAGCTCAAGGGCGGTGAGTGGGACGCTGATCAGACACATGAGCGGGTTCTGGGCCATGGCAGTACTGAGGCATAAGGTATCTTGTCTGGTCTCATTAGCCAGAGTGTCACCCAGACATTTCGATCTAAAGGAGTATGAGTTTGGAATAATCTGTTAAGATATAAACAGAAGAGTTGTTATTTCCCTCTCCCACCTTCTGCTCCCTTCCTTTACTCTTGCCAGCATAGGTGTTGAGTGGGTACTCCTGGATGAAATGTCAGTGCAGGTTCCTGCACCACAGACAGATATCCGTTTTCTGCTTGGCCCTGATTTACCTCACCATTAGTATACATTATTGATGTGACTGGGAACCTAATGGGTAGGCTGTTCTGGTCCCCATTCAAACTGAGCCTTCTTTGAGTTACTCTGTGCAGAGGTTTAAGTAACACTGCTAGACCAGGCACATATGATTGCCAATACTCAACAGCCCCTAAAAAGCGCTGTACCCCCTTCTTATCCCGTGGGGTGGGCCAGGTTCGGACACTAGCTAGTGCTTCCTCTGGGATTTATTGAACTCCCTGAGTCCACGTAATGCCCAGGTATTTAATTTTCTGAGCTGGACCCCGTAATTTTTGGGAGTTGACTGCCCACCCACAGTGCTCTAATAATGCAAGAACAGTGTCTACTTCTGGTTGTACCTGTTCCAAACAAAATCGTTGAATCAAAATATCATCCACATATTGTAAAATTTGTACCTCAGCAGGTGAGGTATTTTGCACTGAAATGTGATGTATTGCGTACTGACAAAAAGCAGGACTGTGCTTACAGCCTTGGGGAAGATGTGTAAAAGTGTAAAGGTAAATGCAAACTGATCTTGAGTGATACAAGGAATAGGAATTGTAAAAAATGCATTAGCCACATCATTTACAGCATACTATGTCCCTGGATGTCCCTGAACTTGGTGTACTCATGCAGCAACCTCAGGAACAGGAGCAGTTATGGGGGGATGTTTTCTTGTTTACTGCCCTAAAATCAACAGTCATTCTCCAGCTGCCCTCTGTTTTTTTTTTTTTTTCACAGGCCAGACGGGGCTATTGAAAGGGGAATGGGCATAACAGACAACTCCTGCTTGCAGAAAATCTTTAATAGTCGTTTGGATTTCTGCATTTCCTCTCAGTATCTTATGCTGTTTTATGTTTACAATTTCTGTAGCTATGGGAATATCTGCTTCCTGCTATATCAGTCCCACAGTGATAGCTCTGGCATGTAGCCATGGCATGGTACTGAAAGCCCAATAGGTACTGTTGATTTCTAATGCAGAGCCCTACAACACATCCATACCTAGGATGTATTCACTAACCGAGACAACCATAACAGAATAGTTATGAAGGTTCCAATCACTAATTTGCATTTTCAATTTATTAAGCTTCCCCACTATGGATTGATTGCCTAAGCCCACACGGGGGTGCTCTGACTCTGCATTTTGTCAGGATTGCAATGTATTTTTGTGACCTCCACCCCCATGTCTACAAGTGTACCCCCTTGTTTATTCGCACTCGATCACCTGATAATGCAGCAAGCAAACGGATGAGGGTCATGATGTAATACACGTCAGTCGAGTATGGGAGTGTGGTTTATTCCCTATTTATTCTTTGGGTGACCTGTAAATTCTGCCAAGGAACATGGGGCCCCACTGCTCTTATCCCTTTCTTTTTACTCTATCTCTTGGCTACTCGAAAGGCATACTTTTCTGCTAACGTGACAAGTGACAAGCCTGAGGAATTCTGTAGAAGTGCCCATTGCAAATTCCTTAGTATAAGGAAACTACACCCTAATATGCATTAAGATTTTGAGGAGAGCATGGCCAGGAGGGATGTATGGGGATAGTAGGGATTAACGAAATACCACCTCCAGCTAGAACAGACAAACACCCCTAGGTACAGAAATGTACAGGTTGGAGATCCAAGTTCCTCCAGCCTCTTCCATCCTTTCAACTCCAACTAGGGTACCAAATGACAGAAAAATGCTTGTATTTGTAGTAGACATATCTGGGCCATGCCTACAATTTCTTGTAAAGTTATAACTGCATATGTTCCAAGAATCTAGGGACAGAATGAAAGTCATGACAACATTTTTAGAAAGTTAAGTGAAATGACCTGAGTAATTCTAGGTCAATCTTGCATTGACTTGCGGCCAAAAGACAGAATGGTTAAAAGATTGAAGCAGAATTAATGACAGTCAATAGGGCTTAAAATAAAATTGGCCTTGTCAACTGTACTTAATTAAATTGCTTGAGAGCCCAGGTTAGGTTGATTAAAAGTACAGTGGCTTTCTTGGGCTTCACTTTTTTGGATATATGCCACTCTGCTGTATTGTATAGGCCATTGTTTGCTTTAGGGTTTTGTGGAGATTGCAGGTATTGCCTTTAGTGTGGTAGTATTTATTTGCAGCTGCCTGACCCTCAGCAGCCTTGCCTGTAAGCCACAGATGATTTCTCTGAGGAGCCCAGCTAGCTGAGTGGCCCTTTGGAATGCAGCAAATCCCACCATGTCTGTAGCATAGACGTGTATTTTTTTTCCTTAACAACTATTATTCATAGAATTGCCATACTCTTTTGTCATCTAGTGTAGATGCAGTTACTCATTTAGGTTGTTCTGGTGACTTGGGTTACGCTGAATTTAAGTACTCTCACATTGAAATGGGTGGTGAAAATGTGTGAGGTTAGGAAAGAAGCATAAGAATGTTTTGGAGACTGAACAATGGCCCTACCAAGGGAGATTTAACAGCTTGCTCTATAGCTTACTTTCATGTTACAAAAGCTTATTTGGGCTATTGTATCTAGCTCTTTGTATTCTTATAATCTATTCAGGAATATCATAATGACAAAGCATAAAAGTCAAAATGAGAAAACAGAAGCCTTGAACAGTCCTATCAAGGGCTAAGATAAATAAACGGTCAGTATTTGATGAGGCTTAGGCCAGTTGGCTGATATCTTTCTCCAGGATATGTGTAGATTGGCCAGAATTTTTGGATTTCTGGCAGAATTTGTTTTGTGACCTTTCATAGTTTCTGCTATTTTTGGTGTCAATACACTCATGAACCAATCAAACCTACAACAGGAAGCACCTACCATTAGTTATAGAATTCATCTTCTCAGGTCTGATACTTGACTGAAATGCCTGAGATCATACTAAGATACACACTATGCTCAGCTGCTAAGGTTTTATTTAGCACCATCAGCTTATCTGGGGCTACAGGTGTCTATATTGAGTATCAAATTTTTATTAAACATGTAATCTGTGGGGAAAAAACAGAATCCTTGACTTCCCTCTAACTTCAGTAAACTATTTATTTACTATTGCATAACATGGCTGACTAAATTAATCTGTCATACTGCCCCTGTAATTCAATGTTAAAACCCAAACATGACTAAAGGGAAACAAATAATGGACCCTTTCTTATGCCCTAAACCTCCAAGACCTTTTTTAAATCACTACTTTGACTATACCTTGTGCTTTAGTACAGAAAGAACAAAGATACATGAAGACAGTCAGCTGTTCTGTTAGATCTGCAAGGCTAGATTTGACACAGACAGAGGAATACAAACATACACAAAGTTCAACTAGTTCAAAGGATAATCCTTTCTGAAGTTCATCTTGCAACGTCTATCTAGGGCATGAAAAGTGATGCATTCCAGTGAGATTCCTATAGTGATACTGAGCTGAAATAGAGATTGACTACAGTTTTTAAGGTAGTGAGAATTAAGCACATCCTTAAAAGTTTTGTTGACTACAAATGTGCTTGAAAACTTACCTGAATAGAAATAGTGAACTAAGTCATGGCCTGTAAGATTTTGTCTGATATTGCATCCATAGCAAAATATTCTGTGAAAAAACCCCCATAACCTATTACACCTCTGTGCTTAGTTCAGCATCTCTAAATCCTTTCTTATTTTTGCCTCCTGTCATCTTATACTGCAGCAACAAAAAACAGATAACCAAATTTGTTTAACAAATTATAGTCTGAATTTCTTACCTGTATGGAGTAGGTATGCAAGATGTGTATTGATGTCTTTAAAAAAAACCACATTCAGATGTAGAAAATTCTGCATAATTACACTGTCGTAAAATTTGGTAACAAAGAAGATCAAATTATATATTTTTAAAATCCTCACATATATTATTACTTTCCTGAGTACAATGCTCTCCCACAGCCTGCTCTGCCCTTCTTTCTGTGCCATGCTGAGTGATGCAGCAGGGCAGGCAAGGAGCCGGCAACTGCAACTGTGGATCCATCTGAGAGGCTCCTGAGAGCTGGTGTGTCAGCAGGACAGCCTGTCCCAAACCTTGCCCTGCCCTTCTCCAAGCTATGGGCAGCAGCAGAGGCTCTCTGTCCCTGCAGGACCATCTCCATTGGCTGCTGCCCAGCAGGTGTCCTTGCTCATCCAGGTGATGTCTTCTCTCCAGGTGCCACACCTGCATGACACTCAGGAGACAACCAAGCAGAGCTCGACCTGAGCCCAGCGTTGCCTTTCCTTCCAAAACTCGCCTGGTGAGGGTCAATGTCTTCCTCCATTGCCAAATGGGGCCATCGCAGGCCTTTGCTTGGGATCAGCCTGCAAGAAACAGGCTGTGCTTGGAAAGCAGCCCTGGGGCACAAAGGGCCACTGGTCAGTTGCCCCCCAGCACCAGCAGCCTGAGCGTAGCACAACTGGGACCCTCTGCCCTGCCAGGCTCTCTACTCTATGCAACACCCTTCTTCCCAGTACCACCAGTAAGGACATGGTATTCCTAGGGGCTCCCCAATACCTCTGTTTGCCAAGTGACACCATGAACCCTTCCTCCCTCCTGCCCAAGTTCACTCTGCTAGCCACACATCCCTAGTACCCCAGCACAGCCAGAGTGGGGGAAAGGCAGCCATTCTCAGCTTTGTCTTTATTATTGTCTGCATTCATTGTACTCAGGAGAGCACCTGATTTCATTATGATAATTTTTTAACTGAAACCATATTTTGTATCTGAGTATTTTTTGTGAATAGTTATAATATCTACTTATTTAATTCAGTGATTGTGTTTACTGAGAGGACACTAGAGATAGCAGAGATTTATCATTCTGCACCTGAAAGAGTGATTGTGCTTGACTTCTGTGCTCTTCTCCCTTGCAGATACATGCGCCTGTTTTTTGCAGTTCTGGTCTTTTGGCCAGTTAGTTCAGAAGCATGTTTTATTTCTCCAAAGCTGTTAAAAGAACTTGCAGTATTCAGTGATCTACATCTGTATCGCAGTCAGGTTCCCAATGGACAACTCAGACAAAAAAAAAAACTACTGAGAAGAGCTCTGGAACTCAGAAGTCTTTGGATTGAGTCTTTGGTGAGGGGAATGGCAAGAAAAGAGAAATAACATCCTAAATCTAATTTTGAGTGAAGAAAGCAGGTTACTAGGTCATTCCAGTCAGCTATCTGATGGGAATTACTCTTTCATCCTTTCTGGAGTTTCATATAGCTTTTTATCTCGATTGTAGGCATAATTTATGAGCAACTGAAACAAATGAAGAAAATATTTAACAAATAAAATAGAGAAGATATCCAAATATAAAAGGTTATAACACAGCAATAACTGAAAAATAATAGAATAATACTAGAATAGCTGGGGCAGTCATTCAGTGCTCTTAGTCAAAGCTGTAGTTAAGAATACTAATAAATCCAAATAGTTGCATCTGTTAAGTCAGACTCTATATTTTAGAAAGAGATTTCTGTCATCAAAGACTAAATCAATTTTCACAGATTGTGGGGTGGAATGGGTGAGACAATAACCAATGAACCCTGTTTCAGGATTCCTGAATTTCCACCTGGTGGTTGTGAAACGTATTGTTTTGCCAGAACTTGGCTTATAAAAGTGGTGCTAGAGGAGGAAGAAGGAAAATAACAGGCTGTGAAAATCTGAGCTTTCAAAAAACATCCCATCAGAGCAGAGGGAGAGAGGGAGGGAGTGAAGGGATGGGATGAGACTGTGAGTTTTGAGAATCACTCAGGTTGCTGCACAGCTCAGAGTTCTTTGGGAGATATGACACCCGAACAAGTTGCTCCACTTCAGGAGAGGCCAAATAGCTTCTGCATCAGTGTGTCTGTGTGGAGCAGCTCAGGTAAGCAGGAGTCTACCTCAGTGCCTAAAACACCTCTACATATGATAAACAATAGAAGAGCTGTGGGAAACAAGACAGCAGTGCTCCACAGACAATCCAGTTGTGCACACATATCAAGCTCTGAATTTTGACAGATCCAAAAACAGCATACCCCATTCCATTGCCTGCTATAGGTAGATAAGATTCATGTTTATGGTTAGAGTCCTATTTAATTTATAATTTGATGGTAATCAAATAGATCTCTTGGAAAAGAACCTTATCTTTCATTTCAAAGAGTGAGCCTCTATAGCTGTGAAGAAACTAAAAATCTAAAGAAAAAACATGAGCTGAAAGCAATCTCCCTGACCCTCCAGAGATCTGAAACAATTGCAGTGAAAGATGTCAAGTGCTACATCTATCTCAATAGACCAGAACTGCAACCTAAAAATGAACATTTAAATCTCTGCAATTATAAGCCAACCACTCCAATGAGAAAGTCTCATTTGTCTCCAGGCAAAAATTTCCCAGATACTAAACCCGTCACTTCTTTCCCCAAACAACTGCTCCAGTTCAGCTGTTTAATATTAAAATAGAGATCTGCAGGGAGTTGCCTGTCTAAAATGTGGGGACAGAGCAAAGCAGGAGCAATTGAAAGTAAGAAACACCGTGCAGTGAGCTGGACAAGTCAGGCATGAGCACTTCCTGATGTCTCCGCCAGCCCAGAACAGGTGGCAGATGCTCATTCCTGCTGCAGTTATCTGAATTTACTTCTTGGGCTTTGTACACAGCTTTTGATTTTTATCTTCCCAACAAGATGAATGTGTCAGGAATATCCCTAGTTGAAGATACACGAAAGTTTGAGAATTTACTTAGCAAACTCGTACATTCAAACTGTGATTAATCTTTCTAAAGCAAATTTGTATTTTAAGTATTTTCCTCCCTAATAAATAAACAATAAATTTCTTAGTATCATTTACGTTTTTTGTCCCAAACAAGGGATCCTAAAGCAGTATAAAAGCATGAACATTTGCATATAACATGCTGTAATATCCTACTGTGAAAACATAGCCAACCGCAGAAGCATTTCAGGACCTGACCTGTCAGTCTTGATATACAGGTCCTATCCATTCTTAACATAAGTAATCCCACTTATCTGACAAAAAGGATGCCAGTTTAGCACTAAATATTGCTACTTGAAGGTTTTTTTGGCAGAAAATCTTGCTTTATTGCCACTTCAGGAAATGGACGAAAGCAAAAATATCACATTTTGTACTGGTTTATGAGCACTTATTTTTGTAACTGTTCTTCTTTTCTGCTGATGCTTTCTTGATTTATGCTGTAACTTAGATATGAATGTAGCAGTGCTGAGGCAGTACAATACAGGACAGGTGATCAACAAAGACTAGAAGTATTTTAGCATATTTTTTTCACTGTGAAATGAAATAGTGCTTGCATGGAAACCTGGATCCTGAAAATATTTTCAGAATATCTCAGTACTCTTTCATATTTTAACAGCTGTAAATTATTAAATATTTTCTGAGGAATATTTTCTTAATTTTTTTATTGTATATTGTAATATTAAAGGATTATATTTTCTTCAGCCTCTGTTAGCTTTAGGTAGAGAAACACTAGAGGGAACTTGAGTTCATTTATTTGTTCAAGCTGCTATCCAGGAGAATTGTCTCCACTACACTGATCCCTTGAAGAGATAAGCTAAAGAAAAGGTATTTTTAGCACTTACCCTTGCCTAACAAAACAAAACCACAGAGCATTTGTAAAACCACCAGAGGTCGTGAACTTGAGAATGTGTTCAGTGGCTCTTGTTAAACAAATGGTGATCACCCCTATTTAAACTGAAATACTGGGATTTAGTTATAGGCAATTTGTAAAAAAAGCTTAGAGAAAGTTTTACAAAGTGATGCTACTGATTAGCTGACCTGCTTCCCTTTAGGTCAAAATCAGGTTTGGGAATACTGAATTTCTGGAAATGTAAGCACATGAAATATAAAATCAAGTGTTTTTTTCTTAGACCTTTTTAGTGAAACTTCCATTAGCCATAAAGTTGAAGCCAGAGGTCTAGTAGCAGTCATTCTGGAGTGGAATGACTTCTTTACCTTCTGAGTTGGACAGTGATCATGGTTTTATTCTGGCCAGCAAGGCTACATTGAGCTGCAGGATGACTGCTACATTCATCAGTTGATGCATAAAGATAAAAAAAAAAAAGCCCTGGAAGAGGGTGCAAGGATAACAGCAGTAACCCATTTCCTCAAGGACAAAGAGTTTCATTTTGCTACCTGCAATCAGATACTGCCAACAGCACCACATAAACAGAAAATTCCTTTAACCCACCAGCAAGCTTTATGATATATTTAGCTCTTCAGTGCAGTGGGGTTTGCATGTATTTTAATTTTTTCTCTTTTTTGTCCCCATTTTCAGTTTTTATTATTTTGGAGCAAAAGAGGATATTTCCCTGCCTCCCTGAGGTTTACTTGTCCTTCATTATATTTCTGCTGCCAGGGACACTTTGTTAATAGCGATAGTCCAAAGTCCCCCTTGTCTCACTACAAAAACATGTTTTTCAAGTTAGTAGCTGGGCACACTCATCTTAAGTATTTAGTTGTATAACTACCTGCCACAATGTGTTGCATCCTTATTAAACCATGCTAATGAAGAGCTTGTCACCTATTGCCAATACCTCTGAGCTCCTGCCTCCTGTGGTTTGGGTGCAATTCTGTCTAGAAAACAGCACTCACTTTTTGTAGACATATTACTGTTTCCCAATTCCATTAGATTTATTGACAAAGAAGCACTGAGTATTTGTGAAGAATTTCACCACCTTCTGGCTGCTCCTCAAGACATACCACACTGCCAAAGGACTATTTTGAGGACCATTTGGAAGACTTTGACAGGAGTTCAAAGGAACCGGAGGCTCAACTGCATAGGATGCAGTGGATTGCCTCTCATCAGTCCTCATTGGTATTGTTGGTTGCATGGGAATGAATGAACCAATATGAAAGTGAATAACATATGCTCTTACTAGTTTGGATTCCCTAAAATTCCACTTGCCTAATTTGTTGCACAATGTGTATGATGTATCTCAAATATGAGTCTATCAATTGGCAAGCTTGTTTCCTTAGTTCCGTCTGTAGAGACATATGAAGGGACTGCTTGAATGATAAAGGTTGCCAGTTCAATTCCTAGTGTTGGCGGAGTTGCAGGTATATCATATACCAGAACAGCAGTACAACATGTAGTGTATATAATTGAAGAATTCCTTGAATATTAAGCTGTGTATTATAAAGTCAAAGGAAATTATAAACCAAAAAAAAAGACCTAATCTTTTTCTCATCACATAACAAATACAAATACAGGCATACATGCAAGCACCAAGTAACATATTTTTTACAGATGAAAGTTTCAGAGATGAGTTGTTATTCTTTTTTAAATTATTAAGCTCTCATACGTAACAAACCATCTCTATACATATTTATAGCCATCTGTAGAAAAGTTGCTAAATTTCTTAAGGCACAGCATTGACCTGAAAAATTCTTTTTAGCCTGTGAGATTCAGTCAAGTTTTATTTATATTGTTTATGAAGTGGCAAAGACAAAGTTTTTAATGGAACCTCTCTATGATGATAGATTTACACCTGGAAAGGAATAACTTTTAAATCTGTATTGAAATTAATTAGAGTTGGTGCCTAGGTTGTTTTTGAAGCATTCCGCATTTGGCTGAGAATCTCCTAGGAAGCTAATTGGACCTGAGTCACCACAGGGCAGAGTGAGACAGAGGTACGGCCTTTAGCTTTGAAATTACAAGCAGGTTAATGTATGTTACTATGGTACATTTCTTACTGTACAAGTAGGTTGAAAACTAGTTAGCATACAAAAAGTACTGCATATATAATACAAGAATATATATATTACAGACAGACAGAAAGTATGGTGATGCATACATATGCTATATATGACATAATATTTTAGCTGTAATACCACTGTGTTATTTTAGTGTTAGACAAAACAAACAAACAAACAAACAAAAAAAAACCCCAAACCAACAAACAAACAAAACCCCCCAAAAAACAAACAAGAAAACAAAAAAACAAACCAAAAAAACAAACCCCAAAACCAAAAAACTTTTGGAAAATAATGCTCTTACTGTTAAGGGCATTTGTAATGGAACACATTTACTTGGCTCATTGATCACCTCAGTCTTGTCCCAACAGCTACAGAGGAATAAAAGAAGCTGTGACTGTAGGAAGATACTTGTAGGAGTCGGGTTTTAGGAAGGATGCCAGAGAGTCATCCTGGGATATGTAGTCCCAAATGGTACTCCAGTACACATGGGCAGTGAGATACCCCTGGTGGTTGGTCAAGGGAGTCACGTGTTGTTTTGAGGTGCGTATAAAAGATGTTGTCTCTTTTGAATAAACAGATTTGGTTGCTGAACCCTCAAGCAGCTAGCTGGGTCCGTATGGGCTTATTTATTTATTATATTACTAAGCCATAGATACTGTTGTAGTAGGGTATATGCATGAATTTTATTAACAGCAGACATATGCTGGAACGTGCTTACATTTTCATGATGGTGTTAAGAATGTCCAGTATGTATCAATTATTAAAATGTGCTTAATTTGTCTTGCAAAATAAAGTGTAAAAGATTAATCTCGGTTCATTATAAAAATTATATATGAAGAGTTTATGAGTAGAAGAGTAACTTGAATCACTGGTAAAATACTTGTATTTAGCTAAAGCTGGTTTCCATTTTCCGGTAGGTGGGATTGCTTTTCTTCATCCTTTACAAGAAGATGGGGCTGTCATTCACAACACCATTCATACTTTGAGATCTAACAGAGTCATGGGGTATTTGCAAGTGATGAGGAAATGCCTGCTGATGCCTATGTTTGCTGTAAATGCAGACTTGTGCTATGCTGTTCCACTGCTGTACTGTCAGCTGAACTGTTGTTGCCTTTCCCTGTTCTACCCCCAGGACTGTCCAGCTACTCTGCAGGTCAGAAGAACTTGAGGCCTTTGTATGTTTTGCACTGCTCAGCTAACACAGTTATGAAAGTGGGCAGAAGACATGCTAAGGGCACCCCTCTGTATTGCCTTGTGCTTATCTCTGGCTTGCTCTTGCTTGCCCTTTCCAGTAGTTGTAAACCTGCAGGTTCACTGCAGGGAGACTTAGTGAAATTTGAGAGAAAGCTGGAGAGCACCAAAAAGGCCAGGAAGCAGCATGGCTGTCAACTGCAAAAAACTAATTTATTTCTCCAACTCTCACCAGCTAGTTGTGTAACCTCAAGGAGGTTCTTTCTATCACGTAGCCTCCGAGAAAAAAAAGTAAACAAGACTGCGGAACTGCTGGCTTGAGAGATGGGATGGCATGATCCCTTGTGTAGAGCAATGTGATTGCTATGGTCAGGCTCTTCTGGCCTGAGTAGCTCAGAGCAGGGTTCGTGTTGGTGAACTGCAGATTCCAGCAGTGTAGCCCTGGGACAGAGGGGCCCCTGGCAGAGTGACCTGTGGTGAGCAGCTTTCCTGGCTGGCAGGGATGTGCAGTGGTGGGCTTACTGGGGCAAGATGTGGTGAACTTTATATCCAGGCTGACCTCCCCAAAGTAATAGGCTTAAAAATGAAACCATTGATTTGTACTGATATTCCAACAGCTTTGTCACACTACGTCTGAGAGTTGCCTTAGTTGATAGAAATGCCAGGGATAACAAGTTGATAATTTTTGCAAACACTTTTTTCGTTTCCCTTGCTAGTGAACATGTGAACCTTTAGAAGCCGCAGTAGCAATATGTTTTGTTACTGCATTGCACTTTCACTGGGATGTCCCTGAGCAAAAATGATTATTAAGAGATGCACTGCCTTTTCTGAGATGTCTCCCTGAGAGACCTGGGGAGCAGGGGGCTTTCCTGTGCCTGGCTCTGGAGCCATGCCTCCACTTTGTGCACCCTTTGGTGCCGACACGGCAGCCGGGAGACGTTTGCTTCCTCTGGAGAAAAGCCAAAACCTTAGCAGCTTGGCACACTCATTTAGGATTCCCTGGAAGACTGAATTTGGATGGAGAGATAAGCGAACAATGCCATTAGCTTTCAGCTAACAAAATCAAAGTGCTCATAAATTACCTTCTTGGTAGCGAGGCCATGTGAATGAATTCATGTATCAGTGTATCTGAGCTATATTTTTTTTTAAACCCAGAGGAGGTATAAAAACCAGATGGAGGTCTTCCTCTGTGTGCCAAGAAGGCCATCTGGGGTGTCTCAGCCAGCTGAGCCAAGTGGGGCGCACCTGGACCTGACCTTCCCATCTGGGCAGAGGGCAAAGGGGGCCAGCAGGGCCAAGGGAAGGGTTGCACCGTGTTGGGAAGGTCTTTAATGGGGTTGTGATTCTGGCTCACCGACTGCATTGGTGTGATTGTGTGGGTACGGGGGGAAAGCTGTCAGCACAGGAGAAACTCAGGGGCAGGGTCATGGTGGGGCAGCACTCCCTCATACCTCTGGGGGCAGGAGGGGGAGAAAATGGCAATGTCAGAGGGACAACTACTTCAGCTATTGCCACCAGAGAGGGTCAGCTGTCTTTAAAACAGAGAAACTAATTTTGCTGGTTAATGAGTTATTAATGAAGTCTTTCAAATGCTGACTTTTCCTCTGTAGAAAAATAATAATAAAAAAAGAACAAAGGAAAGAATTAGATACCTGCTCTGTGAAAGAAGTCCACAGTCTTAAGGGAGGTCATGCAGGGAGAACAAAGAGTCCTGAATGTCTTGCTGTCATACTGGCAACTGAGGAAGCTGCAGGCACTGGGCAGTCAAATGGTCAGAACATTGGAATTATACACTAAACATGAAAGTGTGTCATGTTTGTAGAGACAGTCAGCTTTCCAGAGGCGTATGGGTGATGACAACCTGTGGTTCCCAGAAGTGTAGGAAAAACTGGTCTTAACTCTTCACAGCATTGCTCAGAAATTCAGAATAATAAGATATTTTCATTCTCTCTTTGCAGTTTCTCCCACATAATCTTCCTGATCTCTCTCCTTTTTTTCTGTGCCACTGGTGGTAGGTAGGCTGCACATAGAACAGCATTTTATAATACTTCAGTAATCATTTCTTCAGAGCACTGTTGAGTCAAAGCAGGCACAGTAGTGTTTACTGAAAAGGCTGTGGACCTTTGCTGGTTATTAACTGTATATGTGTGCCACTCTGCTGCCAGCAGGCCACTGCAGTGGCTGCCCAGACAATACTATCCTACAAGGTCAGCTGGGAGCCTGCAGAGCTTTGAGGGAGCTTCATTAATGTGTGGAGAACCGCTGCATTTTATTGTTATGCTAATGGTTACTTCTTTAAAAGAACAGCCTAAAATTCTTGAATGTGTGTTTAACTTTGTCAGGACTGCTATTACCTTCTGCATTAATAAAGCACTAACCAATTCTGAATAACATGCTTATTGACATTTAACTGCTAATTGGCAGGGCTAGAAATGTGCAGGGGTTTGGCAGGATAATAGCTGGGCTCTTGTGAGTAAACCAAAGGCTTTCCACCTGCTGGTAGGTGTCTTATTCCAAAGGGCTGTTTCTCACTGACCTACCACTGAGCAATGTGGATGGCAGTATTTGAGAACTAAAATAAACTTTGATTAGAAACATCAGGATCCTGAGAAGCCCAGCTCGTGACTTCAGACCTCTGAGACCTTGACCTTTTTTATCAGTTGGCTGAACATTTGTGTGATTCTGGGGTTAGCAAGTTTACTTCTTAGCTCTGAGAGATTTGTGACTGCAAAGCAGTCTTTCCTTGGGTGGTCATGGTCTGACGAGTCCTGTGTTAGCACTGTGCTAAGCACAAACTTATACTTGCTATTTCCCTGGAAACTAAAAAACCTGGACAAGCAGAATATGATACATCTGCCCATAACCTTTCAGCTATCCACCTTAGTAACTGCCTTTTTTCAGTCTCTGTAAATAACTGTAGCAAGTACTGGATATTCTATACCTACTGTCCATCTCCTGACCCTACAGACACTGGCAACCCTGTCCTGTAATATCACTGATACAAATGTGCAGACTTCTGGGAAAGTCTGATGATCTGCCTCTCCTGTTACAATCTGCTTTGGGGTCTACTCTTGCAGGAATACTTGGGAGTCATGAAGACTGGCTGACTCATTGCCCCAGCTATCGTAATTTTCCATTTATTCAGGGCTAGTGCACAGAAAGTGCTAGAAAATTCTGATTGTCTGTCTCCTGAGCAAGGTCAAAGCCTGATTGGATGCCCCAGAGACAAACCATAATGCAAACCTAACATACGCAGTCCACTGTTGTACGCACATCACTGCTTCCAATCAAAATGCTTAGGGTCCATATGTCTAATGACGATGGACTAAAGACAGACTATAGAATAGCTGGAAGTTGCCATCAGTTGCTCTGTTGTCACAAGTGAAGCTGATAGCATCCATTTTAGAAAACTTTATCACCAAGCTCTGGATCTCATTAAAATCTCATGTTATTATATAAAGGGCCATGCTCTGCTCTGTCTTTTGGCAATGATGAGCAAGTCACTCTCCAGCTGCATAGTCTTTTAGCAAATTGAGATCTCCTCCTAATTCATCTGAATATTCAGCACTCAGAATAGCACAGAGACAGCACTTCTGAGGATAACTAATGATATTTCACAAAATTCAAATTCTGGCCATCCACCAGCATTCGTTTTGCTAAATCAAAGTGCAGTGTTCCTTTGTGAGCTGATCTGATAGTAAAACAGAATGCATGCTGAATATTTTACCAGAAATCAAGATCTCTCTTCACTCTGGAAATATTTCAGACTCATTCTAAGAGGAGAAAAATAAAACCTTAACTTCTGTTGCCACATCTGAACTTACTGTCAACATTACAAATTATAGTGAGATAAATAACAGGTGAACTTTTGTCCTGTCAAACCCTGTGATACAGAATCATCCTTACTTAATGATACAAACAAGGCAGTTTTTCTATTTGTCACTATGGGGTAACCTATTGGAAACTGTCTAGAGTCTATCACTGTAAGAGGCTGTGCATGCAGCATGGCATGTAGCTGTTAAACAGTAATTTATTTGGTGCCTGTACATTGTATTTCTTTATTTTGGAAAGGGAAATGACTGTGTCTGACACGCACATAACCTGATAGCACTAGCACACTGTAAACTAGGACCTCCCAAGCTTTTTTTTTTCCAGGTACCACATTCAGTGGCCACTGTGGTGATACACATAGCCTGCCATTCACTGAACTTTCAGCTTGGGTGTGTGCCAAGACTCTACCACTCTGGAGTGATTTATGTGCTACAGCCTGACAACCCTTTTCATATGCAGCATGTCCCAGGAAGCTTCCTTCCTCAAAAAAACAAAAAACCAAACAAAAAACCAAAAAGATCAGATGGGAGAATTGTGCAAATATTGAGTTATTAATCAGCTCAATGTTGATTTGCAAATGTATTCCTTATCATTAGGGAACTTTTAAATGCAATTTCAGGTGAATTAGAAAGTTTCAGCCAACAGCTGTCTGTGTGATTTCTGTAGATCTGAATGTTCTCTCTCAAACCTGATTGCTGCATAATTACAGTAGCAATGACAGCCTCACTACCTCGTTGTTCTTCCCCTAAAAATACCCTTTTGAAAAAAAAGATTTCTTTGTTGTGTCAATTTTTTTGCCATATAAGTGAGATGATTTTCTTTCATAAGTTTTGGTAGGAATGTTGGAATCTCCTACTAACTTCCTTATAACAAGACTGATCACTGACATTTGCTACCCCATGGCTCCCAAGGAACAACACGGCCTGAGAATTTGAGAGACACTTTGTCATTTTGGAATATGTTTAGGAATTAAATGTGTGGAACCCAGAGTTTTTCAGGGTACTCCTAACAGAAGAAAAATTTGGCAGTTTGGTTAGGCTGCCTCTATGTTTCTGTTCTATTCAAATCTGCACACAGTCCTGGCTACAGATGATTCTGTATTTAAGCAGACCTTCAGCAGGACTTCTGAGCAGGTAAAAAAGCAAAAAAAATTTTAATCTTCCAGAAGACTTAGAGCATCCTTTCCAGCCCATCTACCCAACCAATTCAGGTTCTCCAGTGTGTACAGACAGCTTTCTAGTTGCAATGGACTTGAGCAAATGTCCTAGCAGGCTAACAACACTTTGAGTGCTGGAACTCAGAATAGATAAAATCCCTTACTAATACCTATGCTGAGAAACAAAGTGGATCTACTCATGTCCAGTGAGAAGTGTTCACATACAGAGTTGTTTCCTTCGTTTAGAGCATTAGAAGGGTCTGTACCTTCTACCCAGCTGCCTGCTTTCATTCACAGTGCAGAAATTTAGAACATCACCAGCTCCCATACATTCTTTTACACAATTTCCCACTGCTCAATCACGACTCCCTGTGCTGGTTCAGCTATTGGCAAGACTAGCATGGGGCAGTAAACGAGCTCAGGGACTTAGTGCACATTTAAATCTTCCCAGCAAGAGGGTCTAGCTGACCTCACAGCAACATGAGCTATTTCACTGGTCTCATTAAGGGTCTGTACACAAAAAAGGGAGTTGTGAGTCACCAAAAGAAATGTTTGCCAAACGCGTTTGGACAAACTGGACTGAAAGCAGCTGCTTAGCTCAGAAGCTGGCAGGGACATGAATATAAGCACAGATGCACAGAGGAAATGAGTGAAAAGGAAGGGTCAAACCCAGGATAACCTTTTCAACCTAACTATTTATTACAGTCAAAGTCATTAGTGAAAGGTGAGATTAGCGACCTGCATTGAGTCTATACGTTTCTACAGTTTGCATTGGTGCCTTACTTAGATTTTTTTAGACCCATCCTACCATAATAGTTTTATACAGACACTGAGAGGGACTAACTGTCTGTCCTATAAAGCTAAATTACAGACTTCTCTGGGCATATAACTATGTACAGATACCAAGGTGATGCTTGAAGTTTTAGACTCAAAATTATTGTAATCAGGTTAATGAAATGAAATGGATGACAATCATCAAATTAAAAAAAAAAAGCCTAAGAAAAATGAAATATACAACAGTTCAGGTCATCCGCTATTGACTACTTTGCTTGTTTTATTGAATTGTCACCAACAAGGACATTATTATTCTTACTTGTGTATGTCACTGCTGTTTTAACAATTTAGATGACTCATCCTGAGGAAATAGAGCGAGAGACATCTATTTAACTTTATATTCAGCCATAGGTGGGAGCCAATTAGGCTTTCTAATTTAAAATGCAACTAAAGAGAAAACACATTTGCAACTGTCCTTGAAAGGGCTGGGGTGGGGCTGGAGGAGGTGATCAGTCTAAGTAAGAATACTACTAAGTCATTGAGATAATGGAAGAAGTTTGGGATTATGAATGTGAGAAATCATTAGAATGTGGGTTCTAGCAATGGACAGAATGTACTTAATTTGAGTTCAATTAAGTGAACAACACACAAGTTTCCCAGAGGTTTGTCTCCCAACTTGGCAAAAGATGGAGAATTTGTCTCAGATCTAGTATCTGATAGTGCAATATACCAAAACTGTTGAATAATATTATTAGTGTCTAAAATAGCAATGTATCACTGGTGTTTTAAGTCACAGTTAAAATATCAAAGTAGTTTGTGATTTCCTAGTAATTGTCTTATCATTGGGTTGTTAATTTAGTGGAAACAGGTTTCTTAGATGCCTGTATGGGGTACACTGATCCTCTGATGGTATCTGATGTCCTTCACAGTGGATTTCTTAGAGCAAATTTCATGATTGTTTTTCTCTTTTTCCCTTACCCTTAAAAGAGCTGTGAACATCTGTAGGCAATGTGTGGTTTGGGTGAAACAGGGAATTGAGTCGTGGTATTTCCCCACCAATTCCCCGCTGATTACATTTCAAACCTTTAGTTCATTGCTAATCTTCTTCTAATTCTTGGGCCTTTACAATCAAAATGTGGACAAGTGAGAAAGAGTCCAAGCGAGTAAGAAGGACAAGCATCTACTGCAGCTCAGAACAGCACCTAGGCAGAAGGTGCAGACTGGACTGCTTATCAGAGAGGTGTACTCAGGGAAAGTAGAAATCTGCCTAGACACAACATACTAGAAGAGTATGTTTTGGCTATAGCATTAGCAGATAAAAATATCTTCTCAATGGACATGTGCTCAATAGCTGCCTTTTTGTATCAGTGAGGACTGGGGAGAGACTTCTTTATTTTGGAGACAGAAATGAATCAGTGTTTTGAAAAGAAACTATCAGTAGTTGGTAAAAACTGCTTTTGTGGAAGAGATCTGTAAAAAGTAGGAAATGTTACTATCAAAGCTGAAAAATAATTTAAAAAAAATGATTCTTTGGATAATTTGACCTAATATTCAAATGCATATCATAGCATTGGATGAAAAAGAAAAAAACTGCATAAGTTGTGACACAATTACCACATATTGCCTACTATATCTTAATTAGAATAAGCTTCCTGCTCTTTCAAGAGCTTAATGTGAGCTATTAGAGCACTGACAATAAGAAGATTTCTCGTATCTTTTTCTCTTGTTTTCCCCTATCTTGTTCTAAGCGTTAGTCAAATGAGATTATGATTTAATGATGAGATACAGAAGAAGCAAGGAAGCTTTGCTTCAGCGTTCTCATTTTTGTCCCCCCCCCAGACTCACTTTTTTAAACTGTTTTTTGTTACTGCTCTTTTGTGTAAATAATGTCAAAGATGGATTTTCTAATCCTGCAAACCTAGGACAGTGACCAATGTTGTATTTGCCTTCTTATTTTTTCAAATCCTCTGTTGCCCACAATGTAATTTCTTTTCACTATCACATGCAGAGAGGTGTTGCTGTGCCTACAGCTGATGCAGTAAGTGTTTTCCTAATGGGATACTGTGATTGTGTGTACATACCTAGAGAATGCTGCTTTCAAGAAGTGTTCAACAGCAGAGAACAGTCCATGTAGAAGGGTAGGTCTGCACAGTACACTGTCTTGGCTCTATCCATGTAGGCACAAGTACAGAATTGTTGTCAGAAGGGAGTTTTGTACATCTGAGGTTTATAAAGCTGGAAACTAAATATGTTACAAAACAACCAAAAGCTGAGAGCATAACAGTAACTATACCACCATACCAGCTCTCTACCCAAGTCAACTGACATAAGAAGTGTTTGGTGTTGGGTTGTCCTCAGATCTCAATAAAAACATAAGAAAACTCAAAAGTTATAAGTCTGCATGAAAATTGAAAACAAAATATTCAAAATCAATGGCAAATATTGCCAAAATCTGGGTGTGTTGCAGCTGATCAGGAGATGTTAGAGTTCTAAAATTTCTCCTCCTTTGAAGTTATACAATTTCTCTTCCAGTCCAATAAGCACAAACTGGCTTATTGAAAAGTAGTTGTGTGTAAAGAAGCCATGTTTCTTAAAGTCCTTAATGATAAATGGCAGGCTATTACTCTTTGCAAAAAGAAATCTAAACAAACTTGTTGCAGGTTACAAATTAAGAGAAAATTTTAATATTTAAGCCTAGTTAAACTTTACGTAAAATGACAACACATATAAAATAAAATTGAATAAAATAAAATAAAATCAGGAAAAGGGTAGTATGTGCTAAGAAGGCATAAGGATTTTACCAGTCACAAAAGGCTTGTGCAAACCTTATGCCAAACACCATAAAACAAAGTTTGCAAAGCCAAGTTGAGTATGTGATACAAATTAAAACAGTAAGTTCCAGGGAAACATACTGCTCATAGAGATGGAAAGCATTGCTTAGAAGTCAGCATCTGATACTAACTCTTCTGGAGGGGCACATTCCTCTCATTTTAGTTCCTTCACTGTTGTATTGTGACAGCTACCCACTCTTCCAAATTCTCTGACTGAGAGCAAGGGTGATCTGCTCAGTTCCCAGACTTGTCCAGGTTTTTTTTTACTAAATAACTATTTTGCACCCCAGTCTTCATCTGTGAGATGCTTCAGGCTTGCTTAAATGCTCAAACATTCAAACTTAGTAAAAGTGTGCATGGTCAAAAAGTAGATCTCTGCCCTAGTTGCGTGGAGATGTATGATGTGGTTTGTTGAGTTGAGAATTGGCCCCTTAGGTCATACATTAAAAGTTTTTTGTCTTCTGTTTCTGCTAGGCTGGGAAAATAATTTCTGTTGCAGCTCTTGTAAGCACTCAGCAAGTGACCTGCAGGTAACCAAAAGCTTTTCGTGTTCCAGTTCAAATACTGCAGCATGAAGAAGAGAACAGAACTCTAACCCAATAAGGTCAAGAGGAAACTGTAAACAATTCATAGAGATAAGATTGTTTGGGATATGGTTTCCAAGTGTTTGAATTCTGTAATAATCTAGTGGTGAATTTCAACTGATTCCACCAAGGACATACATCTCTCAAAAAATTAATTTCCTAAAATTAAAAATGGGTAGAGGAGAAGACCATTCCATACATTATTTAATGGAAAGAAAAGAGGACACTGGAGTTTGCATGTGATCACAACTGAAGAAATCTAGGAGAAAATAAGCTCTGTCAAATCTCTGACAGTGGGGTTTCAGTTGAAACATGTCAATTTTTAGCCACCTGAACTGATCCTCTGTGAGCCATATGCAAAAGGAAACAAACCCCCGTGAATTTCAATGCATATGAAACTACTTGCTTATGGACTAAAATGAAATGCAATGCGACTACCAGGAACATGCCAAGACAGTATTTTTCAGATGTTATGTAGATATTTTATATCTATATAAATGATGAATAAATGTGCATCTTTGTTCTTACAGCCATGTATTTCTAGGACTTGTAAGTACATGTGTGCATATACATGTGTAGGGAAGATGAATTAACACGGATGTTTAAACAGTGAAAGTATTTCTTTGAATTTTCTCATGTTAAAATTATTGGACCCTTTATTCTCTTTCTGCTGTTTACATCTCCAACCTTGCAATCTACAGTGTGTAGATTGCCTTGTAATCACAGCAAGACATTTGTACATTGCACAGTTCACAACTGGAATGGGTGAAAACTGAAACCTGCTCGTTCTTATGCTAAGATCCTGGTAAAAAGCTTTCTAACTCAAGATTACTACTTATGGAGGATCATTATTATCAGCTTATGTGAAATTCTGTGAAGAATGTGGGGACACAAGTTAATATTGACATATGTGATTTTACCACTCAGGAAAAAGTGATTTTGGCATTACCACAGGAAGTTCTATACAAAATTCAGCTGAGAAGAGATTAAAAAAAAAAAAGATTTAGTAGTAAAAGTTAATGGAAAAAGAGTAGAGAACAAACCAGAAAACTATATTACTATGTTAGCTGGTGCAGCTTATAGTCAGAGTACTATATGCAGATCTATATTCCCTTTTCTCCTCTCCTTACCTTCAAAGGACATATTAGGATTTGAAAAGATAAAACAGGAACAGTAGAGAAGCATGGTTGGGTTTCTACAACAAGAAGAGATTACATGGACTAAGTATGTAGTCTGGAAAATATGGCTGAGAGGGGACTATAAAAGAGTTTGATAGATCATGAAAAGGATGGGAGCTGTTAAAGATGAAGAATTTTCAGTTCCTCCCAATGAAAGAATTATGGGTCATCAGATAAAGCTAGGAGATAGTTCATTTAAACAAACTAAAAGTACGTTTTTTGTAAGCAGTGATTCAGCTATGGAACTTACTGTTGAGGGGTAGTGAGGTAATAACATCCTAAAGGAATTAAAAAATCATAGACTTGTTGAGTCTGAAGGGTAAAAACTGTGAAAAATTGTATGAGTGTGCTGCAGGAGATCTCACGGAGTGATTGACAGTGCACATGCTTTTTTCCTAACCTTTAGTGGCCCCTATCAGGACATTTGGTGTGTTGGTGTACTCTATGCTTTTTACAGATTACTTGAATTCTAGCTTCATCTTCAGTAAGTGAGGGAAGAAAACTGTCCAAAACATTCAAGAAAGTTTTATTTATTTATTTATTTGCATTATTCCACTGCAATTGTCATCACTGGTTTTTTGTTTTTGTTTTTGTTTTTAAATTACACTGCAATTCTATAGTTTTTGGAGATATATACATTATTTCTAAAGTAGATGAATCATCACAGAATGGTTTGGGTTGAAAAAGACCTTTAAAAGTTGTCTGGTCCAATCTTCCTGCCATAGGCAGGGACTCCTTCCATTAAATGAAAAGCCCCATCCGAACTAGCTTTGAACACTTCCAGTAATGGACAACCACAACTTCTGGATGTATAGCTAATTAGTACAGAATATATAGATAACTAATTGGTACACACTGTGTATTTTGATTTTAGTTGCAAACTAATTATGAATCACAACTTTAAATAATATAATTTTTTTATAATTTACACACTAAAATTATTTGGGTCTTCCTGTTTGTGTTCGGGAAAGATTTAGGTGTTTAGATGCTAATAAGCACTTGCTGTCCGGACACAAAGAGGTTTACCTGATTAGGCATGCTGCTTGAAGATTTAGCCAAAAGTTTCAAAAACATCTTGTCATTTTTTATGACTGTTGTTGCTCAAAGATAACGGTATGGCCAGACTTTTCAAATATTCAGACTTATACCTATTCTCTTACTTCTTAAGGTAAAACTCAAAACTGTTCAGAATTTTAAAGACTAAAACTTAGGAAAAAGACAAAACTTAGGAAAAAGACAAAAACTTAAGAAAAAGAAAAAAACTTAAGAAAAAGACAATCTTTACAAATTTACTAGGCAATGACTGCAGTATATAAATAATTCTTTTTTTTTTCTCTACACAATTATCAGTACCACTTCTTGTCTCATCTTTAAGAGACCTGATGATTAAAGCAAGTTAATAAAAACACTAGGGAGAAACTGATATAAGCATGTAATTCTCATCGGGCAAATTTGATTTCTCTAAAGTCTGTTAAGTATATCTTTAGTAAGTTCATGTGGCTTTTTTATGCTGAAATGACTGAAAGTCGTGTTTGTGTACATCAGTCAAAAGTATTTATAGCTTTCACTTTAAACCATGCCTTACCGGATCTAAAAATTGAAAGCTAATCCACGGTTATTTGTTATTCCCAGTTGCACATCTAGAATTAGATACTCGAATTTTTCAAAGTCCATTTTTTTTTCTTACCAGGACATTGCTAATGGCAATCTAGAATCTCTATCTACCCTTGTTATGTAATTTCTGTCCTTCTAACAGTTTATGATTCACTTTGGCAAATGATAGCCCTGGTAAGACCAGTAACAATGATTGCTGTTCAACTGTAACAAATAGACAAATACCAAGTTCTACTGCTGACCTGAAACTCCCAACTTAGGTAAATAAAAATCTTGCATGCTTAAAAAAGTAACTTTGTCTCACACATTGCAAGTATCAGGTCTCTTCTTCTAAGTCTTATTTGACACTCACACTATCCTAAAGGTAGGCTGTATCAAAGCTATATGAAATTGCATGAACTTATCTGCTGATTAATTGTTATAAAGGCATATCAAATGATCTTTCATGGAGTTTTCATAGTGGGTGTCCTTCAGCTATGAAAACAATTATGTACAGGTTTAAGAGCTGTTGGACAGCAGTCAGTATCTCAAGGCACTGTAAAAGGCTAATTGAAAGCATTTTTGCGTCTTGGAACAGGTCACAAGTACTTTCCAAATTACTTCCACTTGAGGTCAAATTATTGATGCAGTCATCTAAGTCATCTGACTCGTAAGGAAGGCATAATTAGAACAAGATCAATAGAATCCTACGTAGTTGAAGTATCTAGCAGACGTTTCTGATGATAAGGAACACTTGCTAATAATAGACAACATAAACTTTGTGGGATATGGCAGTAATGCCACCCTTCAGAATGTGAAAACCACTCCTAAATAGTCTATGACAGGTTTATATTGTTGAAGTCCTTTTAAAAATATGGAATTATTACTGTTCACTTTTTGGTATACCAGTGAAATATCTGGGCAGAAATGTGGCCTAACACTTTCAGGGAGCCAACAACTCCCACAGTATTTGTGCACAACCAAATGCCAAAGTTAAAAGAACAATTAAGAGAACTAGAATTTTTGCTTTATTTTTTTCTACATCTAATTTCTAACTTAAAGTTAGTCTAATGCCCAGTGTGAAAGCCACCTTTGACTATTTTATATGGCCTTTTAAAAAAGCCTTTCCATCTCTCTCTCTCGGTGTGTCAATGTTTTTTCTTCAATAGAGTTCACCTATTTCAGCTGAAACCTCAGTCTGGCTTGCTTCTGGAGTTGATTTGCCTTCAGCTTCAATGACAGCACTTGGGTCACTACTTAGATGGCTTGGATTCCTGTTTTTCATATCCTAAGGAATGTTTGTCCTTACTAGTAATGGTTTATTAGTTATGAAGTCAGTGGCAACATTCTGACCTTAGTATATTTGCAATATGGTCAGGTCAGTAGCTCAGTTTGAGGTAGAAACTCACAGAGATAATGGTTTAGGCATTATCAAATTTCAGGAACATTTCAGCCATGAAAAACAATGCTGTACATGCTGTTGTCATAGGGTGCTGTTTGTTATTGCCTTCTGGTTAATTCTTATGTCAGTTATACTGTGTTGACAAGTGAAAAACTTTAATTTTTTTAAACTTTTTTGGCTGTCTAGTTTCCAAGGGATCTGAAAGAGCAAGATATCAATGGGAAGACAAAGGTGAAGGGCAGAGAGGCTAACAGGACAAAGAAAATGAGAAAGGCGAGTTCAGTGAAGCTGAGCTAGTAAACAGTGTCTATACCTAAGCTCATAGTGCCTTGACAATCACAGGCACAGTTTTGAATTCGATTTGGAAGTAAAGAAGAATTCGGTAAAACAGAGAATTGGTCTTTCTGCTGTTGAAGACTAGCTTAGTTTACTGGAAAACTGAAATAGTATTTTTTCTTCAAAATAGCTGTGAGCTCTTGTGTTTTCAAATACTGCTAAAATGGTGGCAATGCTAATATGTACATCGATCGACCATGCATATTGTATACACTGCTAGTAAATACAGTTTACTCAGGCATAGGAACCTTTCTATTTTTTCTGTGATATAAACTGTTATAGGCATGCTAACAGGAACACATCAACAGAATGAAAATGGAAATGGAGAAATAAAGTTTACAAAGTGTTCCAGTTTCTGTATGACTTACAGCAAAACAGGCTGATTTAAAGATGAATTCTAATGTGAGGAGGAGAAGGGGGAGGCAGTGATTGATTTAAATGAACTGAATGTTGAAACTCTACTCCAAAATGTAGGTACTCTGCTTCGTGATTGTCAAGAATCCATTTGGATTGCTGATACTAAATTCTGCACTTCAATATTAGGCATACAGTGGAACTATATAATATTTTTCACAGTTTGCAAGGGAGGCCTGCAAAAGATAATATTTTGTTTGAAAAAGTATTCTGGTCCATCACTTTTTCATGATTTACTGTAAAAAGACAGTATGTAAATATAACCTATGCTGAATTATTGATGTCTCTCAGAAGTTGAATCAAATCAGCTTTCAGAAGAATTCATTTCTTGTTTCAGCTGTACAATTCTATATTTACCCTTTTCTCTTTTGCTGAAGACTGATGAGGGTAGTAATTTTAATATACCTCCTTGGGTGCCATTTATTCATTTACTTGAATCCAGTGCTACAGTTGGGTTATCCATGAAATAGCAATTGTGAAAACAATGAGTTTTGTACTTTTCAACCTTCTTAACACCACAGCTGGTACTCAAACTGCAGAGTCTGTTTTCCAGAAGTGATTTGTGTTAACATTATGCATTTGTGAAACTTCTAGCTGGTTGCAACTTTGTAATGACTTTCTATTTATTTTTCCTATGATATCACAGCTTTCTTCTGAATGTGGTGGAATTGGAATTAGGTTTTGGGAGAATGCCACTCAGTGAGGTCAGATTCTTTACTTATTCCATCCATCTTATGTGATGTGAAACTAACTTAGGGCCAAGAAAAACAGGCAAATTTTTCTACATGTGTGCATTCCTCTGTGTAGCAATGGTAGAGAATATTATATGAGAAAAAGACAACTTAGCGTCTCTTAATTCCTATAAACAGAGACACACAACATGAATGGTCTGTCCACATATCCAAACAGTGATCTGGAAAAATTTTGAGGGTAAAGCTTTATAAGCAAATTCTCCCTGATAACATATTATAGGAGTATTTCTTGGAAACATTCTTTAAGGATACTTCCCCCACATCTTACTAAATAGTTTGATGGATATTGTATAACAGAAACTCCTGATTTAATGGCAATGCTGTTTACCACAGGTAACTCAGTTTTACTATAACACTAAGTTAGGTCCTGAAGCAACAGATATTTAAAGGAAGATTGTGGTTCAAGGCTGGAACAGTCTTGCTTCTTAAAATATCACTTTCAGATCATCAAACATGCTACATTTTTTTATGATGCCAACACTGACACCTGGGAGAACCTATGTTCGTATAGAGCCCTCAAGATTTGAGCTCCTTGAGACTTGAATCAAACTTTGTAATTTTTTTTTTAATTGTTAAACACTAGCCATAGCTAGACAGTTATGATTAACCAATTGCATTATGAATGCAATTGTGTGCTTGGCTAATCTTTTAATTTTTAAGTCAAAGGGAAGACAGTCCCAAGATGAATTGGCTCTCTGGACAAGAACTATCAGGAGTGAAGTTAGCAGAACTGAGCTGACTAAGGTAATTTGGGCAGTGGAAGATCATGTCCATCACCTGAGTCATTGACCACCTACTCAAAACAGACCCCAGACTCACATGGATGGAAGAGCTGCACATGTGGACTAATTAGCATGAGAAGTGAGAGCTATTACTAGAAAATAAGGGCTTAAGTACTAAAAAATAGTAAGTAATTTGAGTAATAAAAAAATTACATAACCTGTAACCAATGAATGCTTGATTTTTTTTTTTTTTGTTAAAATGTATAATATAAAGTTTTGATGATCAGGGAGCGAGCCATTTGTGGGTTACTACCAGCTCCCTACTTTGAACATACTAGAAATTAAAATAAAAATACCTCACCTTGGTGTGTGAATTGACACTGTCCACTACTGGGTAACAAGCCTGCATTTGGGACAACATTATCACTGAAAGGATATAATAACCAGATAACTGGCTTTGGAGTGCTAAACAGTGTGATTTCTTTTGATTTTTTACAAGTTACTCCACAATCTTACTAAAAATTCTTTGGGTGGATAATATTTTTAACATTATGAAAAAACCTTGGACAGGTAGTGGGCTGAGCATTGTGTTAGAACTTAGTGGCAATGATGAATCAAGAACATTTCTATAATCAGAAGCTGAGCCTTTACTATGAAAAGTTTTGATGTAAATGACTCATATAATCTGTGAAGTTACCATAAAAGTGGCATATAAGGACTTTTAAGAGATATCATTGAAAAAAAGCAAGACTGACTTGATATTTGCGTCACCATATATAAACACAATTTTTCAAACAAAGTTTTTGCACGTATTTGCAGACAGTATAACTAACACCATGACTAATAGCTCTCCATGTGTCTCCATGGTGCTATACAGATGTCACGGATAAGACTGTGGATAAATGTTGACCAGGTTCATGCACAGTAAAATGGAGAAAAGCATAAGAAAAAAAAAATGTCTTGAAATTTGTGGAAATTACTCTCCTCATAAGCTCCTATAAATTGTTTTACTAACTTGATATAAAAACAATTATTCAGATCTGTGAGCTGCTGTTTGAGGAGGGCACATATGCATTTCTACACTGCTGTCTGTTCACACAGTATGGAGATGTTCATCATAATCTCATTTTAAAGATTCTCTTGGCTGCCAAGAATAAGATGTCATGCAATTTATTCCATAAATTGTGTGTCTTATAAAAATGGAGCTGCAAAACCTGCTTTATATCAGAAACCCCCTTTGGAGGTTTTTGAACTTTCTGGGAACATTTGTAGTACAATTGCTGAAGTCATTGTTGGGGGAGGGAGAAGAAACACTAAACTACAACTAGAAACCTTTAAGTACATGGAGAGCAATTGTTGTAGATTTCGCAATGTTGATAATGACAGAAAAGTGTTTTGACCAGCCTTCCTGTAATCCAGTGCTAACCTTACAGTCTTTCTTCCATAGTGCTTCACCTTGAACTAGAGTGTATTGCTTCCTTCTGTCTTGCTTTCCTTCAGAAAATATGTAGTCAGCCCAGAAACCTCTTGGGTGTTTATACTTGATGCCAGTGCATTATAGTGTATTTCCTTCTTAAGGAAAGTCTCTAGCCAGACCATAATCAATAATAGATCAAATAAATAGCATTTATTTTGTGGAAGTCTATACCACTTCAAGTTCTCATGAGTTTTCAAAATACCTGCAAAGGGATTAAGATTTAACTTAGTAGAAGATACAATCAGAACTGCAAAGTGACTATAGATGAGATGTGTTGCTCTCAAGACTTCCTGATGCAAAGATGGGTCCATTTACTTTTTATATGCCTTTATACTGCACACCGCTTCCAGGTAAAACCAGCTTTTTTCAATCAAGTTGCAAAATGAGGAGTATAACCAGACAAATTATCTCCAGTGCTGGTAGATCCTCTGTGTGTTCCCAGATGTTTTCAATGTGGCACTGAGTTTTATGATATATTTGCTACCAGTGACATACAAATGTATGTGAACAAGTTTCTGTTTATAACATGGTTTTTAAAATAGTCATGCAGTATTTGTTGTTCATCTTATGTATGTTATGAGACTGTTATTTTTGTGCCATAACGTGCAGGCCCCAGAGACAATACACATATCACTGAGAAAATCAACAGTTCAGGCATTGTGGTGTCTTGTTTTGTTAGTTTTTTAAGATATATGTAAACCATATTGGTAAGTAATTATCAGCAACTTCTTTCATCCTGAAAGCTGAAGGCACGTCAGAAATACAGATAATTTGCCTTGAAGAGCAAGAGATCACAAATTCTACTTCTGTGTCATCCTCTCTGGCTACAACAAAGCTCTGGCTTTCCAAGCTACCCTCTGTGTGTGTGTTTGTGTGTGCGTGTGTGTGTACACCTATCACAATATGCTTTGTTCATCCAATTCTTCAGGCACACCATAATAATATAATAACAGTAAAACACATAAAGAAACCTTTATTCAAAAACAAATATGCCTGAAAACTTTTACAATGATCTGAAAACCATCTGAAAATTCAGGGTTTAATGAACTTGAAGGACTGGGAAACATTTTAGATTGCACATTTCAGAACATTTTTATAAGACATTATTGCCGTGATCTACCATAGACCCATTCTCTAATGGTTTGAAGTTTTAGTGCTGCAGGATTTTTGGGTTAAATTTTGTGGCTGTGTTAGAAAAAGCCTTTGTAAAAGCAGTGATTTTTAAAAAAGAAATATTTTCTGTTGCTCACTATTTTCCAGACTGTATAATTCAGTGAAAAGCAAGAGATGTCAAACCAAGGCTCTTTATGTTTTCTTCTTAACTTGTAATTAAAACAAAATTATGTTTAGGCCTTGAAATTTGTATGTATTAAAGATATGTGGAATTGGAAATCAGAGCTTCTCACACTAGATCTACAAATGATACACTGTTACACCAAAAGTTTCAACTTATATTATGGCCTTGAATTAGGAACAATGATGGCCCAAGTCCACCATGATGCCTTCTGATGATTTCAGAACTGTGTAGGCTGACCTAAACGTCAGTCCTGTGTACTTTCTGTCACACAGTGTCCAGCAGTGCTAGATGTCTTTGTTGCTGGGTCTCACAGTGTCTATGTCAAATTCCTAACTTTCTTACCTGCTGAGTATTGAAGTGCACAAGGAGCATTACTGGAGTGCACTACTGGGAGCATTAAGTGAAGGGAAATATTGTGTGTGCTTCCCACAGCAGGACATCATATCACCTGGTATGTTTGGGGCACTGGATGTAGGTACCATTCAGTAGATATATTACACAGGTCTAACTCCCACTACAGTGCAAGAGATTGGCAGATCTGTGTGTGTATTATTTTACCCATATTGAGAGCAGTAATGCCAGTGTGTGGGGAACATCCTGGTTGGATGTCAGGTGTCCACCCAGGCTACTCTATCCCTCCCTTTCTCATTTGGGAAGGGGATAGAAAATGCAGCAAAAGACTCGTGTGTCAAGATAAGGACAGGAAGAGATCACTCATCAATTATCATCACAGTCATCCCAATAGACTACTTCAGGAAATTAGTGTAATTTATTATCATATTAGAGTAGAATAATGAGAAATAAAACAAAATCTTAGAAACATCTTCCACATACTGCTCTCTCCTTCCTGGGTTTAACTTTATCCCTGTGTGGTGTTTTGGACCTTGTTTTCCCCCAGAGGCTAAAAAATGACAAACCCCCAAGGGGTGGAAACCCCTGGAAGTTTTGAAGTCTTGTCCAATGGGCGCTCCTGCAAAATGTAAACATTCCACAAGCTGACCGGAAGAGACGAGTTGTAGTGTGGTGGTAGAAGAAGTGGCCGTGTTGTAGGAGCCACGAGGAGAGGGCAGGAGCCCTCTGGGGGGGCCTCTGCTTCCCCCCAGCCCCATCTGGGGGCTACAGAGACTTGGAACAGTGTTAAACTGGACTAAGTGTCTGTAGTTAAGCTGGGGGATGTTTTTCCACCATGAGTGAGCAGAGACAGAGAAGAAGAAGCGGTAGCGTCCAGAGGTTATGGCTAAGAGCCAAGAGATAACTGAAAGAACAGTAAACAGCATGCAACCAAGGAAGACTCAGAGTTGCTCGAGCCGTGATAGAGAGCCGGCAGCAGCGAGACAGAGTTCTTGGGGTAAGAACTGTACCAGACCCCCAAACTCCTTTGAGACCCCTCTTGGAAAGGAGGGACATAGACTCCTATTAAGGAGAAGAGTTTTAGACATGCAGAACTGGAGAGAGAGAGGAGCTGAGAAGCTCAAAGGTGTCCTGGAGCTGGACCGGGACGGAGAAGGAATGTGGGGGGGGAGTTAACCTTCGCCCCCCCCTTCCCTACTGCTGACAAGCCTGGCAGCCTGAGATGGAGCACAGGAGCTCTGGTATAACTCTTGAGGGAAAGGCTTGCAACTGAATGCTGCCCAAGATGTTCTGACTCAGGGGTGAACCGCTGAGGAAGGGACTTTCACGAAGATGCCTCTGCATTTCGTGATATACCTGTGGTGAAGCGAGTCTTGTCCCTGCTGGCAGCCCACAGGTGAGGCCTTCGCTTGGAGTTGAAGGAGAGCCGAGGGGCTTGGAGACCCCCTTGTGTGTATTGAACAGAGATCCAGCTACAACAACCCAGTTGTAACTGCTGCATGGAAGGCAGACGAGAAGAACCTGCTGCCTTAGAAGAGACTCCTGCTTTGAGACTGGAAGGGATCTGTTCTTCTTCCCTCCTGGACTTTTATTTGGAGGGGAGAAGAGATCTGATCCATTGTAAATACTATATGTCATGGTAGAGAGAGTTGTGATCATGTGTATAATGTATTATGATATTTATTTGTACAGTCATTGTAATATATTCCCTTTCCCCTATTCTGAGTCTGGCGTGTTTTGTCTGGAAAGAATCATCCCATATTAAGTTGAGATGTGGGAGGGGGGCTAGGACTAGGGAATTAGTATTTTGGAGAATCTCAAACCATGACACCCAGATTCAATACTTCCTCTACTGCAGTGGCACAGAGGGGTGGTGAATGGGGGTTGTGGTCATTGTTTCTACTGCTCCTTCCTCCAGAGTGGGAGGACTTATCACACTTCACCAGCTCCAGTGTGGGGTTCCTCCCATGGGAGACAGTACTCTATGAACTTGTCCAGTGTAAGTCCTTCCCATGGGCTGCAGCTCTTCACAAAATTCTCCAGCATAGGTCCCTCCCACAAGGTGCAGTCCTTCTGGAACAGGCTGCTCCAGTGTAGGCCATCCACAACATTGCAAATCCTGCCAGCAAACCTGCTCCAGCATGGACTTCTCTCTTCCCAGGTCCACAGGTCCTGCCAGCAGCCTGCAGCCTCCAGCACAGGCTTCCTACAGGGTCCCATCCTCCTTCAGGCACCTACCTGTGGTGGCATGGAGTCCCCCATGGGTGGACATCTACTCCACCACAGGCTTGCATGGGCTGCAGGTGGACAGCCTGCCTCACCATGAGCTGCACCAGGGGCTAAAGGGGAATCTCTGCTCCAACATCTTGAGCACCTCTTCCCATTTCTTCTTCACTGACTTTGGTGTCTGCAGGGCAGAATCCTCTCTTGTCTCTTGTCTGACTGCAATTTGCTTCTGTGCAACTACTTTCCCTTCCTAAATTGGTTATCCTGTAGTCATTACCTCTGTTGCTGATGGGCTGGGTCTTGGCCAGCTGCAGTTCTGTCTAGGAGCCAGGTGGCATGGGCATCATCAGACATGTGGGAAGCTTCTGGTAGCTTCTCCCAGAAGCTACTCCTCTAGCTCCCTGCTACCCAAGCCTTGCCATGCAAACCCAACACACAGTAACATCTGTTACTCTGTACAGTGCTGACCTGCACTCCTGGGAGTAAATGTTGGTTCTGCTATCAACTGAGGAGTTAGTCTAGGATTGGGCCATAAATAGAACATAAATCAGCCTAGCATATTCTATGGAATGTATTTTGTGTTTGTGAATCTCCACATATGTATTTTGTACTTTGAAATACAACATATACTTCTCATTTACTTAAAGTATCCTTACAGATACTGTAAGAGTAGAAGTTTGTAGTCTTTTCTAAGCTGTTGCTCTTCATCAGTTGGGTTGGTAGAGCAAAATGTCACTGCAAATGTTTGGATTTCTGTCTGGACTTCTGAACTTCAGTTGGAATTGTCATGAACCTAGCTCAGACCACGACACCTAGTCTGAGAACTGTTAAATTAAGGAGACTGGAGGTGCTGGAGTTTGCCACCTTCCAGTAAAAGGAGGAGTGCCAGACACTTCAGTCCAGAAATCTGTAGCTTTTGCTGGGAGTGGAATGCAATCATTGCTAGCAGTTTATTGTTTTGTGCCTCTTTAATATTTTACTTTCTTGTCATGTTCCATTGGTGGCGTCATGATATTAATTTTATTTTGTTGTGGCCACTTATGGTAGTCTTTTAACAGTACTGGGAGGCTATAACAGTAATATCACCAGGAGCAAAAATTTAGACTTAGTCACTGTGGGAATCACTGAGCACATGTTAATTTTCCTGTTAGTCGTTTCCTAGGTCCACAAAACTTTCTAAGTATAGTGGATTTTGTGCAGTAATGACTGCCATTCTGCTGCTCCTGTGTGTCTGGGTGTATCCAAAGAAAATGGAATATCCCTGATAGTTCTGTTCTGCTGCATATCATATCAGATAATCTGTCATATAAAGTATTAATTGCCCATATAATTGGGTCCAAATTCTTCCCTGTTTCTCTATAATGCAGAATGGAAAGGAAGCCAGTAAAAGCAGTCAGTACAAGGTGATCTGTGGAGACTGTTCACTTGGAAGTAATTTCATCTACTCTGTTTTCTAAAGTTGAGAGGCTTGTAATTTAGTAAGCCCCCAAAATCAGTAGTGAGAAAATAGTTATTTCCAATGCATGATTTTTCCCATATGAGGAAAGGCAGTGAAAACATATAGTGTAAATTACTACCTGGAGGTTCCTTTTTTTGCCTAGTGACTACAGAGAGAGTCTAGATAAATAGCCTAGGTACATCAATTTGAGAATATATAGCTGAATGAAACAAAACTTGTTCCTTGTGTAGATGGCTTTTTACTGTACTCATTCCCCACAGGTTGTGATAATGAATCTTGCAGCTGCCACAGCTCCAAAGGGCTAATGGTAAAGTATATTTAAAGAAATAGCTTCAAGCAATGACATTCCTTGACTTCTAATAATGATGTTCCAAATGCAGCCTCTGGATCAGCAAGTTAATAAGTTGTAGGTGCTAGAAGATGGGAGAGTATCTCATAACTAAACCATTTAAACATTATGTTCTAATGGTTCACTCCCCCAAAAAAAAGCAAGATTTCTAAATCCATTCATGTTATCCAGCCCCAATAACATCACAGAAAAGGATGCTATGGACCAAGTTCTGCAATCTTTGCTTATTTCTTACAAGAAGCTGAATATATACTGGGTCTTTTGTAGCCATTTGTACTTCTTTGTAAACTTAGTATAAAATACCACTGTTCTGATTGCTCAGTTCTTTACATCTGCTTTGGGTGAGGATAAGTGAAAACTACAAAAAACAGTTGTCATTTATGTCTAGGAAAAAATATTAGTCATAGTAAGAATGAAGAATGAACTTCAACACAGCACTGTGTGAATAGAGTAGGAAGCAAAAGTACTTTAGGGGGGCAGGAGAGAAGTCATAGAGACAAAATGAGTAGATAATACTTGAGACCTAAATCAGCAAGTGAGTTAAAGGTAAATAAAAAATATTTCATACAGTGGAGACAGATGTTCGCCCATTTCAGAATATTTTCACTTTCTCTGGATCATAACAAACCTTCAGGGAGCAGCTTGAATCCTGTCCACAGAGTGAGCAAAGTATGAGTCTGAAGAAAGACTGAATGCTTAGAGACAGGCAATAGTGGCAGTGGCTCACAGGATCCTGAGGGAAATGGGTAAAATTCTTTGATTTCTGTAAACAGTTTCAGAGTCCATTTGTTGGAGGGGTTTTCTGTTGATTTTTTTTTCATGATAAACTAGGAGTAGCATCTTTGTTGATGGACAGCACTGTTCCATGAGGCTAGTGAAAGGGCATCCCTGTTGAGTATAAATCAATTTTTTATCAGCTGTGCAGTTACTTGAGCAAAAATAATTGAAGTGAGAAATATTTCCCTGAGATGAATGACCTGGTAGGTGTTGTGGTGACCTGAGCCACAGGTGGTGGCCATTTGCCTTACAAATCATTGTTCTTTTAGCTACACCATGTACTGGAGTTATTCCTGCAGTAAGAAGAAGAGTATGGAAATAAACATGCACTGGGGCCGTTCATAATTAGTGGATATAAGTATATTTGAGTTTATTGCCTGTGTAAATATAAACTTACATTAGAATAACTGATATCTCTATGGAGAGAGAACATGTTTTCATTCCCAATTCAGTAGTCTTCCGTGGATTTTATGAGTTAAGCATGAGTCAGTTCAGAATGTTTGAATTATCTCTCAGTGTATTATTCAACCAATCTATACTGGCATATATTCTTCACTATTCTAACATAGTTCTTTTAAGAATTGAAGCTTTTTAAACACATGATTTTATACTAGTGCTTAAGTAATAAGATTTTATACTAGTACTTAAGTAACATTTGTCCTACTTGCTTTACACAGACTTTTTTTACACAATCCTTTAATTTTTTTTCTGTTTCCATTTTTATAGTATGGCAAGAGACAGATGAAACAATAAATGGAAGAGGCATGCTGTCTGTAACACTTGATGTTATCACATATATACATACAAAAAATTGATTTATTTTTTTTCTAGTGCAAGTAGTTAAATAATCAAACATCTTCATTCAAACTTTCCTGAATTTATATTTTGATATATGACCCTATGCCAAAGTCATAGAAAAAAATTGGATATATGCGCAGGAAAACTGAACCAAGATCTGTATTCAAAGCTGAAATGTTACCTATTTTATGGCTGAAACCACTATTGTGATCTGAAGCACGTCTCCCTCTGGAATGTTTAAAACTAAAATTTTCTGTATAGATCTCATCCTGTATAACAGTAACAGCAAAATGGTTTGGAAATTAAAGAACAATGTGTTGGAAATTAAAAATGTTTACACTTTGACTCTGGTTTCTCATGCTATTGTAAATTTGAGTTATGTCAGGCAAAATCTCCTTTGAAATTTTCACTAATCTCTGGGCAACAAGAATTTATCTTGTTGATCCTCTGATGTGCACTGGTGGATATTTTTAAAGGCATTAGTACATTCAGACTGAGGATGCAAAAGAAACAGCTCTCCTATCATTGCTGTCACAATGTCTCTGTCTCTGTAAACATCTCTTACTCCCATAAGATGTGAAATGTATTGTAGAAGTAAAGAGATGATTAGGGTTATTATTTTTCCTAAGGAAAAGCTGAGTAAATACATCTGGGTGTTTTACTGCTACAGAGGATGATAGAATGGTTTGAGGTGGAAGGGACCAGCCAGAGGCAGAGACACCTTCCACTAGATAAGGTTGTTCCGGGCCCCATCCAATTTGGCCTCGAACACATCTGGGGATGAGACATCCACAGCTTCTCTGAGCAAGTTTTTCCAATGTCTCACCACCTGTAGTGGTTTGAACCTTGTTTTCCCCCAGAAGCTGAAAGGATTCTTTTCAAATTCTTTTCTTACAGGAAAGAATTCTTTTCAAATAGGTAATATAAACCTACTCTCTTTCAGTGTAGAGCCATTCCCCCCTGAGCTATCACAACATGACCTTGCAAAAAGTTCCTCTACAGCCTTCTCCTATCTCCCCTTATGTACTGAAAGGTGCTGTAAGTTGTCCCTGGAGCCTTCTCCTCTCCAGGCTGAACAACCCCAACTTTCTCAGCCTGTCTTCCTGGGAGAGGTTCTTCAGCACTCGGACAACTTTCATGGCCCTTCTTGGACTGTCTCAAGCAAGTTCATGTTCTTCCTCTGTTGAGGGCTGTGAGGCTGGACACAGTACTACAGGTAGGGTCTTATGAAGGTAGAATAGACAAGGAGAATATATATTTCTGTGTGTGCATATTTGTGTGTAAGTGCACGCAGGTTTACGAAAGAGGAAGAAAGTAACGATCAAATGCAGACAATGTACTAAATATAAATCATTCACAAGCTAACCTTATGGGAGCTGAAAGGTAATGTTTTATGAGGTTAACTTGGCTTATCTAGAGACCTGGCAGACCCAGAAAACAAAATATTTTATTAAAAAAAATTATTTGTTCCTTGATCTTATTTGTAACAACAAGAGGACAAATCTGCTTGATTTGCTATTGCTAAAAATACCACTGGGAAAAAAAAAGTCTTTATGATTTTAGGGCTTATCTGCTTCTATTTGCACTCTGTTTTATATTGCCTGATTTGTTTGCAGCAATGGTTGTAACATCACAGAAATGCAATTATGATGATTTTCACCTGAGGGACACATGACCAGTCAATAAGAGAAAGCTAATGTTCTTGTAGTAAAAATATGGATAAAGAGGAGAAAATAACGAAGGTACAGATGCAATATCTGCAGAAGTGTTTCTGAATTGAAACTTTCTAGAGGTTTTTTGGTGGTTTTGTTACTTTTTGAGGATAAGTAATTACAAGGAACTAGACAGTAAATATGCACAAAAACTGTCTAGGATTAAAAAACGCTATGGAGAGTTCTCAAGGAACAAAATGCCATCCAGTGTCCTTCTATTAAGGAATAAATAAACAATTTTGATAAATAATTTTGAGAAATAAAAGAGATTGTATTCAGCAAAGGTTTGGAAGCAATATTTGGAACACCACACTTTAAAGGAAGTGAAAGATGGAAGATAACATGACAGAAACTAAGAAAAATATTCAACAGGATTCGTCTGCCTTAATCTGAGATCTAGTTGTAGATTTTAAAATCTTGTGTCTAGATTTTTCTCATTCTGGAGCTCAAAATGTTGTGATTTGAGGTCCAGACTTAGTTCTGATTATTATGTCTTGCATGTCCTTTGTTTTAAAATTCCTTCAAAACTCAAAGGGTTTTCTGGTTTGATTTGTCCAGCATTGAGTACCCTTAGTACTCTTTTGCAGGTCTGAGGAGCAGCATCATTTGGTAACTGATATTGAGAGACACATCTTTTACTTAACGAAGTCTCTGGCCTGTAGAAGCCCTCCAGAAAGTGCCAGGTGGTTAAACCTACATGTGCATTTCCACCACATTTTCTCCTAAAGACAGTGTAGAGTTTAAACGGCTGCAACAATTTTATTGTTAATATTAAGTAGGTTTTCCTGTCACACATACTGGTCTGTAGAAGTCTCTATAGCTACACTAGTAGATCTCTACTGCCTGTTGTGCTCTTCTCAAGAAAAACTACTGGTGCATTAGGACCACTGATAACTTTTCCAGCATTCAGTACAAGAATTAAATGTAAGGAGGGTAGGTTTAGGTTAGATAGATGCGAGACATATTTTTCAATGAGGGTGGTGAAACAACGGCATAGGTTACCCGGTGAGGTGCTGAGTGCCTCATCCCTGGAAACTTTCAAGGTCAGGTTGCACAGGGCTCTGGGCAACCTGTTGTAGTTGAAGATATACCTGCTCACTGAAAGGAGTTAGACTAGATGACCTTTAAAAGCTCAAACAATTCTATGATCCTTTATTTTATGAGTGTGGTTTTAACATAATTTCTGTAGCATCAAATAACATAGTAATGAGTCTTGTTTAACTGAAGATTCTGTATTTGTGTTAGTATAGTACATCACAAACTGAGACTAATCTTCATCAACTGCTCAACTAAGCAATTTTACCTCCATCTCTCCTTTAGACATTGTAAATGCTGGTGCTTTAGAAATGCTATGAGCAAACAGCAAACTGAGAGTGAAGTTCCCGTTACTCATTTATATTATTGTTAAAATGCCCATATCTACATTGTATAAAGCACAGAGGAAGGTAACATTCCTGGCTCATTTAGTATATTGTGTAAACAAACAGGCAAAATGATGCAGGTTGTCCTGGATGACCAAGCATTAAAATATGATGAATTCAAGTCCTAAGATGGGTGCATTGCTGAAGTGCTTGTTGGAAGGCACTGTTAATACACTTAAATTGTGAAGTCTTTCTGCATTGTGAAAGTAGGTTTCTATTGTGTATTCTGTCCTAGCTCTGTGCATGGAGCTCACCGACTTCAATAAGACATGCAGAACTGGGGCAGAATATGCAACAAGGATTCACACTGAAGATATTATAGGGCTTCAGTCTGGTGCCGGAAGAAGTGTGTTGCCATTAGGCTGGTGCTTCTTAAAACAATGCAGAAGAATCTGTCATTTCTCAGGTAGCAGGCATGTCTGGTAATACATTATTGATGTCACATATTGATCTTTTCTGGATTTTTAAAAAGGTGCATATAACTATATATATTCCACATAAACAGTGACAAACTGTTGAATTTAATTTAAACTATAACAGATATGAAAAACACATCTGTATCACTTTTACATGAGGCAACTCCCTGACTAAACAAAGAATAAAGCTAATAGCCATCAAGACGGAGATCTTTCTCCTTCATATATCACAATATTTTAACTATTTTCTGACCCTTTGCAGCTTGTCTAGTCTTTCAAAGCATCAAAACATGAATAGTAAGTCAAAACACTAGTGTGTGCAAATGGTAGTCAAAAGTCACTTTTGTGAAATTTTTTAAGCTTTGCTTCTTCTGTGGGAAAAGAAAAGCCACCAAGATATAGAAAATAAATTAAAAGGTATACAGGATCAGTAAATGATCTTTGTGATCATGGCAGGTCTTGATAACTACAAGTAGCAGTAGTAGTTGCTTCAGTAATCAGCGGCTAAGAATTGTGGGTTTCTAAGAGACTGATGAAAAATGGCTGGGAAATTGAGAAAGCATCAAAAAGTGTATTTGATCAGGGTATATTCCCACTAAGAAATTATGAAGATGCAATAATTCCTACTTTTTAAGCAAAACTTAGTCCAGACTTAGTCTAGAATAAGCCTTAAACAGCTTAGTGTTCAAAGCCTTTGGAGACAAGATGAAAACCAAATTACAGGAGTTGTGACTTGACTAATTTTCCATTTTTCCGTTATTTTTGTGGTCAATGGTACAAATATAAACAAGTCTTCAACTTCTATACCTCGTGGTAACAAAGTTTAGCGCCTCTTCATACATGTATAAATGACTCTGCAAGGTGCAGTTAGTTAATTAAAGTAAAATAGTTTTTAACTTGCAGAGTTTGTGTTTGGTATAAATGTCTTCTCTCTCTTTTTCTACAGTGAGTAAGAATTTCGTCTCCAACACTGGTGGAATTTTTGTCCCTAGTAAAGCATTTCTGTTTTGTGAAATGGCCATGAGATGAGACTGAAGTGTGTATGTTAATCTGACCAGCATCACAGGTAAGAAAGGATACACAGAAAAGGTGCAAAGCATTTGATGAAGATCCACTATAGAGGTCTGGATCTTAAAGGGAAAAGGATTTTGCTTGTGGTAAGAAACTTTTGTGTTTCACTGGCAGAACTCTTTATTCTGGTCTCCTGTCCTGGTCACTTCTTCCAGCCTCAGGAATAAACCCTTCATACTGATTTTCTGCTTCTGTTTTAATTCAGTTTTAGTTTCCCGTGATATTTTTTAAGCTTAAAACCCCACTTTTTTTTAAACCTCGAAACAGCTTTTTGTGCGGTAGATTTCACTAAGCTTAAAATAGGCAAGATGTTTTCTTACAAAATAGTGAAAGTATAGTGATAAAAACTGTTTCAATTAATGCTATGGGAGTTTATTTCTGTTTAACAAGTCACTAATAGCATACAATAAGAAGCAAGAGAGAGGCCTTAGAAATCCAAGAGTTTGTTGATATCTCCCCAACCCATTAAGCAATGCTGGCCAGCCCAGCACCTTTCCCACACATTTTGAGTCCCTGTAATTGACATGGTGTGGGTACATTTAGCTGCTGTTAGGGGAGATGAGGGACAGGGGACTGGTGTCAGGGTGAAGGAATTCAGAAGCAGTGGTCCCCAAATATTAATCTTCTTTTCACTGCTACTGCAAAGATGCAGTCCCTCTAAATTATGCCATCAGTGCCAGAATTGGAGTTTTCCTGGTGATTCGTGTTGGGGTTCACATTCAGTTTTGTTTTTTAGCAGTGGGTAACCAGTGTAACTCCACAATAATCAATCTTACAGCTGAACACGCATAATTTTAAAACTCAACTCTATCATTTTTTTTGAGAAAATCTTCATAAATGCAAGAAATTATTGATGAACTTGGCTAATTTTCAAGTTATTTACCTAGACTATCAGTCTCCTGATTCCTCAAAAATACAATAAATGATGATATGAATTCTAAAACAACAAGCAAGAAAGAAATTGCATGCAAATTTCAGTGAAAACTGGGTTGCAAGACAAAAATGGCTATAATGAATGTTGGATTTGTATTACACTTTAATTTGTAATCTCTGCTGAGTTGCTCTGAACTCAGAGGTTATTTTTGAAGTTGACAAGATATATGTTTGATGTTTGCTGCCAAATCAAAATGAAACTTGGAGGCAATAAAAACGATTAACAACTTGAGATGCTTGTGAGAAGTTCACATTTGTATAAAACCAAAACAAAACCTGTAACTGTAGTCCTGGGCCTTATATTTCTTGATTTCAATCTTACTGTCACATATATGTGACTACCTTACATTTTTCAGTGAAACACTTTGAGGATTGGAACTAGATGATTTTTGAAGTCCCTTCCAACCCATGATATTCTGTGATTTCCTCTGGAAAACATTGAAATTACTCCAAAATACAGTGGAATTTAAAAGAAAATAGTACTCAAGTTTCTCAAGAATAACTCAGTAACTACTTGCAATTAAACAAAGTATCAGCATTCAAAACTTCCATGAAATTGAGTCTTAACTTCAAAGTAAAAACTTCTCTGAGCAAATTACAGGAAAGTACTTCTGGCAGTTGCCAGGATTGGTTTGTTGGGTTTTTTTTAGGAATCATATTTTTATTCCTTGGGTAGATGAATAATATTTACCAGACTACTTTGGCTTACAACAGTCTCCAATGATGAGTCAACATTTAACATTTCAGATCACGACATGATAACTCAGTGAAAGGGTAGCTAGGTTTGCTAAGATATCACTTTGCTGCTGAGTACTGGCCATTTTTATTTCCTTTGACTTCTTTCTTTGTCATGCTGGCAATATGAGTCATTACTGTGCTGATGCTGTCTCCTGTGTATGGTTTAGAACATCTTTACTTTCAAACATTCCAACTTACTATCTGCCAAAAAATAGTCATATATCTACCAAACCTTCAAGTATATGCCCAGTAATTTTAAGGCTATTTTAGTGATCTGAGATTTCTTACATCATGAGTCCTGAAGTCCCAAAGAATTTCAGTGAAGAAAAGAGAGTTTGATTTATGTATTTCACCATCTTAATTGCAGAAATTTAGTTATCAGTAAAGTAACATGAGAATAAACAATTCTTTTAATTAAGGAAGGAATCATTACTTCTTTAGGACTTCTGTGACTTTTATGAATATGTGTTTAATTCAGAACAAAAATGGGAGAACCTCTCTTTACTCTTTGAAAGAAACATGGAAATTAATAGGAATTTATCTGCTGATAAACCTGGCTGGGTTTGTATTATCATGTATAATTATGATTAAATCATTATGATTAAATAATTATTTTGTCACTGCATTAGTTGTGGCTATATATACACTCATTCATAAATGAGACACTTCCTTATTGGCAGCAAGTCCAATAAATGATTACTTTAGAATCTGATTCTTTAATAGGCAATATTGAAGGTTATACTAGGAAACACAAAATTACTTCATGGCCTTATAGGCAAATCTGCTGGGATCATCTGATCTGTGTGACTAGCAGAAACAACACATCCTTTGGATTAAAAGAGGTGTTCTGTTGTTATCCACATCCTAAAATAAGAGTGAATTTTCTGTGAATTGTTTAAGTCTTCTTTCAGGAAAATGCTGAGAATCATCTTCTTTTGTAAGCCAAATAGTCCTGAGTTTTATCCTGCTGAGCCTTTTTTTTTTTTTCCCTAATATTCTTCCTGGAAACTAGTACCAAATTTCTACATCTAGGCCTTGAGACCCTCATGGAAGAAGCTGTTAGACCAAATCTTCTTGTCTCTTGTAACTGTTATTATAGGTACTGCTTCTTTAAAAGTAACCATTAATTTAGGACTGCCAAAATCTGTTGTCTTGATTCTGCTAGTAATTCACCATCTGTCAGCACCAGGAAAGACCAGAGGTATGGAACAAGAGGTGCCATTGGAGCCAGCCACACTAGCTCATACCACTGAGTCAGTCTTCTAGTATCTTATCTTGGGATGACCTGTGAGTTAATAAATTGTTAATAAATTGTGAGCTAATAAATTGAGTTAATCTATTTGTTCTACATCAAGAAAGCTAGAAAAAGCAATCACAATAACATAGATTTATCAAACTACATATCTCATTCACTAGTACTGCAATTCCTCTTGAGAGAACAGTACATTACTCTACATGTCAAGTTTGTGTCCTTGCTATACCATGTATCTGCCTTGTCTCTACTGATTCCTAGCTGTGAGTAGGGAGAACCTAATCTATGTTGTAGCAGAAATCTCAGAGGAAAGAAATTACTGAAAAAGGAATGCTTATCCATAGCTTCTATATTTTTGTGCTGTAACAACTTACGTATGAAAATTGACATGGAGTTTGAGCTAATTAACTTGATAACTCTGCTATTGCTAAATAATGCCACGTAATTGCTGTAAAGTTCTGGCTATTTGCTGCAGAACAACCAACAGGATTTCTTTTAGAGCCATTATTTCAAGTAGGTGGAAAAATACAACCAAGCAGCCTTGTGATTGCAAAAGTCTTTCTTTCTATTGTAAACAAGTCACAAAGAGCCTCCTACTACAGTTGCAAAGAGAAAGACATAAGTGAGAATTATTAGACGTAGGAAAGGTCTCCTACCGTTCCTGAACACATACGTGGCAACTCAGAGGTGGGTGACAACTGGTTCTGCCCCCATTCATGCCACCTCTCTAAGCAAATCCATTTTTGTCCATCCAGTTTGGGCTGGAGGTGGATAACAACTTAGTTAAACTCTCTTTATAAACGCAAGAAACTGAACTGTGGGCTTTGTGGAAGGAATGTACTGACAATAACTGCCTGCTTCCCTGCCCTTACCACCCTGCTTCTGTTTCTGGGAATGCTGGGCATTCCAGCTGAGCCACCACTGTTTCTCAAACCTCCCGTTCACCCACAATCAGAGCTATTGAGTAACTGACAGTCATCCTTGGCAGAAAAATAATGAACCCAATCTTCAACACAATATGCTTGAGATTAGCTGAACAACTGGTGCTTCTGGACAGCAGGTGGTACAGCTGCTGCAGGCATCCCAGCCTGCCCTCCTCATGAGTTGCCAGGTTCAAGGCCCAGATACAAAAAGAAAGACAGAGGAAGAAGAACTATACTGCGAGACAAGCAAGTTCATTTATGCAGTTCTTGGAAAAATATTGTTAAGAAGCAGAAAATTAGAAAGTACCTGCGAAATAAAAGAACTGCAGTGCAATTTTTGGACTGTTCATCAAAGAGACTCTCTTCAGAAGAAGACAAAAATATCTGCTGATTGAAGAAGATATCTTGGCTGTGATCTGTCATATGAGAACATGAATTTCCACCTGTGGCTATCTTCTGGGAAGTAGTAAAAAAGTTTGCTCACATTTTTGATGTACACGGCAGAAATGCTCCCACTGTAGTATTTCCCATGTTTTGTTCCAGTCACTGTCCTGAAAGCATCATGTAGTCTGCAGATTCAGCATTACTAACCTGGCTATTTAAATGCATATATCAGTCTGGAGAACAACCCAAGACTTCAAAGTATACAGATGTATTCCTCGAGATGCTAGCTGTTTTTTGTTGTGATTTAAAAATTGTAAGAGCTTGAAAAAGCAGAAATTCAGGTCCCTCTTTAATCACTAGACTTAAAGAGCTAAGCTGTAAACAAAAATCAGTATTAGAAGCATCGAATCACAAGGGTGTGCACCTTAAGAGTTTGGATGTCTCTGCTTTGTAAGGAAAGTTTTGTCTGTACAGAGAAAGAAAACAGGACAAGACAGAACACTAATATTAAAGAAATAGTTAAACTCTGTTTGGTTAAAAAGGATCCAGTGAATACCTCAATTCACCAAAAGAGAGATTCTCAATGTCTGTTTACACCTTTAAAACCTGGCTTCTGCACAAGAACAAAGGGACAAAGTGAGAATCAATTGAGAATTGAATGCTCTGGATCTTGGTGGAATAAAAGAAGAAAAGGTCTGTGACTTATCTATATAGTCATTAGTCAAAAGGGGTAGCAAAATCAAATAACATTACCAGAAGTGCATTAAAAGAATTCTACATTTGAAGCAAAGCATAATACAGACTGACCTTTGCAAAGCTTTAGGTCTGAATGTGAGGTTCAACATAAAAATGAGGCAAATACTGAAAAGTACAGAAAGGTACTGCAGAGCTGATCTAAACTGTCTTCATTCTGCTCTTGTGTTACCTATCTACATTGATAATCTATAAGACAATGCTGGCAAAAGACTGTGCTGTATTAAAAATTTCTGTGTAATAACTAGTACCAGTGACCATTGACCCCTGATTGGAGCATCAGGCATTATGAAAATACACATAATAATTACATTAATATATTATAGAATTCTAGTAACTAATTACATTATAACTTTGCACATCAGAGTGTAGCAAACACTGATTCTGCAAGTACATACGTAAGCTTTACAATGTCACAAATAGTTTGCCAGCTGAGGCCTTAGTAACATTACACCATTTCTTCCAAGGCATTGGCAAGAGAGTGACAAAAGTACTTGTGTACTGTACTCTGTACCATTAAAGGCAGAGCCACTGTTCAGATAAAAGCTCCCTGACTTGTGCTGTTTTTTGTTACTGGTAGAACTCCCCTAGACAATTCACAACTTATCACTGCTTGTCAGCATTCCAATTTAACTAACTATAAATCACCATGGAAGAAAAAAATATGTTGTTTCCAGAAACTGCTGGAGTAAAACTGTCTCATAAGTTAAGTGATGATAATTTTAAGCCAATATGAATTTAAACCTTTGGGTTTATTTATCTCTGAAATCAGAAATATTACATTTTAAAAATGCAAAACTAAAACTAGTATTTTATGCTATAGAAATAATATTTTTCTTCCCTTGACTAAGTTTTCTTAAATTTCCCTGAGTACATAGAGGAGGCTAACATTATATCTGTTGTACTGCTGAGTTATTTGTTAACAAACTATTAAAAAACCTATCAAATGAAGCTGCTTTTTTTTCCTGTCAGAGAAGATGCAGTCAATCCACCAAGAGGTCTGTGTTACCAGAAATAAAAGATTTAAAGACAGATTTTGACAAATTCCTTTTTAATTCTGTCACACTTCTGTTGGTACATGGGCACTATTAATGCATTTCAGAGTTTACTTAGGAAATGGTGAGGTAACTACTGTTAAATGGCCTGTCAAATCAGGGGTTTATATGCATGTAAATCATACAGCAAAAAACGTAACATCCATTGATATTCTTCTTTATGGAGAATTTTTAATTATGTTATTTTACCAACTGTATTTTGTTGCTGTTATCATTACTCAGTGCTGATTTAGAAAAACAACAGTTCTAAAGGGTACACTGGTGCATTAAATACCCTTCAAATTCTGCCAAGTGTAAAGAAGGGATTAGAAATCCCTAATGTCAGCATATGCCATTTGAAATACTATTCAGTTTTGCAGTAGGCTTGAATAAATAGGTCTTGGAAGAAGCACTCGTTATGCTGAAGTACTTAGAATCAGATTCAGGGGGTTAGTTATTTTTTTTTCTTTTTAAGAAAAGACCTTTTTTTAGAAAACTCCCATTTCAAATTACTTTGCTGCTGTTTAATTTGTGTGAAATACAGACTTAATGAGAAAAGGGAATTTCCTCTAGCAGATATAGGCTTGAGCTATAAAATTAATACAAGTAAAGTACAAAGAAATGAAATGTATCTATCTGAATAACTCACACCATGGGACCCATTAACACTTCTCTACAGAATTATTTTAGATAGATGGCTAGCAATTTCTGTTGACCTATGCACTATTTTGTATTATCTTCAGGAGGGCTATGGATGGTGTTCTGTCCTCCAGGGTTTTCAAATGAATCAGAAGAGCATTGAAAAAATAGGGCAATAAAAGTCATAAATTATTTCCAAAAGATCAAGGGAATTAATTAAAAGAACAGACAGAACTTTTTTAAGAAGTTGGGAAGATTTTTAGTTTATATATTTTTCTGTCACATGAAGTGGAAACTTTTGAAGTATAATATTAAACATCTCAATATTATCAAGAATTCTTATTATGGGCTGGTTGAGTTTGGTGCAGTTATTACAGTAAGGCAGTTGTTGTAATTTTCAAATGTTGATATTGTTCATGAAAATTGGTAGCTTCATATAGTGCATCTCTTTGTATCCATGTTTTCTGCTCCACAGATCACAATAGGTGATCTGGGATCACAACAGGTGCAGAGTTTCCAGTAACCCTCATCATCATTGTTGGATATTGTATCTTGGATTACTTTCTCATATCACTGTGAATCACGGCATAGCTTCCAGTTGGGTATTTATGACCATTCTACCACCACTTACACCTTCAAATCCCACAAGCACACATGTCCTCCTAGAACACAGGACCTGTTGTGCAAATGCTCATCCCTGGGGTGGCCTTCTGCAGTGGATGTCAAAGGTGGAGAGGACTTTTTACAAAGGCATGTTGTGATGAGACAAGGGGAAATGGCTTTAAACTGAAAGAAGATAGATTTAGATTTAATATTAGGAAGAAATTCTTGACTATGAAGGTGATGTATTGGAAAAGCCTGCCCAGAGAAGCTGTGGATGCCCCATTCCTGGAAGTGTCTGAGGCCAGGCTGGATGAAGCCCTAAACAACCTGGTCTTGAGGAAATTGTCTCTGCCCATGGCAAGGGTGCTGGAACTGATGATCTTTAAGGTCCCTTCCAACCCAAACCATTCTATGATCCTATGATTCTGTATATGCTCTACTTCTGTGATGGAGAAAGACTGATTCACTTTCAAATTAATTAGTATGGATTACAGAATAAAGTTCATACAGTGTTCAACACAGAAGTTCAACTTCTGCAAAACAATTCCCTTTATGTAACATTTATGCTACAGTACCTTGTTTTCCTTAATTGTAGATTATGTTTGTAGGTATTATAGATGTAAATATCTCTGTATGAAGCTAAGACTTGGATAAACATTTGGTGGAATAAAGCCTTTGTTTTCTGGGAGGGAGATTTTCTACCCTCAATTGCCAATGTTTGCAGACAGCAAGTGACTGGTTAGGTCCTTTCTTCCTCTTCTCCATTATCCTGCAACTGACACGGATTATTTTTGAACCATTCTATGGAATTCTGTATGATTAAGATAATTTCAATTTTTTTTAACTGACTAGTATGAGCATCTGAAATGTTTAATTCTGTAGAGATATCGTGACAGGAAATGTCAATTCAGAAATCTCTATCTCATTTTCAGGTTAGAAAAGAGAAATATATACTCAGAAGATTTGATGCCCATGCTTAGCTGCTTGTATATAATAGAAGCCATAGATAGTTTTGTATCAATTTATATTTATTTCCCTAGTTCATAAAAGGATTGCAAAATATAAGGTGGGAATATACAAGCACATTTGGTTGAATTTGCCTTATCATAGGGAATCTAAAACACTCAGGAGGATGCAAAGTACAGGCGAGCTGGCAATTCCATTTTAGCTTTGATTTATAGAAAAGCAGTAGGACAAGCATCAGGACCTAAAGTCTTTACAGAATGGTATGTGCTGACTGCAGGCTTGACACTCCCAGAACTAACTTTCTGAGAGAGACCTATTTGGGGTACAGATGGATTTAGTCTGACATGTGAAAAGATATGTCACACATACTAAAATGGTTGTGTTCAAAAACAGGGCTGTAACTTTGGTTCAGTCACATGTTTTCCAGGTGCAAACTATATTCTTTTTCCTACCATATCACCTATAGGTGGGAGGTATTAAAATCACTTGATTTAATTAAGGGCTGTATAAACCAGAAGGCTGGGTTTTGTTAAGGTTTCCCTATTCACAAAATGTGCAGGGCATGAACACACACCCAGAGGAAACTACCAGCATACCAGCCTGGCCAGTGTCCTGCAGGCTGCTTGCAAGTGATTATAACTGCAAGAGACATTGCCTACTTTGTGATGGGGAGCATCAGCCTGCAACAGAAGTGCATAAAACCCCTTTGTTTCCTTCTAGACAGGGGTATAAAGAAGGCAAACCCCTCTTTCAGTCTGAGCTTGTCATGGCTATAACCTTCCTGCTAAACCCACTGGTAAGACCTCCTGGGAGGCAACTGATGCATTTCTCATCCTGTGTCTGAAAGCAGAGAGGGAGACCTCTTTGCAGACAGCTGTAATGGACCAGGAAAGCCTTCTTGGGAGTGTTGGATGCCCTGGGCACTGGAGATCCATGCTGGCCCCAGGGGAAGGGTGGGGATGGATGCTGTCTGCCCTTGGGGGTCACTTCACCATGACCCCCATTCTGATGGTTGCCCTGTCATGTCATGAGGTGGCAGTGTTTAGTTTCTTCTCTCTAGCTCTAGATATGTTTGACGTCACTGTTCCTTTTCCCCTGACTATTTTGTCTTGCAGGGGGCATTTCCACAGTAGAGTTATGAGCTGTTCAGTCTGTGCACTGTGGATGTGATCCTTGGCACCTGGAATTCAGCGTGTCTACTCAAAGTTAGGGGTGGGGAAGGGATGAGTTTAAGTATTTGATTTCATTGCCTTCATAGTCCATTCCTACAGCTATATGTATGACCTTAGATATGCTAGGTGAGGTGTGACCCATAACCAGGGGTCATTGGCTTACTCATTGGTCTATTTAGTCTTTCCAAGAATATCCCCTTATTCAAGAGAGTCTGGACCAGGAAAACACATGCCCAGGGGAGCAGTGGATGTGGGCTTTACATGACAAACAGCTCTTGGCATCATTTGAGGGTTCCAGATATGCAAAATATTTCTTATATTTAAGATTGAGTCTGCTTTATAGCTTGAATAGCAGAAGGTGCATTTAAAATGCCAGTATCTAAAATGCAAGATTGCCTGTAATCAGATGTCAGTAGTAAAACTATAGTTGATAAGCTGAGTTTTATTCATTGAAAGCAAAAAAAAAAGGTGGCTGACCTCAGTGAATTCAATCATGGCAGCATAACTGTGGTTTGAACTGACCATGAGAAAAATAAGTGTAAAGTGTTAGGCAAATGATTTGCAAGAGGAAAAGACAACATGAAATTTCTTGCATGAAGCCATGGTGATAAACCCCAGTAGGGACAATTCTTGGCTCAAAATGAAATAAATGCATCAGGTATACATAGTTGATAATAGAATAACTCAAAAAGCATGATGTTTCCATTATTTTACATTAAGGCAGGGAAAAAGTCTGATTTCTGTCTCTACATATGTCCTTCTAGAGATGAAGTAGAAGCCAGATTAGAGCAATGGGCTATTCAAAAGAAGAAGAAAGACAATTTAGGAAAAGGTATTATGATGAAAATAGTTCTTGATGACTTTTAAGGGGTTCCATTCTGTCCGACTGTGACTTGGAACACATTTCAGTCACTTAAACAGGTGCCTCAGGCTGCCCATCTGACATATTGATGAAGTAGCTAAACATTAATGATATTTTTTTTCAGCTAGAAATGCTGGAAAATTAGTTTCTAAATTATGTCCAATTTAGATAGAAAAATAAATAAAGAAATATTTTTAAATCAAGCTTACAATGTTGACACTTTACAAGCAAGAGGCCAATAACATTTGTGATGGCATTTTCACATATTAGCACCACTTTTGTTGTATCCACAGAGACAATCAGTTGGTCCTTGGCTGTTATTCAGGAGCTTCTGAAAATTGCTTTTGTTCTGACATGCTACTGAACCGTCATGGCTTGTTTCACAAATATGTGTAAGTAATATATAAGGCAACATTCATGGTGACATTTGAACAGTAATTCTATTTTTGCATTTGTTACTGAAACTAGTTTTATAAAAAGCAGAATGTTGACTGTGTTTTGCAGAAGGTGTTAGAAAATATTTGTTTTATTAATAATTTTGGCAGTAGTAATTAAATTGGAGAACTGTAAGAATGAACAAGAATGAGAAGAGGCAAAAAACATACATGGGGTAGGTAAGGCAGATCAATGGGAGAGACCTAGCATAGGTACATAAAATCTTCGAATGTTTTAGGTTGGGAGCGACCTGGAAAATTATGTCATTCCAACTCCTCTGCCGTGGGCAGGGACACCTTTCCTTAGACCAGGTTGCTGAATGCCCCATCCAACCTGGCCTTGAACACTTCCAGGGATGGGGCAGCCACAGCTTCTCTGAGCAACCTCTGCCAATGTCTCACGACCCTCAAAGTGAAGAATTTCTTCCCAATATATTCATTCCAGTCTGAATACATACATGTTTATTACACATTAGAACACTCCTAATGTAGCCATGAATTCTAGACTGAAAGCTTTCTAAGAAACAAAGCTTCCTGTGTTATTGAATTTCAGTTAAGCACTATCTACTCAGTTGCTAAAACAATGTATTTTTCTAGACTTCAGCCTACTTTTCTGGTGTGAACATTTACCAAGACACAATGGTTTTAGTTTTTCCAAGTAGATATTAGTCTTATATATCTATCAAGTTTAGGAAAAATACTACTTGCCCAACACTCTAAGGAATTCTTCCTTTAACTATAAAGCAATCTATATATATAGAAACTCTCTTTATGTATTTATGTGATGTTTATTTTGTAAAAAAGTAGGAAATTAAAAATAGGAGCTGCCCCAAGAAATGTGTGATAAGAATAAAGGCCTAGTGTTATAGGCCTGGATCTGGCAAAAGTAAGATTCATGATGGTTTGTTTTGCTTTGTTCTGTAGGGATTTGTAATTTTTTCTTTCTTTTTAAGAAAACTTAAAGCAGCAACAAAATCCTGACCTGAACGGGAACATCTAAAAAACATACAAATAAAGTTGCTCAAATCCTTCTCCCTGAGGTCTTGTCAGAAGAGTTGCAAGGGTTAATGAATGAATGAAAAGGCCAGAATATGAAAAATTTCTCTAAAGGCTGAATGCAATTCTTCTCCAGACTGGCTTATGTTGCTAAAATAGTGCATCATTCCAGACAATTCCATCATAGCATTAGTCATGGATTCAATAAATCCCCCTTAAGCCAATTTTCTAGACAATTTAGTGATGTCAAACACTGAAAAAATTAGCCTCCAGGGATTTTTTGAGTTCTTTCCCAAACACAAAGCTACAATGTTAAAATAGTTTCCTGCCTTAGTTAAGTCTTATAGCAAGTTGTCTGACGGGATATTACATGGTTTAAGAGACTTCAACCACTTTACAATGAGCTACTCCGTTTTTCCCCCAGTTAGTTCTGGTACAAATATTTACTGTTCTCTAACTTCAGTCAGTGTTATCTATATAAAACAAAAAACCAGGAAACAGCACCACCAAGAAAGGTCATGAGACATGAACTTAACATTTTTCTGCTTTTATACAGGCACTTTTCACTGACATAGATTCTTGCATTGTTATTATTCTTGTAAACAAGAATCAGGAGAAAAATAATATATATTTCCTGGAATGCAATTTTCCAGGAAGATCTCTTTAATGACTCTGCCCTGCTAAATAAGGCATTTTATTGTCTGTATACAAGTGTACAGAAAAATAGAAATTGAGTCAGAACACGGAAAGGATCACAGGCTTTGTTACACTAAGAATGAATTCACGAAACACCTCAATTATCAAGTGTACGAGTATTTGATTTCCTTTAACACTGACCCTAAGTCATTGTTGCATCTTCCAAAATTTAATTCATCCAAATAAAGAACAGAGAATTCTACAGGTTATATTGTACAATGTGGGCTTGTTTATAGTTTTCACATCAAATCTACGACTTAATTGACATCTGAAAAAAGTTATTGAATCTCCTATTAAATGAAGGCATAAACTTTGTTTTTAATGTGTCTTCCTATGAGTTATGTTTAGCACCTTCATTTAGACTATTTTATAACCTTGAATTTTTTCATCTTGCTGCTAAACTGTGGCCAAACATTTAAGATGCCCAATAAAAAGTAACCGTTAAGCCCATGTTAGGAAAGCAACAGATTCTTGTTAAGTTCTTCACTTAGTTTATGAGGCTCCAGGACCAAAAATCCTTTCTACCTACAGTTGTTGCCTGCAGAATGAAGTCAAACGAAACTGACCACAACTGAAAAGATGTCATCTCCAAGGAACTTGCTCTCAACAAATCAGAGCCAAAACAAAATGGTTCTCTTAACCTTGATGAACTAAATTCCTCTAAAACAGAGAAAAATCTTGTGTCTTTCTCAGTGACTTATGGTGAAGCACAGGTTCTGGTTGGTATTTTGGCCAGTATATAACTTCATGTCTTTGTGCCAATGGACACAACAGACAAGTTGGTAAAGAAATTCAGAATGTCCATAGGTTTTTGCAATTTGAAAAAATAGTCCTAAAGTCAGTAGAAGGTGGGAATAAAAGAAAAAAATTACTACCAAATCACCCTTGTGCTCATTCTCTTTTGATTCCCCTGAAATGACATTGTATTTCCCACTATGAACTGGAGTGCCTGGGAAGAGTTATGGGATGATAGGTGTACCTGTTGTAGCAATGCTAGAGAAAGGTTTTGCTGCAGAGGTCCTGCTCAGAAGAATCATTCAACAGGCTGTTGTGACTCCACAGAGTTTCTTTCTGAGCTATAAGAGATTCCCAGCTAGGAACTAACAATCCAGCTCTTTCCTTATTCCTATTTCATAACAACCTTAAGGTTTAAGCTTAAGAACTTTTTAAGCAGCCTTAGAATTTCCTTATAGTCCGAGAGATTTGGGAGGACCTTCCCCCCCTCAACACAAACAACAAACAAATAAACAAACAAATACCCCATACTAGATTTTTTATAGAAATTCAAACATATGTTGAGGTCCATCCAGCTGATGCTAAAATTTTACTGCCCTTTGTTACTCTTCTACAGCTAAAGAATGGCAGATCTGTGCTAGCAGTTAGCGTTCCTCTTTGGAAGAGCACTATCTTTTTTTTCTTCTTCTGCAAAAGCTGGACCCTTGTTAGCTATTCTTTCACCATGTGTATCTTTCTTGCTCCAGAAGCACGCTCCCTCAATCAGCTTCTCCACTGACAGAACAGCCTTGTTATGCAGACTCCAAGGCACTGTAGGAACTGTCATCATGAGAAGAGTAGATGAACCGAATAAAGTGGCACAAGCTCCATCATTCTTCTGCAATAAATTCCCTATGAAGCTAGTGAACCCTTTCACCCCTTCAGAAATGATCATTTGAAGAAGAGATTGCTTCTGAGTTGTCATCACCCAACTCCCCTGACCCCACCCTCACAATTTGCAAAGTCACTGTATGTTTAGCATAAGCTATAGTTTTAGGAAATTCCGAAATTCCAAGGCAGATTTGAATAACTTTTGATTTTGGATTGTAGATATTTAAAAGATGAAAAAATGTATGACTTGATTTTTAGAAAAACAAAAGACTGTCAGTTGTTGGATGATGAGAAAATTTATTGGTAATGTTTTTTACTGTTTAAATGTAGAATGACCCAACTGTGAGTAAGACAGTAGTGCTTTGTATTGTCACTTCGTAAGTGCTATTTGTTGTAAAAGTAAGTAACTACTCCAGACTTGAAATCTTGAAACACATAGTAATGCTTCAATTAGTTCACCCTGCATGAGTCATTACCCAGAGCTGTTATCAGCAATTCCTAGGAATCTTAAGACGAGTGTCTCTCTGGTTTTGCCTCAAGTGTTCTACTGAAATTACCTGTGCCCTGATAATTTTGATCAGGTACTGTTTTCTAAAATGCACTGCTGAGTACCTCAGCCTGTTTTTGCTCCCCAGTTTTACTGGCATTCCAGTATGATGATAAACTGTTTTCCTTTCTGCTTAAGATTTTCATCCTTCAATACGTTTTTAGACCATAGATTTGGCCTTCTAGTCTGTCATTACTAACAGACATTTATCCAACTATTTCCAAATGCATTACATTTTCTGAAAAAGATTGGCATAAATATTCTTTGCTGTAGCAAAATGTAAAGGAAGGAAACAGACTTAATTACCCAAACTAAATTGCTGGCTCAGGCTTCTGCTGTCTTATAGAAATTCAGAGGAAACACTTAAATTAAAATCAAATTACATTCTGTGTTCTTTTTTTTTTTCTTATGCTTCCTTGTTGTTTTGCTTGACAAATTCCTTTCTTTTTCTGCATACCTATCAGGATAAAAAATTTTCAAAAGATTTTTTTAAAAATAAATCTGATTTTGAATTATCTATGGCAAAGTTATCTAATGTTTTTTTCCACTGCCTGTTTTGTGTTTTTTTAAGTCTAGAGGATTTCAATATTTTGGACTGATACTTTCTGGTTAGGTCTCTTCTTCAAGCTGGTTACCTGAGGAGTTTGACATGAGAGAATGACAATCAAAATAGGGCCTTTAAAGAGAGGGAGTTGGAAATGTTAAGACATAGTACTTGAATCTTACTGCGTACTGGGCATTGTAGCTTTCTGTTTGTAAAGGACTTGCTCTTCATATCAGAAATATATTTTTCCTACTCCTATATTTTGCCAGGTTTGCAATCCTTTGGAAAAAAACTACTGTCAGCAGAAGGCACAGTAGAGAATTTTAGTGAGTTTTAGTGTATAGTATCTCAGAATTTTTCTCAGGCTTGAGCATGCTCTAAGTAAGGGAGTGATCAGAGTTTACTTTGCAGTTCCAAGTATGAGCTGTTCTACTCTTTGGTGGTGAACTAGCATCTTGAGTACAGTCCACATTTCAGGAACAAGTAGATCAGTCTGCATCTAGAGGACAGCAAAACTGAGGAAGCTGAAAAAATACAACTTGTCTACATTAGTATGGGGAAGACTAAAGCAATGTATTAGGATAGGACAACACAGATTTAAAATTAAGAAGGAAGGCTGAGGTTAGATATTAACTACATCTTACTAGCAGCATAGCAAAGCAAAGGCATCTGCTACTTAAGAAAACTGTAGAATCTCCACCACTGAAATTTTTTCCAGAATTGCAAAGAAAAGCATTGTTTTCATTGGTTGTTCCTGTCTTGAAGCAGATAATGGATTTAGAAGATTTCCTCCAGTCCTACACTTCTAAAACCATTATTGCAATCATAAATATTCAAAATTTTCCACTTTCCAACCTGCACATGATAAAGGTGATAAAAGCAGCAGACAAACTCTACAGTGATTATGAACTGGGGCTTGTCTTCATTGCAAAAATGAATGCAATTCACGCATTGTATAAATAAACATCTCTGAATTTCAAGGCAGTCTCTTCCCAGGGATAGAAGAATGGTTTCATGATGCAGAACAGCATTAGAGCAGTAGAAGGTGGTTTCTTAGCAGGGTAATTGCAGAAGAAGCTGAAAGGCTGCATACACAATGCCTTTTGCAATGTTGAAACTTGAGCTGCTTTATCCCTCTTACATTACCAGTTCAGGTATCAGCAGCACTTTAGTTTAAAGCCCATTTCACCAAATGACTATCAAGCTCCCTATTAAAGCACCATTTAAGTCAAGATGGTGCACCAAGGAGCTACTCTCAACATCTGCATGCACAGTTGTGTGGATTATAGTTACCAGACCATGCTAATGAGTCAGAAAGAAACTTGAGACAAGGCGTTAGGAGCTTTAGTTCACAGGAACATAGGAACTATAAGGTCCTCACCACCTGCATCAAAATTTGTTTACTCTTAGTGTAAACTGAGTGTTCCAGCAATAGTTCAATTTTGTCACAAAAATGATTCATATCTACACATGGCAGATGTAGTTTGGATCACCTGACAGAGTGCCAAGTGTGCAATGAACACAAGTTCTTGGTGGCAAACTATCTAATTCTACAAGAAACTGCTTAGTAATTACAGTGTCATGTCTGCACTTTCAATTTAGAGAGTCATCTTGAGAAACTTCTTCACATTACTGAAGTTAATGCTAAATATGCATTCTTGACACCCCACAAGCACTGGTGTTTAATGATTTTAATTATTGACAGTGGTTGACAAGTGAATAACTTTGTAGCTAAACTGTCTCTCGGTGCTCTGCTTTCTATATGTTCAGTGTAACAGCAGTCTTTTTGTAATACAGTTTTTGGTAGGCAGTAGCCAGTAATGAGCTGTTACTGCTATTACAGCCCCACATTTTTTTGTCTGTGTTTCCCATAATTTTGACTTAATCAGAAGAAATTATAGGTGAAAATAACTTTTTGATCTTAAAGTTGAGAAAAAGCACAGAAAAGAAATGAGTATCCACACGAAAAGAAAGTGGGACACAGGGAAATATGAGCAACTGTGTTGCTGTCTGCTTCTTGCAGTTTGCAACTTATTTTAATTCATAATATTCATAAGACCATTCAGAAGACTGGGAAAAGAACTACAAAATGATAGATCTCAGTGAGATATCATTTCTTAGACACAAATAGGTGCAAGTTTTGTAAACTAATTGTTAGCAAGCATGCAAGGCATAAAGAACACAAGATGAATGGTCTCAAGGAACCCTTACTTGGCCAGCAAATGATATAGAAAAGGCAATAGCAAAAGAAAAAGGCAGCAAATCTAAGTCATTAGTGTTTAAGCCTTAACTCCTTTTCCCATTCATGAGGCAGAAACTTATCAAGAAAATGGTGTTCATTTTGGTGTGGATTGAATTTCCACCATTGGACATTTCTGTTTCTGCTTTGCAAAGACAAAGATGCAGGGGAAACTTTTGTCTTTCAAATAAAGACAAAGGGATTTGGGTTTTCAGTCTTATACCATTCTGTCTAGTCAATATGACTTTGAGACCATCCAGCGTATCACCTTATCAGATTGCAGGGTCTGGGGAGAGAGACTAAATACTGTCTTAATCCAAACAGGAAGAACTTAGCACTTTGGTGCTAATGAAACAGGAAAAACATTTTTGGCTATATTGGCCATAAGAGATATAAATTGTTCTAAGTCTCTTATGATTTTGGTTGATGTCCACTGTAGAAGTAAGGCTAGAAGGCAGGCTGTGTGTCTATGGAGTAATAAAATAGTAGAGTTTGATAACATCACGGAAGGAAAGGAAGGAAACTGGTCAAATAAAATAACTAGAAGTTAGAAGGTTATGAACTATTCTTCTCTCACTGAAGTTATGAATGTTTGTATTGAGCACCTGTTGGTTATTTATATAGAAGTTACAGCTTTCTCCCATATTTTGTCACAGAAACTATAAAAGGATATGACAGGAGCATATTTTTCAGTCCTTATTAAAGTTAATTATAAAGACACATATGGTAAAATTGGTGGTGAGAGCTGAATTTACATCGTTAACTGGAGATTATCAAAACAAAAATGAAACTTGCTACTTCTTTTTATTTAAGTGGAAAGTGAAAAATCTGAACATTAACCCAGAAGTACTACTGTTATTTCACTGAACCACTGTATCTGGAATTACCCTGTAAATACAATTTCATCTGTCCTTCCTCAGATTTCTGGGAAATGTCCCCTGAACCAGCTGTCATGGGGTGAAGTCTATGCCATGGCAATGCTCAGAGGATTGAGACCTTGGCTTTTCCTTGCATACCTTTATCCAGCTAAAACAATCTGAAATATGCTGGAAAACCGAAGCAATAGAAGCATATTGTTAGGCAAATGCTGACAATTTTCCAGTCATATAATACATTCAGAGTGGAAGACTGGATAAATAAAAAGGCCCTGGTTGACAGAAGAAGGTCAAGCAGATTGTCCTGGAACTACATCATTTGCAAGGCCACTGGCAGTTTATGCCAACATATGCCAACATATACCGAGTAGTAAAATAGTTAAGACAGCAGGCCACGGTTGAGAGGAAAACCTCCATGGGCATCCAACACTGCGTCAAAAGCTAAGGGAGGTGGAAGTGGTTCATGCACAGGTTCTGAGTGGCCATCCAGAACCTGTCCTGCCAAGTGGTGGGAATGAGTGCCCAGACGGACAGGGCATGTGCATGTTTCAAGAGAGAAGTCTTAAAGCAGAAACTCCTATCTACCCACTATGTCCATCCTGATGAGTGAACAATTTTACATTATATGTCACTAAGAGAGTAGGTCAGTTCTTGTGACTATCCCACCTAAATTCATGTGACAACTGAGGAAACAGCTGCAGCAAGTTTAGAAGTTTCCCTTTTGTTCATTACAGTTTTTTAAGGGGAGATTCTTGAATCCTTAGAGAACAGGTAGGGTGGGAAACATGCCCCTGCCACAGCCACTCACTCTGATGTTCTGGTATCTTAATTTAAAATCGCTTTTTAGTTAGAAATACAAGTGGCTTTAATGCACTCTGGCATTTATAAGTTGGCAGAAGCATTTCCCAGGTATTCCCCAAAATCTTGAATTAAGTACATTTGACAAGAACTTTTCAATTTCCATTACTGTCAGGAATTGCCTGCATATGCATTTTTAAGTAAATATCTTCCCCAATATGGATCATACCACAGAGTATCAGAAGGACTATTTTATTGGCAAAACAGCTCAGAATGTTTTATTGAAACCTTTTTGCACTGAAACACTATCAAAATCCCATTTTTTTTTTTTTTTAAAATCACGTTTTATCAGAAATTTATTTCAAGCATTCTGAAGAATGTCTCTAAGGTAAATGGTACTGAAAAATTACTTTTCCATTTTCAAATGTATTTTGAAAGGACTGTTCTTTAAAAGAAGTCTTTTATAACCCCTAGAAACACTGCTGAAAAAGTACCTCACAAAAAAAAAGGTGGTTTTTTAATTAATAATCTCAAACCAGAATATTTTTTCTCCTGAATCTTCAGATTTTTTTCCATGAAGATAAAGAAAATAAAGATAAAGCAAAATTTTCTGACCAAATCTATTAATTTATTTGTGGGGTATTTGTAGCATAATCTTGCGAAGTACTTTAACTGATTATTTAAAGTTTTTAAGTTGGAACATGTCTTACCATCTGGTTAAAAAAAAAAAAAGAAAAGTAAAAACCCAACCAACTAAACAACAAGCAAACAACAAACAACAAAACCCCCAAAAATATCAGCACCAAAACAACCCCCTAAGTCCTACCTCTTTTAAAGTGACACTGAAGACCTCTTTGGAGGCAATGTAACACTTACTGTCTATCTAGATGTTCCAAACTGATTAAAAGCTCCCTCAGCCCTGAAAGACGTTTGCTGATATTTGAGGACTCTCTTTCAGTGAAAAACCATCCTCTGTGTCCTCTGTGCTTTCTACAGCTTGTCAATCTCAGGTGAAGATGAACATGTTAATTGACTGTCTTGTTAATTTATTAATGAGTAATGACAGAAAGAGTAGTGCTCAATGCTTATAAAATTTGTCTTTCAATGAAGAACTATCTGTGTTTTAAGGTAATACTTTTAACTACCTTTCATTACTAATTTAGTCATCATTGTGCATTACACTTAAAGATCAACAACAGCCAGCAAACTGCTACGTTATTATGGAGGCCAATGTATTGAGAGGAAAGAATTACATGTACCAGGCAACAGTTGGAGCTTTCGTCTGTATTGTGTTACAAGGAGAGGTGAAATTGCATTAGCATTTGAAAGTAGGATGCAGAATAATTATATTCAATTAACTAAGGACTCCTTGGGCAGCAGCCCAACAGAGAGCTACACATGACAAGACCAGGCAGAAAGGGAAGGAAGCAAACTGGTTTGAACTCTTTACTCCCTAAGTGCTAATAAATATGCTGTTAAATATGCAGTTACTGGGAATTAATGGTTGGTTTAATACCAGTAGAGGTGGCATTGTTTACTGCTTTATAACAGTTCTGTAAACCCCACTGAGGCACACAGGTGGTATTTGACTTTGCAAGAATATGCACATGCTAAATACCTGTTTCCATACTTCACATTCTACCTTACTTTGAAATGAAAGGAGTTTGCATTCATCAGCAGGTATTCATGCTTCTTTAAAGCTGCAGTAGTAGCAACAAAGCTTCTTATTCATGAGCTTATCCCACCACGAGCAGGACAGTCATGTGTTCTGGAGGACTTCACTACCTGGTATAAGCAAGAGCAAATGGTGTCAGCCTCTGAACTGAGCAATAAGCATGCACAATACAAGTGGACACACAGAAGTTAAGCAGCTGCTTTCAACGCCCTACCAGGAGGCACTCAAGCAAAACAGAGTATTTTCTTCAGAGTTGCTTTCTAACCTCTGCTTCTAAAAAAAGCAGAGTTTCTCCACCGATGCCATGACTTTCACTGGGGAACATGTGTATAAAGAGGCCTCCTCCAGAAGAAAACCCTAATGTGGCTTTTCTGCGAGAGAAGTCTGTGGATGCAGCTAGTCAAATGCCAGATGGGAGCATGTAACTTCTGTAGGATGACATCCTCGAAACATGATCTCTTGTTAAAAGTACTAGTATATCTTAAAATGCTTTGATTTTTGTGAAACTTAGCAACAGGTGTTGCAAAGACATATTCTCATGAAACATTTCCTCCTGTCTTATTGGTCTTCTTCCATATGCCTTCTATTTCAACTTGGTCATTTAAAAGGCAGTGTGTTTGATTTTTACCCAGTTGGCCAGCATAGTCTTTTAATTTTACCTGCAAGAATGATGTAGGTGTCCTTCCTAGAGTGTGTCCTTTGCTTGAATTCATTTATATTACTACTCCGTTTGTTTATCTCATGAGTGTAAACATATGGAGGGATGGCAATTAGCAGAGGTACTATAAATGTTACAGCTTTGGCAAAGGCACTTTGCACTTCTACTTCCTCCCTAGGTCTTATGTCTCAAGCAGCTTTTTGTATGCCCTAGTTTAGATGCCAAGGCTGATGGATAAAATTTCCTGCAAGAAGTTAATCCGCGCAGTCTTCTCCGTCTTTGGTTACCTCAGGAGATCAGTAGGGTTCCTGCAAAGATTTTTGCATGCTATCAGTTGTTACTATAAATTTAGTTGTAACCCAGATGAAGACTACTGGAAACCCAATGTCAAAACAATCTTCTATGAAAATGTTTAGTATTATCATAAATAATGTTTTAATCTGGAGTTTCGTCTCAGTCAATTACTTTCTGTGGCAGTGAATAGCTTGCAATATTTTCCTTTCATGAAAATATTAGGAAAAAAATGGAAAATTAGGCTTGTGTTCATTAATACTTTCTTATAAACTGCAGGCTTGGGGGTGTTCTCTCAAGATTGCTTTTCCTACATACATTAATGATTTATGCAACATACAAATAAGCAGTGACAGGAGAACTGGAGTAATGGTTTTGAAAGAAAGGACTGAGAGATGGGCAGCCAAGAATTGAATGATTTTTTTAATCAGACATTTGAATGCTTTGGTAGTTTCTCTTCTGTTTATCCCAAAGCTCTTACTGTCACTTCGGTGCAAAGATGGCTTTGGCAACATTTCAGCAATGTCCTCTCAATCCAGATATTGAAAACACCTCTTTGAAAATTCTGATGAATCCAGCAGAATCAAGGAGGAGAAAATCTGCATTCATTTTATACCTTGAAACACACGTAAGTGTAGTCAGTGCTGGAGGAAAACAGAGGTCCTTGAGTTTCCAGAAGGCTAATTCTTTAAACTTTAGGTATATTTAAGGCAGAAGGGAAAAACCTCAGAAAGATCTCTAGAAAATAAAGGAGAGAAGTACACCAGTGTCTTAAATATACCACATTAATCTCCACACCTTCTAGGACTTAGATCTAATAATTTGCATGGCAAAAATAGTTAAGTGTTATCTGGAATTGATTTTAAAATGTAGTCTAAGATATGTTAATGATACATTTATTAGTAGTATCCATGAAGCTTAGAAGGGAAAAGAATTTTGAAGAGGATTTTTACAGTGACTGATTTTTTTACTCTTTACTAATCTTTTCTCTTGGAGTTTCAATCAAGGTTGGGATTTTTTGGGATTTTTTTTTTTTCAAAATAATTACTCTGATGATCCAGAAGTCCATAGGAATATTCTATTTAGCTTCAGAGGACTTTTGAGAATGTTTAGTAAGAGTAAGAATTACTATCTCTTTAAGTAATGTAATATCACATGCTTCTATGATTTATTGAACTGTTTTCTCTGTTTGGCAAATTCTGTAGAACATTTCAGCTCTGAATTGCTGTTGCCATAGGGAATGAATCTTTTTTTTTAAGAAACAGAGACCTCTGATTATTCAAATGAGCTGCATTGCTAAGTTAGGCTGTCTGTTGTTCTCGCAGGATATCCAAAGTGACATCTTCCTTGGCTGCAAGTCAGGGATCTTATCTGGAAGGTACATGGCCAGGCAAGCACATTTTTTTCTGAGGCAACCCTTACAGAAACCAAGGGAAGTCTGCTACTGCTATGAATTATGGAGAAGAGAATTCACTCTTTTTCCTGTTTGGAAAGTTGTCCTTCTAAAATGGGAAATCTACTGATTTTAATCTCAAACACATTCTCCTCTATTTGGGAAAAATCAGTATTATAAACTTATCAAAATTTGTATAGATTTTAGGTAATAACACTAAAGTTAGGTAGGAAGGTATCACTGGAAGAATGGTACATAATCTTTTCCTGGAAGTTAGCTTCAAATGAATGGGAAAAATATGTTTCTGAAATCTCATATCTCAGAACAAACTTAGACCAAGGATTCTTTTGAAGTAAATTTTTGGTGTTTTTCTAGTCAGAGAGTTCCTTTTCTAGATCAGACCATGACAGTAACATTTACAAAATACACTTAATTTTTTAATAAATACTTTCCAAAGTCACATTTGTTTTGTCTTTCCAAAGTTCATTTTTCTTTTTATTTTTTAAAATCCCATTACTGATGAATAATATCTATAGATTAATACTCCCCTACCGTTCTCATCCATGAATGCATGTTTTACTCCCATATGAGCTAGTGCTATAAATCCCAAGAATAAGGGTTTGTCCTCCCCAGAAGATCCATGCTGTTCTCTCTCCTTTTATGGCTCCTTTTCATGGAAATTATGTCAGCCAAGTAAAGCAACCTAGAATCATGTCAGTGTGCACAGTGTGTCTGAAAGCTTTTTATAAATTAATCCTCTATAGTACATGTTTTCTCTATGCAGTATGTAAATGCTAAATAAATATTTTTGGGATATTTCTTCTTTTCAACAAATTCCTAATGTGCTGCAGACCTCTGTGAATAGCATTTTAAATATAAGAAATCCTGCAATTGTTGTTACCTTCTGTAGTTGTATGATTATATATTTCTCTGTGTGACATCTTAATTTGCACCAGTATTTGGCCTGTCTTTAACAAGCCCAAAAGAAAATGATTACATTTTTTCTTCCCTTAAGCTTCACAGGAGCAAGAGGTAATATCTAAACTTCATGCACATTACCCCAAGAATGTCTTTTTTTTTTCATTTTAACAGTGTCCTAAATCTTTTATATCTGGTTAGAGAGACTAAAATAAAGAACAGTGTGTGGTAGATGTAGTTTGTATTGATTAGAGTGCTCTCAGAAGAATCTCATGTATGACTGAGATGAAGGTAAGAATAAGAAGAGGTTAGAGTAGAAGAGAAGAATTTAATGAGTGTAACAATGCCTTTCCTAGTTGTTTCCAGAAGCAATATGGTCTCCTATCTGTTCTAGGAAAGGATCTTGCAAGATCAGCTTAGAATCTTCTCAAACAGGTGTGATGGTCCCAGGTTTTTGAAACCTGTGGAAAGCAGGGTAGTCTCAACTTTTTTTTTTTTTTCTTGCAATATTTGCAGTAGTTTTTTCTTGTTCTATGTAAATTCAATTTATGCAGCTCTTATACTGCACATGCAAACTAAGACATGCTTCTTCTTAAGGTCCCTAAGGTAGTTTAGAGGCTGAAGCAGGTATTCACTTCCTTCAATGGAATTTTTGCACCTGACTGTAGGCTTGGCATATTCTAACTAAGTAACTATCCTGAAAATTGAGTATCTAGATCAAAGGGGAAGTCAAAAGCACATATTTGGTGCAGATTAAGAGGGTTTTACATGTACAATATTCAACTTCAAAGCTAAATATAGCTGCACTGCAGGAACTTGTGTATTCATCAGTGCTGAGGTAAAATAAGAATAGATAGTGGTTATGTTATTATATGACTTTTAATAGGAATAGAGATTTGTAGGTGGAAATGATATCTTCAGTAGAAGAAATCCAATCTCATTCTCCTCTGAGAGATGACAGAGCAACCATTATATTTTCCATAAAGATGAAATGGTCTAATTGGTAAATATGACTGTGCTTTCCTCTGCCAGTTTTATGCTAAGTAAGTTCTACTGCTTTCATTAGTTCTGTACTGGTATAAAACTAGAGTAATATGGAGAAAAATAGAGACTATTTCCCCTGAATAACAACTAATTATACCACTATTTTTCATAGCAGAAATTTGAATTATGTAACATAGACAGTGTAAATAAAGTGGAGTAGTACTTTTAGCCAGTTTTGTCTTTACATGAGTCTTTAAATTTGGCCAAGAAATATGTCTGGGAAGCATGTACAGCAGTTGGTGAGTAACTGGAAAGGGGAAAATGAACACTGGAGTAGGACTACTGTAAACTTGCAGTTAGTTTTTGTCTCTTATGCTGCATAAGAAATATGTGCCTACTTGCTTTCATGGCTCTCTGCCCGTTTTAGCAAGCTACCAGTATTTCATCTATGCCTCATCCCCTTGCAATGAGCTATTTTTGTAAAGAGATCTTATCCACTGTGTCATACTCACCAATGTAGGAAACAATTTAGAGTTCAAACATGGAGTCATGAAATCCCTAAGATCTTCTACTATTCTATACCTACTTAAGCATCTAAATAGATTCTAATCTGAATTTTATTTTAAACATCAGTCTTTGGGGTCTCCTTCTAATTGCTAAGATACAAAACCAAAAGTGTTATTGAGTAATTGGACATTAGTCCACTTGAGTATGTCTGTTCTATTGTCTTTATGGGCACCAAGTTTAAATCAAAGCCATCCAGAGTTAGAGTGAGTTGTGGCTGTTCGATATCCCTTGTCTCTATAGCAAACTTGGAGGGCAGCGAATGAAGAGGAACACAGTACACAATAATGAGTAATTAGTAACTGGTGAAGGTGGGCAGTTCTCTCTGAGCCTGAAAGGTTTTCATCCCTGGGCTTGGATTGTTTGTTGCCATCAGCTATGTTTGAGGACTGCCATTGTCCCGCTGGACACTGCAGACAGGTCAAAGAGATCCGGGGAACTGAAAGTGTACCTTAGCCACTTGAAACAAATAGAGAGAATGGTCATTATGAGCCAGCTGTGGCAAAGAACTCATGAAATGCATGGACTAGTGAGTTATGTTCATCTCAAATGGAAAACACTTTTTAAAAGTTGCTTTGTTTCAAGGGGACAAAGCATTCTTTAGAATTCCTGTTTTTTTCTGATATTTTGCATAGTTCAATGAAAATTTCACATTATGAAGGTAGCGGAGAATTTTTAAAATGGCCTCAAGGATCAGAAGGGAAAAATATTCTAAAATGGACCTCTAGGAGTAAAAACTTCTGGTGTTTTTTTTGTTTGTTTCTTTCCTTCTTTCCCCAGGGTAAACGTATCTTGTGTACAATTTACTGTAATTATTTTCCCGGTAAAAAATACTAACCACATTCTGAAGATTTTAAATTGTGAATTAAGAGTCTCAGTGAATTATTTGTTTAATACAACATTGACTTTTAGTTGCAACTGTACTGTAAAGGACACAAAATAAGGAAAATTCTAGGCAACAACTTAGTCAGTTTGTGAGGACAGAAGGAAATGTAGTGCAGATAGGGTAGGAGTAAAGGGTTTGTTTTCATACGGAGTTCCATGACTTTTCATCAGAATATCATCCCATAGACATTACAGAGTCAAGACTTATCTTTTTGTCCAAGGTCAGGAAAGCAAGTAGTAAAGAAAACAAATAGCTAAAACACTTGCTACTGAACCCCTGTATATGTATGCTATTGATAGAGCCCATAAGGGTAGTTTTTCTTCATAAAATATACAATACATTTGCAATTACTATCAGATTAAAACAAAGCATCATAAGTTTATTTCTTTTCCCTATAACGCTGCTTTAGTAATTAGAAACAAAACTTTAGGACCATTGTATCAGGCATTGGAAAACTGTTTGGCCTCTTCTACCACAAAACAAAAGCTGTCAGTATTACCAACCTGCATTTTCAAAACAACTGCAGACACTTCACTATCATCTAGAAATAACTGCAAAACTCACACATGTATTGATTTGGGCAGGACAATATACAGGACAGCTAGAGCACAGCATGCAAGTTGTGAAAAGTGAACATGCAAGGACAACAGAGAATGCATTGCATTCCAGTTAACTCATTGTAAATTAGACTATCTCTGTGGCTTATTGGTCAGACCTTACTGATGCAATGACATGGCAGAATAAGAAATATAAGAGGTTGATTTGAAAGATAAATACCTGGTATTCATAACTTCCATTTTCATATTACAACAGATTTTTGTATTAGTTAATTGCTTTGGGGAAGTTGTCTGAAAGACTTTGGCTTCTGAGTTCACAGGTTGAAGTTTTGAGTTTTGATGTGCTTCATATATATATTTTCAAATTTGAGACCACTTTTGTGTGTGAGGAAGTACATTTTCCCTAATCCTCTGGAAAGGGCAGTTCTGACTTTAGATCTGGTAATGATATGTTCCTCCTCTGCCTTCTGTTTCACTGAAATGGATATTTACTGTATATACCACTTATCCTGGTAGCCTTCTAGAGTATACAGCACTGAAATCATCACTCAACAATTTCACACTGAACTGAAACGATTCTCATAACATTGTAACAGCAAACATTCAGAACATGATACTGTCAGTTTTGCATAAGTGTGACTCCATGGATTCTCCTGGAGATGTTCTCGGTCTAGCCTGGTATAACAAAAAGATGAGATTTTCTCCTTCTCTTATCTTTCATTGTTCAGTGAAAGCAAATATTTGGAGTTGAAGTGATTTCTATTAGATGGTATTTTGTAGAGCTGCTTGATCTCTGAGTTTTTCCAGAGCCTGCTTCTTATATAAAGCATAACAAAAAAAGCTGTATCACCTTCGTCTGATTTTCATGAGCAGAGGTATGCAATTACACACAGAATTATATGAAAAAGATGCACCTCTTCATTTTCTAAAATTTGCTTAATTTCTGGAAAGGAGTACCATATTTTCTCTTTCTCCTTTCTCTGACTGAGCTTAACAGTCTTACTAAATAACTCTTGCTACTGTCTGGCTGCTCTTTCCATCACTTTTTGTCCATTTCTGTCTGACTCCAATAGTCCAAAACCTGTGTTGTTTCCCCGTTGGAATAAATTCTTATCGAAATTTTCTGCCAATCAAAATTTTCACAAATATTCTTCTGCAGCCCAGTATCATCCCTTCATGTCTGATTCTCCTTCTTTTACTATTCTTATCCTTTTTCAGATCTTGTTATATGAACACCTACCACAGAGTTCTTAATAATTTTTTTTTTGTAAAAGTAAATGATTAAGCAAATAAGTAAGCAAATCTGTAACTGTTTGATATACTGTCCATAGCACAGGGGGTTGCAGCTAGATCATCTTTAAGGTCGCTTCCAACCCAAACCATTCAGTGATTCTATGATTGTCACTGATTTGCCCATTGTTTTCTATGAGAAGAAGGTGATTATTTTTAAAATTGATTTAATCTGTAGAGTTTATTAAGCATTAATAAAGTGAATAGAAAGGAATGTCCCTTACACATTTTTGTGTAGGTTATACTCAGGAGGCAATGCATGAGAAAATATGTGTTTATAGATAGAGGCTATTAGCTCCTCAGGAGCTATCATGCATCAGCAAATCCTGTGAACTCATCAGACTTTAAACAAATGCCAGGGACAGTCATGGCCAAAGTAGCTGGGGTGATACAGCACATCATGGCATCAGAAAAAAACCCTCTAAGAAGACAGAGCAGTGACAGTGGGGATGGTGTGAATGAAATGTTTTTGGCTTTCTCTTACAAATTACATACCTTTATCCTACATGAAAACACTGTTAGGTCACCTGAAAGCTGCTCTGATGGACTAAGCAACTACTTTTGACTACTTCATGTGCTTGAAATTTCACAAGACAAGAGATTAAAAGACCCCTTTTAAGAAAGGGGAGGACTGTGCACATCCCTCCTATGAAGGACAGCAGTAGATGTCATGGGACCCCTGCCCCTCAGGCTGTAAGGAGGCAGGCCAGTGCAGGAGGGTAACCTGGCACTGGTTGCTAAGGTGGTCTTGAACTATTCTGGTTCTTCTCATGTAATAACAGATTAAAAAAACCCCACATAATTTCAGATACTTCTTGCTCACGATAAATTCTGAAAGTGTAAAACAAGTGGGAAGTTATGTAGCGATCTCAGCTGTCAGAAGGGGTGCCAAGAGAGATAATCTTATGTACGTGCTGCAAGCCACAGGAAGATGTGGACCTATGGTTATTACACTGACCACCCACCCACCCCCCAACTGAAGCAATCCATTCCGTGTTTTACTTATACTTTGTAGTACTCCATTACAATAAATATTATTAAAACCACTAACTTCCTAACTGTCTTAGGATGTTCCTCAGATAAAGTTATCAGTCTTGGGAAGCACTGTACCCGTTATTAATATAATAGGTCTGACATGCCACTTGGCAAACAAACCATTATGCAATCTCTGAAGCTCTTATACAGCAGAGTCTCAAAGGGCTCTTCTTGGAGTTTTATGAAGGTCACAGAGCTTAAACACTTAGGGACACTGAACTGGGAAAGATTTCCTGCACTACTGACTTGGCTCAACCTCCTATTTTGGGCAATCAGGTCATACAAACTCTTGAAGGAAGTTAGCAAGCTCCTTATATATAAGTATTCAGACTCTCTCAAGCAGTGAGGAAATCACAACTAATGAGTCAATTTAGAGTAAAGAAATACACCAGTATCAAGTAGAGGCTTCTAAATATGATCGTATATTTGGAGTACATGGCGAATGTACTTGTAGCTTAGGTATGGAACTGTATGCATATTTTGGATTTACAGGAGTGTGACTGAACAGAAAAATCTCTGCTATTTTTGGGGTAGGCACAGAGTTTGTAAGTTTTTATTGATTATATTTATCTTCTTCCTTCTTTATACCTAACTTAACATTCTAAAGCACAACATTTGAAATTAAAGCTCAGAAAACCAATGCAGATCGAAAGAAAGTGCTTCAACAATATTAATATGCTAATGTTCTAAGCAACCCAGGTGAGTAAACCTTTCCCCTAATATTTTTGATCAATGCTAAAAAGGCCTTCTCAGTTCAAAAAACAATATATTATTTTTGCATTCCACTTGCAAAGAGAAATAAATAGATAAGAATCCCTTTCAGACTTTGGGGTTATAGAAGCTGATTCAAGCCTGTCATCCCATAGAAGCTCTGCAGATGAAGAGGCACTGTCAGGGCTGCATGATACTATATGTTTATACTGGAGACATAGTCTGGAGGTTTCTAGCAAGTGGATTACTGAGGTGAAATATAGAAATGTAGCAGCTCTTGTGGTTATAATTTTAATGAAATAATTACATATAAGAACAGTAAGATTTTTCAGTGTTCTTTCATTTTCAGTATCTTTGATCAATTTTATGAGTATCCAGGTTGAAGCCATTGAAAATTTTCCTATAATTTTTTATTAATTGACTGGTTTAATATTAGCCTGGCATTAGATCCCAGGTAGACATTAAGGCCCCCTTGTGTTGGGGACCACATTCTTTGCTCTGCCTTAGGGAAAAGTTGTCTGTAGTTTAAGGAGATAGAAGAATCTGTTATAAGAAAATAGTCTGTAATAGGAAACATAACATATAATATGTAATATTTAATATATATATAATAAACTGTAATAAGAATATTTGAGGTTCACTAGCAAAAAGGAGAAATGTGGTGGCAATGGAAAATTAAACCATGCACTCATACTGTGCCTTAACTGTTACACAACTAGAGAGCCCCAAATTGTTTGAATTTTAAGACTGCATAGACATACACAAAATTAACCTCAGCTGCTGTTCAGGCTGGCCTTCACTGTTTGAAACTTGGCTAGCATTGCTCAGAACTTGTAGCGTTTTTAGCTATAGAGCATGTTCTGCACTAATAAATCACAGGAACCTGCACTAGTAAATCCACCACATCCTGTCCTGTATTGCCTTTTCTTGGTAGTGGGAGTCTTCCTCTGCCCTTCTGATACCAACAGAACATATACCTACTTACTGATTTAGGCTTATTTTAAATAAAAATTCAACTTCTTCTTGATAAAGACAATCAAAATAACAACAAAATCAGTGCTCAGAATAAGTGAAGATGAAACAGTTATTGCAATGATTACAAAACCACCTGAAGCATTTCTCCAAATTTTCTGCTTTGGAGAAAATCTCTAGGAGGTATGAAACAGTCTATTTTCCAGCAGAAAGCAGAAGCACACATATTTTCTGAATTTCATTGATAGCTTCTGCATATATAAATGTAGGAGATTTTGCTTATTTCTAAATAGTTCATGTCACACTGTTCTGAAATGAAACTGTAAATTAGGGTGAGGTTAGATAATATAGATTAAGACTATTCCCCTCATATAGATTGAAAGGAGACAGAGATGAAGGCTTCTCAGTCTTGCATTCTTCCATCTTTATCCTTTGTCTGTTTAATCTTTTGGGTTCACCAGGAATTACATATTTTTTCATTCTAGTTTGTTCTATGTGAATCTCTACCTAAGTGTAATGTTCTCATATGTCCTTCTCTACCACTATGTATCAATCTCAATGCAGTTTTACAAAAAACTTGCTGTAGTATCAAGTAGTATCCAACTGATTCTGTGATATATTATTATAAGAACTTTGTTTACTGTTTCTTAAAGATGTGGTGGAACAGATTCATCCACTCTAAGGTATAAAAACAAAACAATATTCTAAAGAGAAGGATTCATGATATTATTCCATGATCATAGTCCTTAATATTATGAAAGTAATAGAGATCTGTTGCAAATTCATACCTGTTATTGAACATTGATATCACTGTACATCAAAGCAGTGTGTTCCAAATTTCATCAGGTTTTTGTTGGAACGGTGTAGCAGATCTACACATAGATCTGACTGTCACTTATTTTACATAATAAAAACATTTGAGTCTCGGTGCTTCTATATTGGGTTTTGTGCAAACTTGACTATGCTGTAGCACAATAGAGAAATCACCTGGAAAAAGATCAGCAATCCCCAAAGAGTATCATTGCCAGAGTTCTCATCTGGAACTCATTTGAAACATTAGGACACATATTTATGCACAGATTCCATTAATTTTACTTTAATACACAGACACTTTACAACACAATTTACCCAGACAGCAGAGCCAAGTGTCTAATTCAAAGAAAATAAAAAACAGTACTAATTTTGTGTGGAGAGAAGAATGAAACAAACTTAAACCAGAATTCCCATATTCTAGTGAAAGAGCACTGAGATATAAATTTAGACTATATCTGATAGATTGCTCTGGAAAAGAGATCCAAGCAAAGGAAATGCAGTATAAATATTCAAAGGAATTTTGATTACATGCCTTCAGTTTCAACAAGCCTGAAATAGAAGTTGATCTTCAAATCCCAGCCATCTACTAATGGTATATAATAATCCATTACAGCAGTTTTCAGTTCTAGTCCAATTTTCATATGGAAATTGTGACCTGAAATAAACTTTCTTATGGACTCCTCCCAGAGTCTAGGGTGGAAAATCCATGTAAAGTATTCATTGCTATAAAATGTTTCTTGATAATGTTTCAAAATGGTACATTCATGCATCATGGAATTTAAGATGCTTGTTATTTAATTTTTTTTAATGTATTTCAGTAAAGTTTTGATGTCCAACTATGTTATTCTCAAAGGCCATGATCTTCCCAAGATTCAGCTTTATATGGTGAGACTACTCCCCTGGAAACAGATTAGGATCTTTGGATGGATCTGAACTGCTACTACATAGAACCATTAAGCCTGAACTACAGGGTGTTAACAAGAAAAGGATTAGAAAACTGTCAAGTGTCCACATCTGTATCTGCAGTTAATTTTTGATTCACACTAAGAGCAATTTCTTATTTTATGGTGATCCACAGTTACTTTTGTGTCTCGGTTCACACAAATCACCACACCTTAAGCTTGTTTTAGTGCTTGCTGCCTGGGTTCTGCAAATCTCTCTTTTTCAAGGTCATTTTCATTTACACCCATGACCTAATCTCTTCCTTTTCAGTTAAATTCCATTACTGTATGTACTTACATCAGGGGGTTTGAGTTCTCAACACCTTTGACAGTCTTTCCTCCCATCAAGACAAACATTTTTCGGGTGCAGTAAGTCTTTGTGCTTCCGCCCACAGAATAGGACAAGAGGACAGAGTGCAGAACAGGATACTCCAAATGCCTAAATCAAACAAGATATATCTCTTAATAGTAGTAATACTGGTAATTTATCCAGTTGTAATTGATGGACCTTTAGTGGTAGCTGATGGAAAATGAAGCATTTCCAGAAGACAGCATTTCAACTATCCGGTGGACTTGCAGACAGAGACAAGACATCTAAAACAAGAACATTTTTGTTAGAGGACAGCATTCTGCTCTTTCTAACACACAATTTTATGCATAAGTTCTGTATCTTTTTCCTCAAAATTACTAATGTTCAGCCTTTTCATTTTTCAGGGACCAAATAAGTTATAAAGAAATGTAAGAGGGCTTAGCAAATGATGTTGCAAAACCAAACATAATCAGGAAGTCTGAATCATTTGATAATGGACAATTTGATGAGCCTGGATTAATAGAAGAAGTTTGCCCTAATAGATACTGATACGCTCTTAACAACAATAATCATATCCCGTCAGTACTACCATAATGCATTGGCTTTTCAGACTGGAGCCATAGAGCTGTAGAGCGGTGTCATGGTTTGAGATCCCCAAAATCTAATTCCCTAGTCCAAGCCCCCTTCCACATCTCAATATGAGCTGGGTTTTTCCAGACAAAACACGAGACTCAAAATGGGGGAAAGGGAATGTATTACAATGACTGTACAAATAAATACTACAATACATTATATACAATCTTAATTATCTCTACCATGGCATAAGTATTTACAGTGGATCAAATCTCTTCTCCCCTCCAAATAAAACTCCAGGAGGGAAGAAGGAAAGATCCTTTCCACTCTCAGAGCAACAGTTGCTCTAGGGCAGCAGTCATCCATCCTCTTCTCATGCATGCAGCAGCCATGACTGGATCTCTGCCAGCACAAACGAGGGGGTTATCCAAGCCCCCTCGGCCCCATCGTCTCCATGCAAGGGGTCTTCCGTGGTCTGTGTTTCCCAGGACAAAGGGGCGCTATCACCACGTCATATCACGAAGCTCAGGGGTCTTCGCGACAGTCCTTATCTTCAGGGCATTCAAATTCCCCTTTGCAGAGCTCCTGTGCTCTGCCTCAGGCTACCACCTTGGCAGCAGTGGCGAGGGGAGGGTGGCCAAGGTCACCCCCCTCTGCATTCCTCTCGGAGCTCTTCAGCTGCTTTCTGCAAGTGCTGTAGCACTCCAAGGCTCTTTCAAGGAGTCCATCATCCTCCTCCTTTCCAGGAGGGGTCTCAAAGGAGTCTGGGGTCTTTATTCAGTTCTTACCCCAACTCTGTCTCTCTGCTGCTATCTCTCTCTCGGCTCTCCTTCCAGGAGTTCTCTCTGCTGTGCTGCATGCCTTCGTTCCTGCTTGGTCTTATCTGTTGGCTCTTAGCCACAATCTCTGGACGCTGCTTCTGCTGCTGCTCTGTCTCTGCTCACTCACGGTGGAGAAAACTTCCTTAGCTTTCAGCCACAGGCACCTAGCCCAGCTTTATGCTGTTCCAGGTCCCTGCAGCTCCCCGCTGGGGGCTGGGGGGCCCCAGAGGCCCCAAGGGGCTCCAAACCCCCTTCCTCATGGCATTCACAACATGACTACCTTCCTTTACCAAAACTACAACAACTTCTCTTCCGTTCTGGTTGCGATATGTTTATATTTTGCAGAAGCACTCATTGGCTAAAACTTCAAAACTTCAGTGGTCACCACCCCCTGGGGTTTTACCATTTTATAACTACAGGGGGAAAAACTGTTTCCTCCCATGACAAGCGGTCTTTCAGCCAAATCTGTAAAGGAGGTCTTTTGAGACATTTAAATAAGACCACTATGGATCTTAAGTGTTTCACTGAGAGTGTTTTTAAATTGTCGGCTCTGATTTATATAATTTAAAGTTTACAATACACAGATATGCAGATAGTTCCAGTACTTATCAAAGTGTTGGATATAATTTTGAAAGCACTGAAAGCTTATGCTCCTGTGGATGTATCAACTCTCAAAGCACCAGGGCTCCGAAAATCTTAGATGTTAAATCAGAATGGCCAAGCAGATTTTACAATACATGTATATATATTGTGTCACCATTGTTTTAGTTGTTCCTTTTACATATAAAATATACAGACATGTGATGACTGGTTAATGAACAGTTAATTATCATTCCTGTGTATTAATGTTATGAATATACATGTTCACTGTTCACTTGACCATAGGTATGCACACAGTCTGAGAGATGGCAAGTCTACCAGCTATGGGTGCATTTTGAGAATGTTTTTAAGGTGCCTGGAAGACAAAGGTAGATCAGTGAAACCAAGAAAAGTTAAACATTCAACCTTAGGAAATAGTTGCTTCCTTAAGAATGAAAATCTCATTATATGCATAAAGAACTGAAGTCTCATTCCCTAAATACTACTCCTATTAAATTTGAAACTGCAATGAGTAAATCCTAGATTTCATAAACCCTCACATCTAGCATTGAAGTATAGGAGAGATTGTAACAGAAAGCATGATTTTCTTTGTTCACCAACATATGTGTGTGTATATATATATGATTCTAGCATGCCAAATTCCCATTTCTGATTAAAAAATCATACAGATTCAAGGATTGTGCAAAGAAATGCTATTATTGCTTCATGGCAAAGTGAATATCTGCCGCTTATTTCTTGTTGTAATTTAAATGATACTTATATTGTACTGAAATTATTCTGGTCTCTTTTGTATACTCGAGACATAAGAGGTGTTCAGTAATCCAGACAAAAAGTAACCATATATTGGAAAGAATATAGAGATACACACCCATACACACACACACTCACAACATGGCTACAAAAAGATTCTACTTGTGAAAGCACTTCAACTGTAATTCCAGAAAGAGGAGAAGTTGCACTGCATAATGGTGAAAAAATAATTAACAAATATTGTTATGCTGCACAGTAAAAGTCTACAGGAAAAACATTGATTACTACTATGCAAGTGTGCACTAAGGAATACCTACAGGTATCCATCTTAAATGAAATGTGATCATATCAATGTGCCTGTGCGTGTGTGTTGAGAGTCCTGCCTAGTATCATTCTTTTTTTCCCCCTCATTTTACTCATGTTACTCTTGCAGGTAAAGTACAAGCGGGAGTGACCTGGAATCTGTTCCTTCTTACTAGTCATGGACTGAACTGGTCCCTTACAAAATCAGTCAGCAACATATATGTAAAAACATATTAGTGTAACTTGAAGGCGACAGCCTGTATAAATGTACGTGTGCCAATCACCTGAACACCTTCTTTTGAGTCATGATATGTAACAGGAAAAAAGCCCAGCTTGACCTTTAGAACTGAGGTTGAATTTTCAAGACAGGTGGAAAGATGTTAACCAGTTGTTGTGAATTTTGCAAAGGCAATGTCAAGTACAGACAGTTGATGCATGTGGATTGGTATAACTTTCTGAGGGCCTCAGTGCAAAAGATTATTCTGCTGCTCATGTATTCTCATATTTGCTTTCTTCCTCTCAGTCTTTGCCCCTTTCCTCATCTAACGTTGATACCTAGCTAATATATAGCAAGTGAAATCCCATGGTGTCTGCTTATCACCGTTCCTTTTCTTCTTCGGCACTCATTTGGCAGAGAGTGCAGGTATCTTTAATGTTATTTATTACAATGTAGGAGAAAAGCCTGAGGACACTGGCAGTGTCTGAATCTTTCTTTGATCCACATATAGTATTTCAGTTAAACACAGGCTTGTTTTTAATTTTCCGCTAAACTTTCTGTCATAGCCTATTCTCGTTTTCCATCCTATGCTGGAACCTTCTAGGGAGATGTAATTTCATTATTATTATTTGTTTTTCAAACCCTTTTCAAGGACTTACTGTTGGTCATATAACAGTCCAACTCTTCTTTGGTATTACCCCTTTCACCTGCAATGCCAGACTAGGATAACCCTTGTGGGATTTTAAGACAGTTCTTCTGAAGATAGTCTTCCTTTGTCTTGTATGCCTTATTTGCTTTATTATTAAGTATACATTTTTACACTTAATAATATTAAAAAATGTTTCAGTTCCTTGCACTCAGTCTATGTGATCATGTACACTATTCTCTAGAAGTGAACTCACCTCTCGCTTTGAAGAAGATGCAACAAGCATTAAAGGATAGAAAAGGTAATAGTGGCAAAGAGTTGAAGTGAAATGTCAAAGGAAATTAATTATTTACAAAGAGACCAAAAGCTAGACAGCAAGAGCTAACATTATTCTCAAAAAAAGGAGACTTGTAGACAAATTCAAGTAGTTACAGAAGAAGGGAAAAGTGGTTTTTGTTTGGTTTAAAAAGACTTTACTGGATAAACTAAGTACTGAAAACAACAGTGTGTAAGAAATTATTTAAGCAACAGGAAAAACAGCTCACCAAGTAAATAAGCACTGTCACTCTTCAATAAAGACACATCAGAGTATAAATAGAAACTTGGTAGTGAAGATACACTAAATGACACTAACTCTCCCTGCTGCAACACCTATGGAAATATTTATGGAATTGCATGGGGGTTTTGAGCCATTTATTCAAATCACAGTGCCATCCTTGGATTCTACTAGGAGATGCTACCTTAATCGACATCCAGCATATTATGGAACTGTTTTGCAATAGTACATCACCCTTCTTCTTGAGAAGTTTTCAGGTATTATATAACCTGAGTTCTCTTTGTTTTCTTACCAGTGGTGGTTTATATTGACTGAAGATGAAGTTACATTGTCTTTAAAAGTGCTGCCTCATACTACCAGGTGAGATATTTGTAAGACATTTGTTACTTTCTTTTGATTCGGGCTGCAGAAACAGGGATGTGAAAAGCAATCTGTACATTTGCAATTGCTAGCTGGTTAACTAAACCGAGAGTATATAGCAACAGGTAGTATTTAAGCAATGTATTATTATGAAAAATGCCTTCAAATTTTTAAAAAATTATGTATAATTTTCCCATTTTTACATGACTCTTCACTTGCTTACACACAAAAAAAGGAAAAGGAGCTGAGAACTAAAACAAACAACAGCTCTCTCTGCAGGGCAGTCAATGATTTTTGTCTTATCTTAGAATATGCTGGCCCAAAAAAAACATTTCTATTAACAGTGAGAGTAAATTCACTTGATTACCTACTAGTAATCTCCTTGGAAAAATATATGTCTCCCAACAGAAGCACTTCAAGGCAAAAATAACCTAAAACATGAGCATATCTAGTTTTTCACTGAAATTTAACATTGACATAATATATAATTCATTTAGGTTTTTGTCTAGATAAAATTCTCTGCTGGCTCATCCAGTGCTGGCTGTTAACATATGAAAGTCTCTCATCTGAGAGATATTTTGTCATCTGATGAGTTGTGGTTTCCAAAAAGAGGTAACAGCTAAGTTTAGATCAAAAACTGTAGTTATTAAAAAACAAGTTTTTAGGTTCCAACCCTTCTTTGGGTTTGGAAAACAGTAAGTGCTTAGTTTCCTTTTGATATTTGCACTTTCTAGTTGGTAAAATGTGGTGTTCAATACATAGAAGATAGGATCTTCGAGAATAGTTCTTCCAAGGGTTCTTTTAATAAGTGCTTGTATCAAACTGTTGAGTGTTTTTTCATATTTGCTCTTTTCACAGTTTCATTTTGATTTAGATTGATATACTCGTGAAGTAAATTCTAGTTGCTTTTCTAAATATCAACAATTGAGAGACTTACAATAGTTATACAATTGTTACATATTACAGTAATACATTACTTATGCAATTACTCCAGCAATATTATTACCTTACTTATGTAATAAATGAAGCGATACCTTAATGCATAGCACCGAGCAAATACAAGTGTGCAGTTTATGACTTCTATACTACATTCATATGGTTTGAAATGCTTTTCGTCCATGTGCCTAGGAAGTGAGCTCAAGAAAGTAAGCTTTTGTATTCCAGAAGAGGTATAAAAATGAAATTCACCTCTTGGCTTGGAGGAAGCACACAACCTGTACATTGTGTAGGAATTCGCTGAGTATATTACATAAGCTCATGTGTTGGCTCCAAGAGGCAAATTTCATCTGCACCTAATGGTGCTTACACAGACTGCCCAATGACCCATTATTGACTCCACAAATATACAGTTGTTAATTGTTATTCTGTTAAAAAAGTACACAAAATTATTGATGTGGGCCATATTGTACTACAGTCCATTTCTTCCAATGATATGGAGTGGAGAACCAACCAGATTTAATGACAGTGAGATATGTTCTGCCATATAGTGGAAATATGGAGTTTTAACTTAAAAAACCCAGATCACTGGGTTAATTTTGATACTGCAAAATAAGAGTGTGGAATAAAGCAAACTATTGCCTCAAAGGATACTGTAATTCAGTCTGATTGCTGTAACTTGGAAAAATTTTCAGGTTTGAATTTTATTTGGTTTTCAGCTATCAATTAAAGGTGCTAACTACTTCAAGAATCTGAATGTGCTTCCTCCTGTTTTTTTGCATTAGAGACTCTTTCCTTGCTCATTATATATCCTGAGTGTACATCCAGTAATGTTAATGTTAAACAAAGTGACAGATAACACGATCATTTAACAACCCTGCTAAATCTAGGAAAATTCTGATTGAGAAGGAAACAAAGCAGAATTGACAAGAGCATAAAAAAGAAATGCAGGAAATTGCCAGTCAAAAGGAGTATTACAAAATATACTGAAGAAAACAGCAAACTCAGAACACGTTTGTGCTGAGAGAGAAATGTGAGATGCTTCTAACAGTGCTTTGATTTGAGCCACTTTCTGAACTAAACATTGTCCTAAAAATGAAAGTTAAGATGAGGAATGCAAGATGTGTGTGGTAGATCACAGAGAGACAGCCTGAAGCAACATCTAGAGGAAGAAGTCCTAAAAATTGTTATATGGAATATTAAAATACATGTTGTAGCTAGGTCTAGCACAATTGAAACCTCCTAGAAGCAATGTTTTTTCAAATTCTTAGGGGAAGATCTGGCTTGAGACATTTCAAAAGGCTCTGTGTCCAGAAGGCAAATGTTTAGCCTACTTTGTAGGCTGGGACCTCTTCAAATTTGATCAACAGAACTGAAGCACCCAGATGACTTAATCACTGGCAAGCTTTTGTGTAGCTCTCTTGTTCTGATGGAATTCCTCACAGACTAACATAGGACTCAGGTTGATAGTTTCTACGCTTTAGTTCTCATGCTTCAGATTTGGACTTCCCTCTCTGAATAATTACTTGAATATAACTGCAGGGTTTTTTGTAAAGATGAACTAATAGAAGGTTACTTTTCTGTTCAGCTGAAAAGAAAGGAGATCTATTCCTATGTAATTATGACTCAAGACAACACTGTACAATGATTTCTTGGTTAGTCTTTTTCTTTAAACCATTGATTAAACATTTCAGAACTAATGCAAGACAGAATTAGTGACATAATCTTTTTTATTTCTAGTTGTGAATTCAGTGTAGTTTTTAATTAATTGGAACTCTGTATGGCAAGGCTTCAGAGTTATTTCCGTGTTTACCAGTTAGCTTCAGAACTAGGATGTTGTTTCAAAATACCTAAACAACTACTGCAAACCCACCAAATCATCAGATTTACCTGATTGCTTACCTGTACTGCAGGGGAAGTCACTTTTCCTAACCAGTGAAATTACCTCATCAGGAAATTAATCTTTATGCTGAGTAAAAGTATAGACAAGCCTAAAAGCATGAGTGATTTCCACATTTTGAAGAATGAATCTCATGGATACTCACAACTCACACTACTGTCTGAATCTTACATCACAAAATTATTAATAGAAAAGAGTGAAGAATGGAGCTTTTCTGATTTTTCTTAAGATCTTGAGTTTCATTACAACTAAATGCCTTATGGAGCTGAGGAAAAAAAACCCCAGAGCAATTTAATTAGAGGTGTGATAAAAAAAGGATTTATTCTTTCGTCTCAGGCACAGAAGTTACAAAACGCGCGCGCCCCTCTGCCTCAGGTGTTACAGTTTTATAATACCGTTCAACCAACCTCAGTTTTTTTTCCACCCTCTGGCTTTTGCCCTGGTCCACCCCTGATCCGCCTCTGGGGAATTGGGGCTGGGGTCTTTTTTGAACTACCTACTTCATCCCCTCATCTTCCTCAGAGTACAGAGGGCACACAGTTACCCAGTTCTTGGCTGTACCCTGCGGTTTAGGCCAGAGTACAAGTGTTCTTTAAACAGAATCGGCCTATCTTGAAGAGAAGTCTAAATATTCTAATGGAATTTAGGGGTAATTGATATGGGGAGCATGGAATGGGATAAAAGGGTAGGGATATGTGTGTAGTTGCTTCTGGATCCCTTTCCCCACCCATGACGTGGGGCGGCCCAGTTCTAGTTCCATTTCCATCTGAAGAACCATTGCGACGCTTTGAAGGATGGGGAAAGGGAACTCCAGGGGTTTCTCAGGGGTCTTTTCAGGCCCTGAGCCTGGAGGGGAGAGGTGCTCCCCCGTCCCCCTCTGCACATGGCCCCATGGCCAGCAGGGAGACAGGACACCGGGCGTGGAGAGGAGGCAAGAGAGAATTTATTGTTGGGGATGTTACATTTATAGGGTTTAGGAGGATTCACAGAGTAACCAATTAGAAGTCTCAAGGGGCTTACAGGAACACCCAATCACAAGAAGAGGTTAACAAAGGCCAATGGGAAACACCTCAGGACACCTTCCCAGGACATTCCTGCATGGATAACATGGGGGTTATGCAGGACATTCCTGCATGGATAACATGGGAGGTGCTGGGAAGAAGAAGCATGTGTTTGCAAAGAGACCACCAAAAGCCATTTTAAGACATGTTTAAACAACAGTTTCCCCATATAATGCAGGTTTAGTGCTACAGTTGCTATGCTAAGGGTAAGGAAGGGGTAAGGGAATAAATGCTGCTTCTAAAATCTCTACACTTTCTACATTACTACTTATAAAACTTATAAAATTAGAAAAATAAAAAACCGAAAGGGACCGTAAGGCATCAAAATAATAATAGAAATGAGATAAAAATTACAGTCTGCTTTATGTTAATTATTTTTTCTCCACCATTTTGTTCAAGTGGCTGAATCTCTCTCCCATTTATTTAAAGTGAAACATGTTGAACAAAAATTTGTTTAAAAAGTTTTTTTTCCCTATAACTGTCTACATACACATTTTGTCCTCTGCTCGATGTCTGTGTGTGAGTGAACCTGGTTCCAAAAGAAAAAACATTTCAGTTGTCCAGCAGATTGGAAGACTTTTAGTTGTGTCGAATGGGTCTGTAAAGACTACTGATTGCATTAAAAAGGCTCAAAGTAACTAAAACCCTGTAAAAAGCAGATTACTGTTTATTTGCTTATAACACACCATAAAATATAAACTGTATGAGACTCCAAGTACTTCCCAATGACTGGGCTACAAGCAGTGATGCTCCTCTCTTACTGTAGTTTCTTAACAATATATGTCTTGTCAAAAGCTCTTCTTATTAATCATTATCTCTGTTAAAAATAAATTTTATTGGTAGACATATGATAATTAACATGACAGTATACATTACTAATGTTTCATTTTCTTATACAAGGTGTTACTCATTTTATAGTCTACCTGTCTTAAAAAAGGCCAAGCCTTTTCCTGTTTTGCTTCGGATTTCAGAAATTCAGTGACTAAATTGCAATCTGTATAGTCTCCTGATTCCTGTGTGAGAATTACTCATTAATTCCATCACAAGGCCATCTCTCTGATGCCAGTTACATTCACAAAATTAAAATGCCTGTTAGTCCAACTCAACGCATCTGCCAAATAATAAAAATATTAGCGTAGCATTGTGTGTCTGTCAGTCTGTTTTAACTTCTGTGCAATCAGGCATTTTCTTAAAAGGAAATTTTACACTATTAAATTGATTACTTGGCCGCTTTTTCTATTCAGATTGCCCAGTTCTGGTTAACTTCCATGCTGTTTTCCTTTGAAACTAATTGCTTTTTGCACAATGACAATACAAGAAACACAAACTGTGTAGGCAACATGAGGAACCATGATAGCTTGGAAAATGCTGTCAAAGTGCAGTTTTGGTGTGCCTCTGTGAAGATCAACTGAAGTTGATCTTCAACTTGAAGTAGGAAAGAAGAAGGTAAACTTTTAAAAGAAACAGAATTCATTATTACTACATGCAAACCTTTCAAGCAGCTTGAGAAATAAAATCTTAATGTCATTTTGTGATTGTAAACTAAGGGAAAATAAAGCAACTTTAGCATTTTAAAAACTAGTCTCTTTTTTGAACGTGTTGTCAGAAATTCTTTTTGACACAAGCCTTTATGTTTTCCTGGAAAACATGAGCTTCAATGAGCTGCTTTTTAGCCCAAGTTGTTGCTCTGTGTTGTCTGCATATCCTCAGCTATGTCTGTGCTCTGACACCAACATGATGATCCCTCTAGGCCTCACACAAAATGGTGCTTAGGCACCAAGGTGGTCTCTGACCACTGCTGTGTCTTGCTGCACCTTTTAATCCTTTATTTCAGGAATCCTTCTTTGGTGGGGGTTTTTTGTTGTGGGTTTGTGTGGGGGTTATTTTGTTTGTTTGGGGGGTTGTTTGTTTGTTTTTGTTTGTTGTTTGGTTTTGTGCATGTTGTGTTTTGGTTTTTTTGTGGTGGGGGTTTTTTGGCTTTGTTTTGGTTTGGTTTTGTATCCTGAGGATCAACCTCATGTTTACAAGTCGATAACACCACATTACACAGAAAGGTATTTGAGAAATAGTTAGGACAGGGCTTTAATGAAGCTTAGTTTTGCAGGTTTCGTTTTATCTTATGCTGTAACAGGTTTCTAGACCATGGGAAACAACAGACTCAGAGGTACAGAACTACAGCCAAGGTTTTTGGTCAGATTACAGTTGCACTGGGGATGAAAGGATCTAACGGACCCCAATACTGTGGAATTTCTTTCTGACTCATTTACAGTATTGCAGTAAGCTAACTCAGTTTCTCCTAAAAAATAGATTGAGTCTAAACTTGAACTCTGCAGCCCAACAGGTACCTATGAATACTTCTTTCACAGTAGTTTTCTTACATCAGTAAGATCCTAAAATCAGTCCTACTTTGAGGTTTAGTTTAGTAATCCCTCAATATAAAAAACCCAAACATAAGAAGGACATAAGTTCTGACATCTAGCCTTGATTTGGTATGCATGATTTCTTTAACCTTTTTAGATAACCACATCTCATTTTCTTTTCCTATTAAACCTTAACTATAATGAAATTCCAAAATCTGAAGCTTATTCCATTAGCACTTACCTGTCACGTCCCAGTATCACTTTAGCACAAAATTGGCACTAAAGTTTGACAAGCTCTATTTCTTATGGTTTCTAGGTCTTAATTGCATGTGCTTTGTATCAGAAATATGTATAACTGACTTAAATTACCTTTTTCCTGTTTTTTTTTTAGTCTCAAAATAGCAAGCAGAATGAATAAATATCCTTGTTAGAAAAGGTTCTTTAACAGATGATTTACAATTACAGTCTTTCTTTAAATACATATTAGAAAGCACCTAACACTGGAAGTTTTAAACTGTGCTGAAGAGAATTAATTTGTTTTAGAAACACAGTTTCAGGTAAATCTTTATAAACTGTTTTGTTAAAATATATGAAAAATTTTCATATGGAAAGTTTTGAATGCTCATCATAGCTTATTACAAAAAATCTGACTGAAAAGGTTTTTTATGTTCTCTAAATATTGGGTACATTAGGATACTAGAAACAATTTTAAAACTACTGATAACATCTTGCAATACTTTTAAAAACTTAGACTATCAGATGTAAGACTGGTAGGGCTTACTTTCTGGTCGAAGGCAACCTGACATACCCTTTCTCTCAATATATTCCTGTAGAAGAAACTTGACAATATTGCAAATCTTTATCCCCCTAGGTGTTTGCCTGCAATGAATTTTAAATGCAAAAAGTTTAAAAAAAAAATAAAAATTCAGACTTTTATATTTGTCTATGGCCACTCCTGAAAACAGGAGGCATAGCTACATGGATTTTTGATTTAGTAGTGTGGTTATTTCCAGATTTACATTAATGTGAATGAAGTAGCTAGAGATCTAATTGGTCAATATTATTCTAGCACATCACAGGTATTGTTTGTGGAAGGGTCTGAGTTGCAACAGTTCAAGAAATAGTCCAAAGAAAACAGGTCTTAGCCTGCAAAGAGTTTTCATAGGGAGGAGAACAATATCCACTAGAAGAGTGACTTGTCCCACCAGTTGACTCATGTATAAACTTAACACCATTCTTAGTCTAGAAAGAGGGGAACATGGAAAAGACTAAAGGAATATCCTGAGAAAGAAATATATGTATTGCATAATTAACTGTTCCTTTCTGAATGGGATGCAGCTGCAGGAATCATTAATCCTCTCTAATTCTCTGCCATTTCTGATGTTAAGAAGCGGTGGGAGTAGAACTAATGGAATCTGAGTATGGATATTAATTCTCCTTTTGTAATTTCCTGCTTAATTTGTTTTCAGTAGACTACTGTTGCATACAAAAGAGGAAAGGAGACTTCTACAAGACATAAAACAAACAAGGATGTTAAAAAAAAGGATTAAGTAGCTCATAAGAATGAAGAACTGCTAAAACAGCAGTAATTTTTGTCTCAAGTGAGAAATGTCTCAGATTTAGATCAACCCATGAAAAAGAAATTTCTTTCCTTCACATATGCCTTTGCTGGTTCCCAGAATTCCAGAAAACCATCTACAGAATTTTTCCTCCTTTTTATTCACCCTACTATTCTCCAATAAGCATAACAACCTTTATATCAACACATACTCCAAATCTTCCTTCTCAGTCAATTCGTAGTTCCCTCTAGGACTCAATAGGCTTATTCTACATTTGCCAAAATTCAAAAAGATACCATGAAATATCTTGGAGTGAGTAGTTCTGTGACCTTTCTTGTGAGTTTTTGTCCCAAATGACTATATATCCCCTGATTCATTTGTTGAATTATGTTTTAGTTAACCTTCTCCTAGGAGTCAGCTCTGATCTATCTAGTAGCTGAGAGTAGGTAATCAGGGGTTCAAGTGAGAGGAACAAGCCAAAGCAACATCTGACCAGTGATTTCTTGTCTTTTTACTATATCCGTAATCAGACAAGCAGGAGATACTGGATGCAATAAGGGGGGGTCATAAGGAGATACATGCACTCTGTAGAGGTCTTGAACTGCTACAAATAAGAGATACTGTAGATTTCAAGGTGAAGTGGACACCCTTCCAGGAGCTGAGACAGAAGACCTGTAGGGACACCAGCATTCTGAATTTCTCAGTCACATTCTATTCCTAGTGTTCCTGATTCCAGATTCCAGAAGTCAGAACCCCACCAGCAAGTCATTCCCTTGGATGCTGGCCCTTCAGACAAACTAACCAGAGTCTCGAAGTAGCTGTGTTTGAGCTAATTTCCTTGGCTAAAACCAGGGTTGCAGCTAAAGAATACAAGCATTTTTTGTGTAGATGCATTGGCTTTGTCAAATATATGTAACTGTTACTTAAAAAAATACATTTTTATAACAGAAATGGGGACTGAAATAACAGGGATCACAGGAGATTCACAGGTCCATATAACATCTAGCTCCCACCAGTCCCTTTTTTCCAGTTTCTTCTAACCAGTGGGTAAACAGACTCTCATCTGGTTCAACAGGTTGGCTGGGGGGCTATTCAATTACAAAGTGAATACTGTGGCGCGGCAGCAGTGGGGCTCGCTGCCAGAATGAGCATTAGTAGTCACAATGATGAGCAACGATGTGCTTTTTGCCTATGGGTAGATGATTCAAGGCAGAAGGTAGTGAATAGTACGTGTCATTCAGATCCCTCTTTGAGGGCAACAGGCAGGAGAATGGTCCCAGACTGGTTTTAATGGCAGGGAGTGAAGTTGAAGACCCCAGTGCAGTTGATGTCATTGATAACTCTGTCGATGAGTCCTACCCAATGGCCCTGTAGGGTTTGCAAGCCTGCAGGATGGTAACATTTGTTTGCACAACTTTTTTGGTGAGGGATGATCCTTACCTGGACATGACCCAGCAATGTGCACTCACAACCTAGAACACCAACTGCATCCTGGGCTGCATCAAAAGAAGCATGACCAGGAGGTCAGGGGAGATGATTCCGCCCCTCTTTTCTGCTGAGACCCCATCTGAGTTTTGCATCCAGTTCTGGGGGCCCCAAACCAAGAAAGACATAGACTTGTTGGAGTGGGTCCAGAGAAGGGCCATGAAGATGATCAGAAGGCTGGAGCACCCCTCCTATGAGAAAAGGCTGAGAGATCTGGAGTTGTTCAGTTGAGAGAAGACGAGGCTCTGGGGAGACCTCATCACAATCTTTCAATGCTTTAAGTGGGAGAGACATTTTTGCAAGGCCTGTAGCAGTAGAAAAAGTGGTAGTGGCTTTAAATTAAAAGATGGTAGACTCGGACTAGACATAAGGAAGGAATTTTTTACAATTAGGGTAGTGAAATGATGGCACAGGTTGTCCAGAGAGGAAGTGGATGTCCCATCCCTGGAATCATTCAAAGTAGGGTTGGATGGGGTTCTAAGTAACCTGATCTACTTGAAGATATTCCTGCTCACTGCAGGGGGGTTGGGCTAGATGACCTTTTAAGGTCCTTTCCTATGCAAACCATTCTGTAATTCTCTGATTCCATAATTCTATGCAAAGTTCTTAGAGCCGTATAGAAGTAGCCAGGGCTAAGATGACTTTGGAAGATTCAGAACTTCATCTTTATACAGAAAATGAACAATTATGAATAGTTCTGCATATTTCCAAAGCCTTGACAATTTCTCTTTTTCCCTTTGATTAGGTAAGCTGTGCAGAAGACACATGCTAAATGTCCTCAGTCAGCTATTCATGCCCCTTATCCACAAAGTTATTGACTGTGTTCACTGTACCTGTTCTCACAGACCCAGGTAAGTAGGAACTCTAGCCCAATTCTAAATGCAGAGCTCCTAAATGACACATATATCTATAATATTCTTACTCAACTGTTTTCCTCATTTGTTTTCTAACACACATGGCTGATATACTTTATACAAATAACAACTATTGTTTTTATGTCACATACTTATGCATATCAACTATATTTAGAAAGAAGAATCTACACAGGATATAGCTGGAGGGAGTCTACAAGGTAGCTAGTGGAAGACTTCTTACAAGAGCATGCAGTGACAGGATGATGAATGATTTCAAACAGAAAAACAGGATGTTTTGGTTCATTTTTAGGAAAAAATTCTTTACTGTGAGGGTGGTGAGGCACTGGAACAAATTTCCCAGAGAAGTTGTGGGTGTCCCATCCCTGGAAGTGTTAAAGGCCAGGTTTGATGGGGCTTTGAGCAACATGGTCTAGTGAAAAGTGTCCCTGTCCACAGCAGAGGGGTTGGACTATGTCCCTTCCAATATTCTATGATATATGTCATTCTATGACATATTTTGGGAATTTTTTAAATGTTGCTTGCATCACAGGAAACATTTAAATCACAGTTTTCAACAAGAAAGTAGATGTCAAATGTGTGTCAGGAAATCTGCAGTACATGAGAAAACTGTGGTTTAAACATGTTTCAAAATGGCTTTTCGTAGTCTCTTTGCTAACTCATGCTTTCTTCTTCCCGACACCCCCTGTGAAGGACTATTGTCTCCCATGCAGGAATGTCCTGGGAAGATGTCCTATGGTGTTCTCACTGGACCTTGTTAACCCCTTCCTGTGATTGGGTGTTCCTATAAGCCCCTTGAGACTTCTAATCGGTTACTCTGTGAGTCCTTCTAACCCTATAAATGTAACCCCCCCAACAATAAACTCCCTCTTGCCTCCTCTCCACGCCCGGTGTGCTGTCTCTGTGCCTGCCATGGAGCCACGTGGGTGGGAGGAGGGGAGAGGTGCTCTCCCCTCCAGGCTCAGGACTTGAAGAAACCCCTGGCGCTGGAGTCTCCCCCCCAGTCCACTCAAGCCGAGGGAAATGGTTCCTCAGATGGAAATGGAACTAGAACTGGACCGCCCCACACCATGGGGGGAAAGAGAACCAGACAAATGAACTGGAAGATTTGGAGAATGTTAACTTAGGGTTGCGGAAATGGAAAACCAGCACTGAAGAGGAGAAATTAATTGTGTCCTATAGCATGCAAGTTCTTTAATTCTGAGAAAGTAAGCTATAAAAGATTATTAGACGTGAAGACTGAATAAATTAAAACATGCAGGTAAACACTGAGATAAGAGTAGACACATCAGTCTACGATAGTCTATCGTATTTAATCTTTAGTTAGAGGTTTTGCTTGTGGAACAAGCCCAGAGCCATAGGTCCAAGGCATCTCATTAATTAGATTTTATGGGTGGGCATAATATACTGTAATATACTGTAACAGCTTAGACAAGATTCAGATAGGTAAGAAAGATATTGACAGGTCACAGAGATAAGAAGGACTTAAAGAAGTTTTTACTTTAAATAAACCAGAAGAATTATTTAAATAGCTATTTACTTCAGCACATTCCTCCTCATGTTTTGAAAATGTTCGATAGAATATACAATTTTATACCATGGACCCTAGATCCTGAACTGGTATCAACTCCTTGGGTAGTACTACAGCTTCTTTTCTTTGTGATTACTAGTCCCTTTGTTTGTGTTACATCAGTTTCCATCATATGGAAGAGTTGACACTTGACAGGTATTTATCTAACAACTAAAAGAAAATTTTTACTTTTATTTTATACTGATTAAAAAAACTCCATAATAACTCTACTCTTCCTTACTACTGTGTGCAGTTTCATGGACTGTATTGACACTGGTCCACCAAAACAGAAATTATGCTAGAAAGAAATATTTAGTATAAAATAAAAAAAGAACAAAGTTTAATTTGTTCTTAAAGTTCAGCTGAAACACAAACAACTTAATTAAATTGAAATCTCAAAGGTCTCAAAAAACATTTCCTATTAGTTTTTTTCACATTGTTTTGCAGACTGAGATCTGAACATTTAATTATTTTACCTGCCCTGACTTTTGTGTTTCCTCTTTCATTTCTCCCTGAAATGCAACTGCTTTTCTTCACTAGATAATTTTACAGAAAGCAGGTAAGTGTGCCCAACTGGATAATTCAGAAAAATCAAAATGTATGCTACTATGCTAGTAAATGAAGGGATGAAAAAAAAAACCAGTGAAAACCCCAAACCTAAAAAACGGACAAAACTCAAAAACAAATCAAGCAACCCCCCCAAAAAAATAAAAATAACAAATTTTTTCCAGCCTGGGACCTCCTTCAAACTATGAGCACTTATATATATTTTAAAGGCCCTCATCTGAAAACAAAAAAACAAAAACGCCACAAACAAAGAAAAACCCACCAAAAAAAAAACCCCAAACACAGCTGGGTTTAATAGTCAACGAGCATCAATGGAACAAATAGACTTAGCTGGACTACATAGTGAATAATTAGAAAGCTGAATGCAATGTTACAAGAAAAAAAAAAAATTGTCCTTAACACTGAGAAGTTTGAATTTGAGCAAGTTTAGCAATGAGCACAACTTCCAAAGTCTAAGTATTGCATGTTTCCTGTAACTAAAGAAGTACTTATCTTTATACAAAGTATTTTGGAAATTGTGGAATGACTTTTCTTATTCCTTTATCTACTTAGGAATATCAACCCATACTAATAACCATTAAACCTTGCCCTTTTCCTGCTATTGCACTCAGGAGAAGCTCAGCAGGAATATGTATTTTTTCAAATGTTCTTCTCTCTTTTATTTGTAAAAAAGAAAAGGGGAAATAAAGAAACTCTACAATAACTTTGTACCAATTGTAGCAATGCCAAAAATCTTTGTAATCTAAATTACTTTCTTCCGTGTGTGAAAACTGTTAATAGCGACTCCCTATAGCTAACAGCAGTCTAAGCATTGCAGCAGAATATAAAACAGTCCCATCTCTTTGGGGAATATGAATTCTTTTCTTTAGTCCACAAAGCTGGCATTACTGTACCTGTCACCCACTGCCTTCCACACACAGTATCTGAAAATGTTCCCATATGCAGAGCTGTCAAAATGGACTTACAGTAACCAATGGTGAATTATTTCTCTCTTAATGAAGAAAAAAATAAAAAACGTCTTACAAAACCCCAACCTGGGAACACAAAGAGCAAGCCCTGAATTACCTTGTACATGAGCTGTGTTTTCCCATGGTTCCACTTCAGCTGCTCCAGGGAACCATCTTCTGATGCCCGTGTCCATGCTCCTTCGGAGTACTCAGTGGCTGGGCAGGGAAATACGCTGACTTCTTCTGCATCCTTGTGTTTTCTGGGTTGTTCTAAGAAACCAAGTCTTAGCTATAGTTTGGACAGGTGATAAACTAACATAAAGACAACATGATGGTTAAATTTTCCTTCTTCTATTGATTACAACTTCACTACCCTCTGTTGAAAGGTGGGTGGAGTGGTAAAGGCTCCAAGTAAGTTAAAGTCAGTTTTAAAGACCTGTTGTCACCATGCTATGCAGTGAAGAAGTGTCAGGCCTAGTAAATTTTTTGAACACCTTCAACTACTTCTCAACCAGATATCCCATTAGATCACCCCCTAAGTAGCAGATGCAAAAGTAACAATCTGTTGGTTTTAGGAAAACGGTGAAAATAGCTTGAATTATGTTTATACACACACACATACATATCTATCTAGGTGAAGACTGTCTCAGCCGGGCTTCAGAATCTATCTTTTTATGGAAGGAAACTATCAGCTATGGCTTCTGAAATGCCTTTCCAGTATTTTTTGAGTAGATTTAATTTAATGCCTGGCAGTGTTTATAAAGTGAAATACTACTACTTTTGTGGCTTCATGTGGAGATTTTTTACCTGTTTCACAGTGGCCACAATCACTGACTATAATCCTCCTTTGGAGTTCCCTTTGGTTTTACTTTATGCATGAATCTAATCAACAAACTTACAAGTCTCACTAAGAAAGACTTCTTGCTGTGAAAACTGAGCTAAAAAGAACACCACCTATATTTATCACAGAATCACAAAATATGCTGGGCTGGAAGGGATCCGCAAGGTGAGTCCAACTCTCAGTCCTGCACAGGGTCACACCATGTGCCTGAGAGCATCATCCAAATGCTTCTTGAACTCTGTCAGGCTTGGTACTGTGACTGCTTCCATGGGGAGCCTGTTCCAGTACCCAACTACCCTCCGGGCAAAAAACCCTTTTAATATCCAACCTAAACCTCCCCTGACACAACTTCAGGCCATTCCCTTGGGTCCTGTCATTCTTCACCACAGAGAAGAGATCAGTGTCTTGTCCTCCTCCTCCCCTCACAAGGAAGTTGTGACTGCAATGAGTTCTCAGTCTTCTTTTCTCCAGGCTGAACAGACCAAGCAACCTCAGTCAGTCCTCACTCAGTTTCCCCTCAAGGCCCTTCACCATCTTTGCTGCCCACCTTTGGACACTCTCTAATATCTTAATATCTTTCTTATATTGCAGTGATCAAAATTGCGTACAATATTCAAGGGGAGGGCTTACCAGAACAGAAGAAATCATTATTGATAGTTTCTTTACTGTAAATTCAGCAAGAAAAATGGAGGTTAATATAAAAAACTGCAGTGTTATCATTCTCTAGGAAACAGAAACAAGCATGGTATATAACTTGATAGAATCTGATAGAACAGAGTCAGTAAATAATTTCTTTGTTGTTACTGAGTTTAAAGGTGGAGTTAATCACTTTACTAAGACAGTAAAAAAACATAAGCAATATGTTCATCTAATTTCATCTCCTGTTTTGCTTATGAAATATTTGTAAGTTGATCCTGGAATTCAACCATGTAGTTTTTTCTACGTAACTGGCATCATAAATTTAACATAACTTCTTATCTGGTGATTTAGTATGAGCACCTCAGAATTATCTACATTTTGTTACAGTACAGAATACTGTAACAGAATGCTGACTTCATTAAGATACTGAATATTCTTGAACAATTTGGAATATTTTTATTTCTTTTCCCTTGGTGAAATCTTTGACCTTTTTTTGCTTATTTAGTTGTTTTCTTCCATGTATCAGTAGAAATGAATTTTTCTCAGGTAAAGAAATCTCAAAGACATTTTGGAAGGGAGAATTTTTTTCTTTTATCTTTAGTAAGTTATAATAGGTAGATAGCCTTTCTTTGGTTGGGAGGTTGGAGATTATCAGTGGGGACAAGTAGGCTTGCAGATTATCAGTAGGAACAGCTATGTGAAACAAAAAATATCAGAAGAGAAGAATGCATCAACAAAGCTAATGAAGAAGTCCAAGGGATCTGTTATAATACTAGATGTTGTGATTATCCATGAAATTTCACGGTTAATTCACTCCCTGGCTCTGTTTTGAACCACTAAAATGGGGTCCATCATAGATATGTCTCTTCCAGAGGTGGCAAGTGGTAAAGCAGCATCAACACTAGCTCCAGGCCACTTGACACTTGGCTTTAACACAACTGAGCAGTGCTTGTCTCTTGTTTAGTGGTATAGACATAACAAGAGAGCTACCCAAAGTTAAGCATCCAGTGATCTTGATTTTCACCTAACCTCGCTGTTAGCTCCAAGCTTGTGCAAGCTTGTTCCTTCATCTTTTTTACAATACTTCAAGATGTATGGGTGAGAAGTGCTGTTCAAGCACTAAATGTTGACTAATTACTATTATTACAAACATTGCAAGGTTGGCTTGCTGGGGGTGTTCAGTGTGAGGGCCCTAATCACAGATAATGAGAGATCAGTGGGAAATTACATTGGTTCCTGCGGTGACACACTGCAGTACAGAAAATGCTTTATTTTTCCCCTCCTAAAAGACTAATTGCTCTGTGCTATTGTTTAACATCCTGCAATTGCAAGTACTTTCGCAGGAAAAGTAGTTGTTTTTTTGGATTGGCGTGTAAGTGTGCATTTAGAAAAGGCTTAATGTGAAACTGTGAACAACAAAGGAAAGTAGAAGGAAACCCAAAGGTGACATATGCCCCTCTTAGAGAGCCTGAGATTCCTATGCATAAATTAACATAATTAACATTAACCTGAGTTATATATATACAGTGAAAAGGCTAGTATCCCATCTACAGAATACAACCATGCAAACGTAGTGAATGACTATGCAGTGTGACATGTCAGTACCCTCCTGTGTATTGAACTGGAACTTAATTCCAGATGGCAAACAGTAAGAAAGTTTTAAATATGCCTTTGGATTTTATCAGGTTGCAATTCTGGGATTATCTGGAGAAAGATACAATAGAAAAAGAAAAGAGGCTTATAATGGACGTAGTTATATGCACACAGAAATAGTTTGCTACAGAATCATTTAATAAAATGAAGAATTGTGCTAAATGTGTTTATTATGATCATTTCCCCTACTTTTGTTATTGCTGCAGTCTGATGGGGAGCTGTGTGACTTCAGATAACATCTAGACAGTGACTTCAAGAGCAATAACTGAAGGTGAGACATTGCAGATATTAGGATAATTAGCACTGCTGCTCTGTGTCAACATATCTTAAAGCATGATAAACTGTCAATGTGAAGGTATTAGAACAAAATATTTTTTAAGCTTATGAACAAATTACACAAAAAAGGCTTATTTTAAAAAGTTCTTTTTGAGTTTGAAATGGCTAAGTGAAGAAATGTAAGTTCTCAGATGAAAGCATTACCAAGAAAAGTCTGAAGATTAATTACATATGCTGAAAATACAACCAAAAAACAGTAGAAGAGCTTATGCTGATGTTAAGGAGAAAATTGTTTCCTTAGAGCAAAGTACATACAGATTCTTTTGTGCCAAATGGGAAAAAAAAAATCTCAGTACTTGTCTTTTGTTACTGTGCTCACTTCCCTGTAATTTTATATACTGAATTTAATGTTGTTAGACCCTGTGCTCTTGTCATAGAGAAGTCTAATTGTGAATTAATGGGCATGCCTGTAAGCATTCTGCAGAATCGTATGTATTGAAATTCACAAATATGAATTCTCATTACTTTCAGTATGCTAGTTTGTAGGAAACTGTGTCTTACACTCCTACCAAATCTAACCTGCATATTCTAATATTCTATCCTATATTCAATACTGCTTACGAGTGATACCAGTGAGGCACTAGTTCTCAAAAATTGCACAGGTAATATTTCTATCCTCTGAAGTGGATATTAGTAAAACTGGGAATTTTTACATATAGAGAAAGACTGCAGAGCCAGGACAACAAACTTAGACTGATTTATCCTCCTGACAGCTGCGGTTAATTCATGAGAAGCACTTGTATCCACTGCAGCCATGGAGAGCAGTGGTGTCACCAGGATCAAGCCAGTCCACCTCTGGCCTTGTCACACAGGCAGTCCATCACTTTCTGTGGTAGAGTAGGGAACCTGCCTGAAATTCCAAGCAGTAGAGAAGTACCAGTCCAAAATCTGCTCTTTTTCTTGATCTTTTTTTTGTTCCTTGAATGACAGTTTCTGGATAGAAGATGAGGGCTAAAACACAGGCTATAGTACAGCTACATCTATTAACATAGCCCTTAAGTAGTGATCCTGATGTATCCTGAAAGAGAAACTCAGAAGTTTGTGACATCTGAGACACCTCAGAAACAAATTTAACAGTCTTTGCTGCATAAACAGGCAAATTGAAATGCTTACCAATATTTGACAATGGATTTTTTTGAGTAGGAGAGAAAGATACTGAAAATAACCCACCAGTCCCTTTCATTTCAGGAGAATGTCCTTGCACTGTGAAGAAAAAGTGATAGAAGCTTCCAAACATGTGTTGTAGGGACACATTTCAGATACATCACCTTAATTTCCCTCCCTCTACTGCATTTCCTTTTATTTAAAGTTTGATGGGAGGCTGAAGAGGAAGGATAGGAGATTGGCTAAGGAAACAAGGAGAAACCACATTTTAGGCCATTACAAATCTTTACTAAAGGAAATTGTTACATGATTGCTGAGACTGGATCTCTCATTCCAGCCATATGGACTAAATTTTTGTGTTATCCGAGACTTTGCTGCCCTTCAAGTTGTATTTTTCCCCCCAAGATTCATACACATCTTTACATTTCCATACTGAAACTAGCAACTCATGTGTTTCATTTCAGCTCCTTTTTTGTTCCTAAGAAAATAAAGTTTTTCACAAAAGCAACATCCAGTTTTCATTTGAAACTTGTGATTCTTTCCTCTTGATTTTTTTCTTTCGGTCATTGGACTGTTTCTACCAGGTTGTGCTGCCAATTTCAATCTTCACATCATGGTTTATTCCTCTTAAACATGGTTCACAGAGCCGTGGCTGGGTCTTCTGGCTGGGTTTTTGTCATTGGTTTATCATCGCTACAGGCTGCCATGACCATGTGCTTTGATTATAAAACTACTTGCTATTTGCCATGTGACTTCTCTAAACATGGTTTCTTGATATCATTTCACTTCAGAAATACATATTTACTTGCTGTGCACCCTGTTCTCTTATGTTACAAAGGGGAATTTTTGTACAACAGATGATTTACGCAATGCTTCACTGTACCTTTTCTCTTGCATTTTCCCCAAGTCTTCTATTATAGGTAATTGATGCGCTGAAACATGCATTTAGCCGTGGTATCTTAGACTTGGCATGAGGAATAAAAGAATTAATATTTATGATACTAAAAGAGCAACTCTGAACAGTGCATTCAAAAATTTAATTTGGCTCCATATGTTTACTAGGGAGTGGTCTACGGCTAGAGAGTTATGATCTGAAAATTTAATTTGGAGATGTTGCTAAGGGTATGTTTAATCTCTGTCTAACTGCAAAGCTGTCTCACATAAAAATTGCTTTGGTTTTATTAGGCAGATCATGACAACAGCTGAGGTCAGCAGAGGTAGCAACTGGATGTCTACAGCAAGACAGTGTGATCTAATTCCTTCCCACAGGAACAGTGGAAATACAGTCTGCAGGCCAATCATCTTGATTGGTGCAGGCTTTCTTCCAAGCACAAGTGAAATTTTGGAATACTAGGGGCTAGAGGCAAAGAAGGGAGATTAGAAGACAAAGAATCTTTGCACGAGATCGGGGAATTTTTCTATATGGGTTTTACAATTAAATGTTCCTCTGGACATGTAAAACTAATTTCGTCCTGAAATAGGCAGGTAAGTAGATAAAATGCGTTATGCAAACTCTTCCTTTTACTTTACTCCTATTATCCCCCCTTTTAAAGACATTTTGTCTGTGGATAATATTATGTCTGTAGCATAATATTCTTTCCCTTATATATAGGAGAGGCTTAAGGCAAAAAAAACATCTGTCCATGGCACAAAACCATGCTGATTGCTTTCATTAGAAGGTAGGATTATCAGAAAAGTAGAGCTACGCAAAGCAAAGCTCTACAGAGCTGTGTTAGAGGTGCACAGAAGCACTTTTCCTGCCAGTGTCAGAGGGTATCGAGCATATCAGAGCTAGTCTCCACTCATACTTAGTCAGATACAGACTTGGGCTGATGGGGGAAGTTTGACCAGTCTGGACACGAGAAGTGCTGAGAGCTGCCCAGCATTAGATATAAATGTGGCAGAGAAATATCTAGTTTAAACCCATAACCCTTGAAAAAAGGCAGAGGAGCTACCCATGGGCATGTGTGAGAGAAAATTTTACTGCTGCCAGCTCAGTGTGTGATGGGCATGGCCAGCCCTGTTTGGAAGCTGAATATCTCAGCTGGCTTACTGAGAAACAGAGTCTTTGTCACGGTCACAGTATATTAACATATATTTCATCATTAATGTAGCTACACAGCCTCTGCACAAGAGCTGGCTTCAACCTGGCCAGCCTGAATACAGGTGGAATAGAAAGTTCTCCACCCACACTTGACTGCTACTTGATCTATTCCTAAACAACTACATATAATAAGTGGAAGAGAAAGAAGACGGAAAGGAGGGAAGGGAAGTAGTGAAAATTAGAGTAAATATAAACAGCTTGCAAAACAGAAGTAGTAATCATAGCTCTCCAGTTTTTTAGTTTCCATTTTCTTTTGCTACAGATTACTTTAAACATTTTTCTAAAACAATTTGCATACAAACTCTAAATGGCTGGGCTACTACCATCTGGTGACTTGCATGAGAAATACAGCCTGGTTCTTTATGAAGTTACTTGGTGAAAATCATTCTTCTTGGAAATTAACTATTTCCCATCAGAAACAAGAAGAGTCACTGAGAAATTTTCTTGAGCCTTGGAGATGCATGTGGTCCTCAGACAGCGTCAAACCCACCACTCACAGTGCTGTCAGGCTCAGACTTGGTACTACTGGTAAAAAGAAGTTTTGTACTATGAAATTCGTGCTACCACAAAGTAGTAGGAAAACAACCCAGATCTGATCACTGATCATTTGGAAAAAGTTCACTTTCTTTCATCTGCCTCTCTGTAGCTGAATATGTTGACACACAGATAGCAGACCTATACTGGTTTACTACGTCACCTCTTAGCCTTGATTTCCATATGTCACAGAACAATCCAGCAATTCGTCAGTTATTTATATGTTAAAAAGTTTCATTACTTGCTAGCACACACATATTGTAAATAGAGATATCTCTGAGTATAGTTTAGACTATGTTGTTAATGACAACCCACATTTTCATTTGGGAGTTAACCCACATTTTCATTTGGGAGTTTAAGAATATGGGGATTTCAGAAGTCATTTTCTTAATTCCCTAGTTTCTTTCTAACACTATTTTTCCTGTACTGAGACCTCTGTCATAAGGGTTTTGTCTTTGAAGAAGTTCTTAAAAATGATACAGTTGTAGAGACCACTAGAGTAGGCCTCCTCACTTAAAGCTAAAAGGATGTCTTTCAGAGTGATTTGATTTTTCTTCTATATATATACACCATGATAGATATCTTACCTGTGTGAGCTGGATTTATGAAGCAGCAGTAGCCACTTGTGTTAAATACTGTTCTCTGTTTCCAGTGGAATAGCAAAAGAGTCCATAATCAGAAAACCAGCAGACTTATCCTCGCTTGTTGCTCCTTTTGTGTCAGTTACTTCTTCTACTCTGTTTTACTTCTTGCTAGCAGATGGGAAATCCTTGCACAGCAAGTAGAAGTGCTTCCTGAAGTTTTTCCTCCTTCCTTTTTCTCCAGCTGAGAGGAAGTGTTGCTACCAGGTAGACTCTCTACTTGTCACCTACTGTGGAACAGGAAATAACCATATGGACATTCATACATCAAACAGCAGGGAAGATTTCTGAAATGGTAGATTAGCGTGTAAGTACCAAATAAAGATATTATTAATTTTTTTTTACAAGTAATGCTCTTCTTACTGCTTCTGTCTCATTTCTGTCTTGAGGTTGTCTGTACAGAAATCCTTTAAAATAAGTATTTCAGATTCTGAGGCCTACACATAAAACTGAAACTTGATAGCCATCACTGCTAACATCACAGTTGCCTTCTGGCCAGCACACAGTGATAAACATGTAACAGGTAGACCAAAGGACTGCTGAAATCTTGCTCAAAACCACAGAATAGTTTGAGTTGGAAGAGACCCATAAGGATCGTTGAGTCCAACTCTGAAATAAATAGCCCATGCAGGGATTGAACCCACAACCATGGCAGCCTCAGCACCATGCTCTAACCTACTGGGCTAAACTCATAACACTGTATAATGTGTTGACATTGAAGACTTTGAGCTGTACCTAAGGAGAAGACATTTCTTTTCTGTGTTGAAGTTGTTAGATTCAAAGTACTTTGAGGCACTTTCCCCAGTTTTAGAGTTCTGCTTTTCATTTAACACTTTTAACAGATTAGAAAAATGGTGGCTGCCCAGGGAAGCCTGGAGGTAGTTAAAAACCCCACGCTTGGGGATATGACTCAGTGGTGGACTTGGCAGTGTTAGGTGTGTGGTTGGACTCAGTGATATTGTCATTTCCAACCTTAAGTGATTCTATAATTTTGTGATTCTATATTTTTATTTTTCTATCTCCATTTTCTTTGTAAATTGGTCAGGCTTCATCCCTAAGGTTAATCCAAAAAACTGAATATGTATATGTCTTCCTTTCCTTATAATCTCTGGCAGGAAACACTAAGCTGGGTTTCCTGACATCTGGATAAACTGTCAAGAACTATTATACTGCAGTTGTGTTATATGGAGTTGATAAGGAATTAATTGCAAGCACTAACAGTCCCATGGTATTCTGTTTCTTAATATTAAGAAAAGCCATGTCAGTGGAAACTGACGCTTTCATTGTTTTTTAATTCAACAATGCGGTTGAGTTTTATTGAAATTTCTTCAAAAAATGCTGGTCTGTGCAATCTACTGAAAAGCAACAAGAAAAGTCTGATTCAACATGATTGAACATCTGCCTGACAGAAGCATTCAGTTACTCCACCGACTGCAATTAAAGAGTTCAATTGTTTAAAGTTTAACACATTTTAAGTGCTTTTCTGAGTGGTACATATTTTAAACTGATGTCACTCAAATACCATGAACATAACAATAGCTCTAGACATCCTTATAATTAGACTTATTGAAACAAAGTACTTAAGTCTACAAATGCCTAGGCTATGCAATTTTCCACGCTGTGTTTCTGGTCTTCTTTCTTTCAGTACAATAAAATCAGAATGTCAGTATAAGATTTCCTCAGATTTCTCATGACACCTTTATAATGATTTTGCTTTGTTATATCCTCTTTCTGACTTTACAGTGTTTAGGTGCCATCTACTTATCTTTCTATAAAAAACTCCAAGGAATTTAATTAACTTATTTAAATGGGCTCATTATCTAGACTGAGAAAGGCCTCCTCATTGTTGCCAAAACCAGGCAATCACTTACACTTTACCCTCCAAGTTTTCATGCAGGGCATCCTACATCTGCAGAAAGAACCAGGGACTTCAGTCAGAATAATTCATTCATGCCACATGCTGCCTTTGCTCAGAATTGCAAATTTTGGCATGGGGTGCTTTGTTTTTGTTCTTTAATGTCAATTTTCCCCAGCTCACAAACCTCCAAATCTCAGGATGTCTGAAGGCATCCCTACCTGCATGATATTTAAATAAGAAAAGATGGAATAAATACGAGGTATGATTGATTCATGGAAAATTGTAATATTTTAAAAGTGTGTATACATATTCTAGGTGTGCCACAGTTATGTACACTTCTTGAGCTGAATAAAATGTTCAGCTAAATAAAATTCTCAGTAATTTTTTTGATTTGGAGTCCTACTCAAATTATAATCACATAGTTATGCAACAGCCCTGCAACGATGCTGTCAAAATGCTATTTATGAATATTAATTATTTTTTAGTAAACAAACAATTGTTTGGTTTCAGACAATTGCTTATTACAGCAACTCTTTTAATTTGCATGCAGTGATCATAGAATAACCTCACAGAATCTAGATCCAGTTACGAAAACGTGCTACCCTTCTCACCTACCCACGTAATTAATTTACTGTCACTTGTTACCTCTAGAGTGTGTTGGGGATAGCTGGAAACTGCAGAGATGAGCTCCAGAAACATCTGTCTATTTTTACTGTCTCCATTTACTTCAAACGGGTGGGTGTCTAGTCTTCTCTCACAAAACCCTGCTCACTGGAGGCCTCTGCAAAATTATGCAGGTGTGAAATGTGTGCAAGTGGAGAGGCAGGCTGAGATTTCCCAACCCATGGGAGGCACTGTAACAACTGGTTCCCGTTTGGGGCGTCCCCAGCCCAACTCCAAAGCTAAGATCTTCTCCTGAGTGCTGTCCTCTGCTTGGAAAGCTGCAAATGTTACAAACCTGATAGATGATGAAATTTGATGACTACATCACAGTAAATGAGATCAGGTGTCAGCCTTGATCACAGAATGTGATTGTTGGTGTCAGTTTGTATATTTTTTAAGTACCTTCACCATATCAACTTGCAATTTTACTTTTTCTGAAGTCTTCCTCACTGAAAAGAGAATCAGATGCTAAATCATCTGGAGAGAGAAAGAAGGGATTTTTTTTCTACTACTGAAAATAAAACCCAAAAGGTTAAAATTATGTGCAATTATGAAAATTAAGCTGTACATAGTATGTGTAAAAGTAATTAATTAAAGGACTGTATGTTGCTGTAGCAAGAAAAGCCCACAAGAATCAATTAGATGACAAACTGCCTTTCCATGAAGTGTCTGATACAAAATCTCCCGTTCTTCTCTTTTCTCACACATCATCTTAGCTCAGGGTGTATTTTCTGAGGGCAGCACACATTGAGTGGGCAATTTTCTCTTGAACTGAATGATGATTTAAAGGGTAATTTGCACACTGTAGAGTTGATTACATATTTTAAAAAAAAAAAAACAATCAGCAACTAACAGAAGTTAATAATGAAATAGATACAAACCAAGCTTTGGAAATTAAGAAAACAGCTCCATCAGGAAGTTAGTCATAGCCAGAGTCTGAAATGGAAGGAAAAATTTAAACATGAAAGGGTTCTAAAATGCAGCTGCTTTTTGGTGTAACTTGAAACACCTCCTACGAACTCACAGAAAGCTAAGTATCATAACGCAAATAATAATTTTGGTTTAAAAAAAACCCTGTTACTGAATTATTTTAAATCACGTGAAGGGAACCAGTCTTGAAATAACCTGATACTAACTGGAAAACTCTTCTGGTCTCTCCAAACTCACCTGCATCTGATGAGTAGAAACCACAAGTATTAGAGACAGAATTCTCCAGGTTTAAAAGTTTCTTTACAGAGTGTACTTAGCTAACAATAATTTATTCAGTTTGACCCAAATTACAGTAATTTGCACAGTTTGGTAGTTCAGTACATTGGAGCATGGTGTTAATAATGCCAAGGTGGTGGGCTCAATCCTGGCATGGGCCATTCACTTAAGCGTTGGACTCAGTGATTCTTCTGGGTCCCTTCCAGCTCAGAATATTCATTGACTCTGTGATTTAATGCATAGCCAAGATCAAAATGGAGTTTCTGTCCTGTCTTTACTTGGCAATAGCTTAACTTGCTGCTCATTGTTTGCTTTGGCTGCTCTTTGTCTGCTTTTATCTCCAGGACACTGTCTCTCTACTTCTGAGAAACATCCCCACATTTTTCTGGCTTCTTCCTGCACCTCCTGCTTTGATTTAGCTCGCTGAAGTAACTGAAGCTGTACCTGCAATTCTATGACACTCTTGCTCCTTGTGAATTGCTTGGTTCAGGTGATCGTTCTTTAACTTCAGTTCGTCATTCTGACTCTGAAAATCTTCCATGATGACCTGCAGTTCCTTCCCATCTTCATTCCACTTTCACTCTCAGAAGAACATTCCTCAGTTTCACTTCAGCCATGCAGCTAGTTACTTTCCATTTCAGCTATTTCTTTTCAAAGGTGGTCAATTTCTTCCTTCTCTGAGGCAACCTATCTCTGCAGAAACTGCTCCATAGCCAGCAGTTCTTCTTGTTCTATTAAAATCTCATCTTCCAGTGCAAGCAGAATACTTACAACTTCCTCATTCTCACTGATTTCTTCTTTAGAGACATCTTCCTTTGAAAGACTAGCAATTTATTGTGAAATCTTTGCTTAACACTCCTGTCTCTTAGCTTCTCTTAGCTTCCTCTTAAGAGCTGTTAAGATTCTTTGCACCTTGCAGAGTCTCTCTTCTTTGGACAAGTCTTTCACCCCTTACTGCAAATCTCTGTGTAAACAGTTCAGCAGAAACTCCTGTCAACTCATTTCTTCTTTGATGCTTTCTTATGTTTCTGGAAGTGCTGGCATTGTTGCCATATTTGACCAGTGAAGAGGTTTGGTTGCATGCTTTAGGGTCACATTCCCAAAGAATTCTTGAACATGTATAAAAAATACATACAGGACATGGTTACTTTTCTGAACAGTAAGGCTGAGCACTATAGAAATATTCTGGATGTTAATTTTTGTTTCCAGTTCCTTTGCAACAACATCATATGTATGCATAATTAGCTAAGACATTAGGAGATAGCTACATGCTGACAACTCTTTCAGCTGCCTCTGGCACTTTCTCAGCTTTTGTGCTTTATCCACAGGCGTCTTCAAGTCGGGCATAAGCTCTTTGGTAAGCACATTTTCAGGCAGCTGTCATAGGTACTGTTTTAGCAAGTTGGCTACTGTAGTGGACTTGTATTCTTCCAGTTTAGGAGATTCTTCTGTCTTAAGCTGCTTTTAGCTGAACAACTTTTGATTTTATTCATGAAACTCTATAGATGCCTTCACATTTCATGCCATACTTCTCTATGAAACCTATACATTATGGAAAACTGCTGGCTGGAGGGTGCCATTAAACACCATGGTCCTGTTTACCACATCAGATGAATGCCAAACACATATCTATGACTTGGAACATCCACTTGAGATATTTCTGTCTTTTGAATTAACTTTTTCTTTTTATTCTTCTCTGTCCACTGTTTTACGATGTCTGTTGCAGTTAAGTCTTTTGACTTCTTTTCTCTATATTTGTCTTCCTTATGCTTGTCTTCCTTGTGGTTTTCATCTTTGGGTTTCTCTTTTGTTTCAAAATTCTTTTCATTTTTTTTTTTTCAACAGCTGGGTTTCTAAAAGACATTTATTATCTCGCACTGCTTCAACTTTGAAGGACTTTCAGCATCATCACTGGAACTGTCCAGTGAAATCCTTATATTCTTTTTTCTTTCTTAAATTTTCCTTTTTTCTTCCCATGCTCCTTTTCATCATTAGATACTATATCTGGAGGGTCATGCAAGGTGTCATGAGGTGATAAAGGCTCACTGGTGCAGTACCATCCAGAGAATTTTGAAGGAATGATTTCTCCAGAACTGGGAGCATGAGCAAGACCCCCACTGTGTTCTACTTGACGATGTTCACTGCCAGTGGGAAGCAGGAAGCACTTGGTCATTCTGGTTCCCTGATATCAAAGTGAAATCTTCTACTGCCTGTCAATGACACTGTCAGGGACCTGCTCTCTGGGACAGCAGCTCCGCTTCAGCTTCACACACAAGGCCTCGCCTGGCTCCCCGTTCTGCCTCTGTTGTCAGGCTACAAAGATGGTGAAGGGCCCTGAGGGGAAACTGTGCAACGAGTGGCTGAGATCACCTGGTCTGTTCAGCCTGGAGAGGAGGAGGCTGAGGAGAGATTTCATTGCAGTCTTCAACATCCTTAGGAAGGGATGTGAAGGGGCAGGCACCGATCTCTTCCCTCTAGTGACCAGTGACAGGGCCCAAGGGAATGGCATGAAGCTGTAGCAGGGGAGGTTTAGACATTAGGAAAAAGTTTTTCACCCAGAGGCTGGTTGGGCACTGGAACAGGCTCCTCAACACCAAGCCTGACAGAGTTCAAGAAGCATTTAGATGGCACTCTCAAACACATGATGCGACTCTTGGGGTTGGTCCTAATGCAGGGCCAGGAGCTGGACTTTGATGATCCTTGTGGGGCCCTTCCAACTCTGTATTTCTGTGATTCTGTGAAAATTTCTGCCAATCTCACCTCCTTTTCTCTTTGCTATTCATACTGAGTGTAATAATCCCACTGAAAGTGTGGATCATACTTTCTAAATGTTCTGTAACAGCTTGAAGCCACCATCAGCTGAAAGGAGCTGAAAGGCAATTTACAATAATTTGGTGTAGCATTACGGAGCAAACCTTCTGTGTGTGCAGGCAGTAGAGACAGGTTCTGGATAGGTCTGACCATTCATTTAAAGCATCATATATCCTGCAACAAAATTTCTGAACACATTAATCATTGTTTCTGGCAAAATTTTTTTCAGACCCATTAAATGTTAGAAATTAACATTTTCCCATCAGCTCTCTAAATTCCCTACTTCTTCACAAAATACAGATTATGGTTTTACAAAACTATCTATAAAATTAAATTTTTGTTTACACAAATTGTTTGGTTGAATTGGGCACTCAGTACTCTACGTTGCCAAAAAGATGCAGGTTCACTTCTTATACCCAGCCTTCCAAATGAAATATGGGTCTATGCACAAAACAATCATTTAATTTTTACATTCTGAACACCATAGCATTCTTTCCCCCCTCCCTCTTTTTCCCTATACTATCATTATTTTACATGGTTAGATAATAACTCAATCTCAATTTTTGAATCTTAAAGTTAACCATCATCTTTTGGTGGAATATTATCATGGATGATGAATACGAAAAACCTATTTTACTTTGAAAATCGCTATAAATGTTCATTTATATTTTATATTTGAAATTAAGAGTAAGTAAAGATTGATTTTGAGGGAAAAGAATAGAAAAAGGAACTGCAGAAAGTGGCAAAAACAGTCAAAGCACCTATAATTTAAAACATAAAGTAGAGCAAGACAAACAATTTTTGTCTAAATCAGAAAGAAAATAGTATTCTGAGATATTTTATATGCCTGTTGGAGAACAGAAGATATGTATTGTGGAATCCTTTTCTCTCATAAACTTCCTTGAAAAATTATGTATTTCCCATATTACATCACTGATTTTATATTGACCATAAACACTCCTGCATACCTGGAAAACAAGACGCACATTTTTCATTTTAGTCTACCAATGGGTTCTATTTCCATCTGAGGAAAGCCAGTAAAGAACAAATATCTGCTTTCCATCACAATTCTTCAGCAATTCTTTATTCTTCAGCAATCTGACTGCACCTAAATCCTCTCGATATAAAGGAGCTGTTTTGGAGAAATAGATGGACATATGCTTTTGGTTATACAACTACTTCAATAGCAGTAAAAATGCCTGTAATTTACAGAGCCAAAGTGAAGATAAAATTTCTGAGATAGGTAGGTTTAAAAAAAACCAGGAGTTATACCATAGTCACAGATGTTAGTAGTAAATATTTAATTATGGAAAAAATATTTTCTGTTCTCTGCCTTTTATTAAATGACCTTACTCTAATAATAGTACCAAGCCAACTCTGAATAAACACTAGAAGAGAAAATTTTTAAAGAATTGAGGAAGATATTAGCAGATTGATACAATCGTTTTCCTGTTATATAGTGCTGCCATTACTTTGCAAAAGCAGCAGCCTAGATGAACAAGCTGTGCAATATGACTGTGCCCAGAGATTGAAATTGGTCCCCGGTAAAGTTCAAAATGATATGTAGGCCTGCGGGATCCCCAGACAACAGCCTCATTACTGAGCAACTAAGCTTAGCCAGCTGTAAGATAAATATAATATTATCTAGTATATCAGACTACATTTGATATTTGCTTAAGAACTCTATAAAAAGTAATTTAAACCTAAGGTTGTGTCACAGTGCTTCACAAATGTGAGATCTGAAACAAAATTTTCACTGGGAGCTATAGGCATAATGCTGGCTGCTACCAAGTTACTTCACCATTTCGAAGCCTTAAGAGAACTATTGCAAATTTTGTGGAGGCTGGAAGGCAAGAATCTCACAACACAGAACGTCCTTTCTAGTAGGAGACATGACCTCAGTAACATTCATAAGAATAGATTTAAACTGGACTAAAGTGTAGGTGTTATGACATAAACATTGCTGTCCTTATTTCTGCCTTTTTTCAGATAATCTCCAAGGTATAAAATACGGACAATTCTTTGGATCAAAAATTATGATAAAGTCTTGCTAAAGAATCCATTATAAAAAAAAACCAAACCAAAGTCTGGCAACTAGACATTGATAATGTTTAGGTTGTTAAATGCCAGATTTTTCAGCTTAAACTCATTTCTATTTTTAATCTAATCTAGTGGCTTCATGTTTATTGCAGTTCCACTTCTTTTATAAATATTATACAAGAATACTGCTAATACTGCTAATACTAATAAATATTGCATTTGGCTACAGCAATAAATGCATCTCAGTGCACTAAATTACTCTCTATTGGGATATTTCCAATTTGATGATTCTTACTAACTAATGTTAATGAAATGGCTAGATGGTATCCAGTGCAGAAGAGGCCTTGGCAAAAATGACAGACTGAAGTAGTGTACCCTTCATCATATAATTACGTTGTTAAATTTAAAAACAAAACTCAAAGAACTAACTAAGTTAATTATGATATTTGCAAAATTCTGAAGTTCTATGAGCCTCTTGGATTCTTTGCTATGGGGTCACCACAAAAACTCAGCTCTGTTGTTTTTCTTTGTTCATCATGTTTTCTCCTAGTAAGTTGTATGAAATGAATCTGCCTCTAGTTGCTAAACACAAATTTTAGCAATTGTGAAGTGCACAGAATAGTCGTCTGTATGAAGATAACATATAATGAGTATATATGTAGGCATTAATGCATGAGATTTCGCAAAGAATTATGTATAAGTTAGCAATACATTTTTTTGCTATGTATCATTGTACTGTTAGGGTTTGGGTTTTTTAACTTCTCAGTCCTCTGTCATCCAAATCTGGCATGTAAACCCCATAAATGTCACCAGAGAACTGCACTCAGACCAGCAGTGTGGTCTGTGCAAGGTAGGTGTTCTGTGAATCTAAACATTTCCTTCAATAGTGTTTTGCTTCTGTATCACCATCTGTAATTTACAGAAGTTCTAACCTTTCCCAGAGTGGTCTGGGAGTAGCAGTCCTTTACTTTATACTGAATTTTTGGATGCCTTTGGTTGCAGAAAGAGTTTATAAAGGTACTTCTATCCGTTGAATGAAATGCCTATGGAAATAATATAAGAGTCATGATAGAGACGATATATAAAATACTGATGAGCTAATAGTCATATTATTATTTTTCCAACAGTAAACAAGAACAATCTTTAATTTCTAAATACTTTTCATAGCTAAACAGAAGTACCTGCAGAAAGGCTTTGACCTGACAATCGTTGTTCTCATTGTACTTCTGTAAGAACTAGTATCTGACACATCCAAGAAATGATTGTGCCCTGACATTTGAGTACAGTCTGAGCTTCAAGCTATGCCTCTGAAATCCTGAGTTTTCTTTAAGCGACATCTTAGTTGTATGACTTATCACTACACACATATTAGAGCTGGTATTTATTCTATATATTGTTGTTTAGTTGTGCAATGTGTAAGCATTTATATGTACTTTCTCTACAATATTGCCATCTTTCTTTGGAAAGAGAACACAGAAGTCTCACAGTTTCTCTATGTGTAAAAGTAGGGCTTTGAAATTTACTGGCTAATGTGCACTGCCTATTTTTGTTAACTAATTGAAATGTATTACAATAAATAAAAAAAATCAGAGAGTCCAGAGACGGAAATTGCCTAATAATATTAGAAAATACCTTTTGCATCTATACCTGTGAAATACCTGCCTCTGCACAGTTTGTTATCTAGTATTCTAGGGGTTTTTTTCAGTTGGTTGATTGGTTGGTTAGTTGGTTAGTTTTGTGGGGGATTTTTGGTTTTGTTTTTGTTTTGTTTCTGAAGATCTACCATTTTTCTTGGGACCATGTTCCACATGCAAGGTAGGGAATTGTTGTGAGCTCTCCTTTGTATGTCTCATACCCATATTCCTTTTTCATCTGAGCTACTATTTTGTAACTGCATTCCTCTATACTGTTCTAATTTCATGTCAATTTTTGCAGGCTAAGCAATTCTCAGATAAGTAGATTTGAAGAATAACTGGCAACTTTACCCATGAGATAGTGAAAAAAGTATATCTTTAAAATTCCTTAGGGCAGAAGTTCTTTTTTTCATCTATGGTTTTCAGTGGCAAGTATGGTAGAATCTAATCCACATCTGAGGTCCTATATAGTGATGCAGTGCAAATTAAAAATTATTTAATAAAAGTAGCAGTGAGTAAGAACAACTTGCAAAGTGAATAGGTGTGTTACATAAGGTAGAAATTTTCCACCAAAGTGTTTTTTTCATTGCTCTGAGGAAGTCTGATCAGAGAATCACAGAATATGTTGAGATGGAAGGGAACCACAAGGATCATCAAAGCCAAGCTCCTAGCCCTGCACAGGGCCATCCCAAAGAGTCACACCATGTGCCTGAGAGTATTGTCCAAAGGTTTCTTGAGCTCTGGCAGGCTTTAGGCCATGATCATTTCCCTGGGGAGTCTGTTCCAGCACCCAACTACCCTCTGGGTGAAGAACCTGTTTATAATATCTGAGCTAAAACTATCTTGACACAACTTCAGGCCATTCCCTTGGGTCCTGTCACTGGTCACCACAGAGAAGCCATCAGTGCCTGCCCCTCCTCTTCCCCTCATGAGGAAGTTGTAGACTGCAATGAGATTTTCCCTCAGTCTCCTCCAGGCTGAACACATCAAGTGACCTCACCTGTTCCTCATGCAGCTTCCCCTCAAGGCCTTTCACCTCCTTCATTGCCCTTTGGATGCTCTCTAATAGCTTAATATCTTTCTTAAATTGTGGTGCCCAAAAAACAGTCACAATATTCAAGGTGAGGCCACCCCAGTGCAGAGCAGAGCAGGACAATCCCCTCCCTTGACCAGCTGCGATGCTTTGCCTGATGCCCCCTAGGATGCAGTTGGTCCTCCTGACTGCCAGGGCACTGCTGACTCATGTTCAACTTGCCATCAGCCAGGACCCCCCAGGTCCTTTTCCATGGCACTGCTTTCCAGCCTCTCATTCCCCAGTCTATCTGTACATCCAGGGTTGCTCCATCCCAGGTGTAGAGTCCAGCACTTTCTCCTCTTTTACTTCATATGGTTGGTGATTGCCCAGTCCTCTTAATTTGTTGAGGTCTCTCTGCAGGGCTTCCCTACCTTCAAGGGAGTCAACAGCTCCTCCCAGTTTTGTATCATCTTCAGACTTGCTTATTATCCCCTCCAATTCTGCATCCAAGCCATTTATGACGGTGTTGAAGAGCGCAGGGCCCAAAATAGAGCCCTGTGGAACCCCACTAGTGACAGGTCACCAGTCTGATGTCACCCCACTCACTATCACCCTCTGTGCTTGACCCGTGAGCCAATTTCTCACCCAGCCCATGATGTGTTTATCCAGCTGTGTGCTGGACAGTTTGTACAGAAGGATCCTGTGAGAGACAGTATTGAAAGCTTTACTGAAATACAAAAAGATTACATCAGATGGCTTCCCTTGATCATTTAGGTGGGTGACCTTGTCATAAAAGGAAATCAGTGAGTGGTACTCAACCTACAGTATGCGTAGCAGGATTATAGCAGAGGCTTTGCATGTGTTGGTGTTATTATCCTGAGTGTTCAGCTGCAGTGCACAGAAGCCTACTCAGTGATGTTTGATTGGTGAAGCACAAAAATAGGCATGGAGAATTACCAAAGTTCCAAATTCTTACTTACAAAACCTGTAACTCAAAGTTAACAGATATACTTTGACTCAGCAGTGACTCAACTGAATGATTCCTTTGAAGCAATAATGAACACATAGATTTAACATTTATGATACACATATTAAAAAAAAATGAAAACACAACCATATCTTGTGGATAAATGTATTGCATTCTATCATTTGTGGATAAGATCAAATATTATTACTATTTGATCCCTCAGAAAAGTTATAGACCATAATTCTTTTGTAGTTGTTCTCGCTATTCACACCCAGAAAAGCATGTAGTTATGCAATAGCAGCTAACTATTCATATTGCAAAGTAGATTTACTGCAAAATTTCTACAGTAATTGCAGTGTAACTGTGGTTGGACAGAATCAAATGCTAAATTATAAGATAAAACATATGAATAATCTGTCCCTCTATGTATCTTCTTAGGAGCTTATAGCATGAGAATTCAAATGATACCTGAGCACTTACAAAAGGTGAAATATCACAAAGGTAAAAAGGTAAAATATCTCAAAAAACCAGTGGAAATGCACCAGAGGCATCCATAACCAGGAGGACTCAGACTAATTTCAGGCATGATTTCTTAATCATATAAAGAGGATCTTTTACCTGTCAAATCTGTCCTTTCCAATCATAATGTACTTGAGACCAAAATGAGTCAGGCACAAGAAGCCTCTTCCACAATACTGGCCTAAGAAAAAGGCTATCTGGTGCAAGAAAGAGAAAGCTCAAATCCTCTGACAGTGCTGACCAGCATTACTTGAGAGGTGACCAGTCTAATGTTCACTCATGTCATCTGATGACCTAGAGTATTAGATATGTGTACAATATGATTTGCTAGAATTGTAGCAGCTACAGGCAAAGAGAATTCCTTTCTTTTAAGAGAAATAAAGTGGTATGTATCTTTGTCAAGTTTCTGCCCTTTGTTTAATGGGATTGCAGGTCTGGTTTAGGTACCCTGCACAATGCAAAGCAGATGTTACATCTCCCTTTCAGCTCAGGTCTGACTTGCTGCAGATACTGCTGCTCTGCCCCTTCTTGGCAGCACAGTCTCCATCAGCAGGCTGGGAATCCAACTGATGCCAACAGCAGGTTCCAGTGTCCCCTAGAAAGGAAGGCTTAAGTTTTGCAATTATACCGAAAGGGCCTGAGGAGAGGAACATCGACCTGTTTTGTGACAGAAAGAAGTTATTAGGGTGTCTAGGATGAGAAAGAGAGATAGAGAAATAAATGGAAAAAGATGAAAGTCAGATGTCTTGCAGTCACTACATGTAGAATAATTCACTTCCTTCAGGTGAAAAATAGTGATGTGAGACTTAGGGCATCCAAAATCCAATGAACAAGTGAATCAATGAACAAGTGAAACACTGTAAACCTTATCTCCCTCAAAGAAACTGTCTACATCTGAAAGCTCTGTCCTTTTAACTTCCCTCAACTGAGTTTTTTAAAGCAAATGACCAGTGGTTCTATGAAGAACAGTAGGATATGTCCCCATGACAGAATTATAACCTTTTAAATAAGATTCATTCATGAATACCTTGAAGCCTTTCTCCTTTGGGAACAAATAGAGCAAAATCAGAGTATGATGTCCTGCAGATATTGGCTGTCTAATGGAAACCATTCAGTAACATCATCAGGGACGGTATTGCACAGACTGCAGGCTCTTTCTCACTTCTCATTCAGACAAGGAGAATGCTACACACTCACACTGCAGCGTATCTCTGGCACGGCAGAGAGGAGCACCATACCTCTCTGCTGCCAGCTATGACTTGGCAGGATACAGGCATACATTAAAGTGCTTCCTCTCATCAAGTGCATACCTCAGGTGAAATTACATTTTTTAATAATATAAAAAGATAGTCTTTGAAAAGGAAGACTTTGAGAATATCTGGCTCATTCATTATTTCTTCTCCCCCCTCAATGATAAATGAAGGATGTCAGGGCTTTTTCTGCACTAAGTAGTTTTTAATGTTCAGGTGATGTTTAAAGAAAGCTTTTATTTTTAAGATAGCACTTTTGGACAATCATGTATTTTCTTTAAAACTGAATCTGACTATCATCCACAATATTGGTTTTTTAAATTTGCTGAACATACAGTAACAGGAATAATATAAAGATTTTTTTTAATTATAATGAATTAGAGTGTTCTTAAAGTTATTTTAGAAATTAATTCGGAGTACAAATTGTGCATTTGCATTTCACTTTCTGCATGTACAATACAATCTTTGAATTTATTTGCAGTGTCAGATCCGTGTTTGTTTTTCAGGGAATTTAGAATATACGTTCTTGTCAGCTTCTACATAGATGCTTTTACATTTTGAATACCTATAAGATTACCAGAACTACATACATCACCTGATGTACTCTGCTCTGATAAATGGGGTGCCAAGAAATTTTTCCAATTTATCTTACTTCATCTTATCCTATCTTATCTATGTATTTATCTATCAATACCTATATATGGACTCTCTCACTGCTATCTTAATGGCAAGAATATTCTTTGGTAAGAGGGATTGATGGTCAAGCACCTATGAATTCTAGTAATTGCTTGCAATCAGAAGAGGCTGAAAGGGCCATTTGAGCTGCATTTGAGTGAAAACAATGCTGAATATGCTCTAACTGTTCACAGACTTTGCTTTGTTCCTTATCCCATACCTGTGAGGTAAAACTGGGGTAAATGCAAGGATTAGTCTGTGACATCAATTTTCAGCAATGCGTGAATATCTAGAATCCTATAAAAGTACAAACACATTTCTGTTCAAGTGAATGGCTAGAAATTATAATTAATGATATTTATTTTACCTCTATAAATGAAAAGCACATTTTTACAGTTAGAGATATAGATTTGTTCAGTATAGCTGTATCACACTGAAGTCTTCTGTATGAGGAGCTGATCTCATACCCTTCTGTTATTTTACTTCTAGGCCTCTACTATGATGCTGGGGGAGGGGGACAGAAAGATTTTTTCCTTCCTTATGGAAATGATGGAAATTTGAGCTTCAGAAGCTTACCTGGGTTATGTCTATTTAAAATAATTCTGAACTACAGGCAGTTGTGGTTAATGGATCTACTCAATACTACAAGCAACTCATTAAATATGATTAACCTACACAGCTCTCAGGTTGTCAGTGCCTAAATTAAATACTTCTGAAACATTCAGGAAATTTTTGGGTTTTTTCCTCAGGTGCGAAAAAGAAATTTATTCTCAGTCTAAAATAGCTTTATAATGTTCTCTTGGTGTATTGAATTATTGTTTGCATCCTAAGAAGCAAAATTCTGACAGATGAGAACTTGATTTACAGTCATACCTTTTGAAAATAAAGTAGTAGAGAAAATGGTGCCTTTAATCCCCCCTTTATTTCAGGTTTAGAAGATTTTAAATACCTAATTTATCAATTTTAATTGTCTGAGTTGGAGGTTATGGTTTACTCCAGGAATAAAAACATAAATGAAGATTTTTTTAAAAATATATTTTTCTAACCTGGTAGAGAATAGAATAAAGACTTTTTGCTTTTCCTAGCTACTAACCATGTAGGGTAGATAGGATAATATGTGTTGTAGGGACAGGAGAGGCTTAATGTCTGTCTGCAGAAAAAATTCTTTTAAGAGGACGCTTGACAATTGAGGCTTCTTGAGTTCCCATATCTGTCCTTCAATCTGCTATAAGAAGACTGTGTGACTTAAGTTTAGAAAATTTGGCTTTAAGGTGACTTGATTTCTTTTCACTAAGAACTCTTAAAGAAATTCTCCTTTTCCTTACATTTATTTTAGTCTAGACATTTCTGAAACCTGTTTAAATCACCTACTAACTTGTTTTACTCCCTTCTGATTTGTAATAAGAAAACTAAGTATAACTAAACACAGAATGTTATAAAATGAAGCTATTCCTTCACTGTTCTTCAACAACCATGAAAGAGAAATGACCATTCTGAAGAGAAAATTTGATGAACATGTACTTGATTTGGTTCTTCAACTGTTTAGTTTATTTAATATTTTTCCAGTTTATTATAGCTATTTGACCATTAAGATCTTCAAGTATTTTTAAAGAGTATCTAGAATTCTTGTAATAATCTTGGGATAAAACCCCCAAACCAATGAATTTTCATTGCAGAGGCTTGCAATGCAAGTTGGTTAGGAGTCAGAAAATGGCTGAGGTTGTCAGGAACCTTTGGAAGTTTTCTGGTCCTGACTTCTGCTTAAGCAGGACCACCGAGACCCAGTTGCCCAGGACCAAGTCCTGACTTTTGAGCATCTGCAAAGATAGAGACTTCTCAACCTCCCTGAGCAACCTGTGCCAGTGCTCAGCCACTGTCATAGTAAAAAATTTTTCCTGATATTCAAAGGGAACCTCATGGTTTCTTGTTTGTACTTATTGCCTCTGGTCCTGTCACTAGACAACATTGGAAAGAGCCTGTCTCTGTCTTTTTTGCACCATTCTTGCAGGTATGTATATACATTGATGAGATCCCCCGAGCCTTCTTTTCTCCAGGCTGAACATTCACAGCAGTTTCAACCTTTCTTCCTAGGGCATATGCTCCTGTCCCTTCATCATCTTGGTGACCCTTCACTGGAATGTCTCCAGTGTCTCCATGGTTGTCTAATGATGATGATCCCAGCAGATACCAGAGTGCTCCTCACCAGGGCTGAGCAGAGGGGCAAGATCATCTCACTGGACCCACTGGCAATGCTCCCTCTAGTGCTGCCAGGATACCATTTACCTTCTTTGCAGCAAGGCCACACTGCTCACTCATGTTCAACTTCATGTCCACCAGGATGCCCAGGTCTTTTTCTGGGATTAATTCTCCTCATGTGCAGGACTTCACACTTCTCCTGTCAGCTAATTTGTCCAGCTTGTTGAGATCTCTCTTAAATCTGACTTGCTCTGCTAACAGTTCAGGTCTTGCTAAGGTCTGTTTGAATTCCTGTTTAGAGTAACTATATCCTGGTAGTTGACTTACTTCTAAAGTCATTCATGTATGCTACTACATTTTAGTGGATCTTCAAAGGAGAATTAAAAACGCAAAAGGACTAAGAGATCGCTTTAAATACAGTGAGTTCATATCAAGAGTGTTGAACTTGCTCCAAAAGGAGGAATACAAGCAGTCATTGAAGTGCATATACTGACCAGTGTTTTAAAAAATGTAAAAGCCTGCTCTTTCTTCTCTATTCCTTCCTCTGTTCAGCACATATTTAAACTTTTTTTCTTAGGGGGGTGTCCATTTGACATCCTGCTAAATTATGTCAAACTGGTATCTTTTAACTATAGAAAGCTTGTGATATTATTTCTAGTATTTAGAAGTCATACCACTCAATCGTTACAACAATTATCTCATGTAATCTATATACAGGTTGGAAGCTGTGGGGCTTCTTATCTGAATGCAGAGACTACTGGATCAGGAACAAACAGTGTCCATAAACAATCATCTGAACAACTTGAGGGACTGTGGTTGCAGGTATGACCCTGTGGTCCAAGTGTCCTGTACTGCTGTGCAGTGCCAGCCTGTGCCCCACAGTCTGCTGAGATAAGCTCACCACAAGACACACAGCACAGTTGGCAGGCTTTCCTTTAAATAATAACCATGGCTATGTACTAGAAATTGTTCTTAAATGCTGTAAACACAAGATTTTTGGGTTTTCTTTCCAAAAATAGCCATAGATATGATATAGTCTTGCAGGAAGAGAAAATGAAGAACCTATACCGTGAATGTCTATCAAGTACGAAGATAAGCATTCAGGGCAGATTGCTAAAATGCTCCTGACACAAAGGTTTTCAGCATGGAAGTGGCATACTTATTTTCTCAGTAGAAAATACCTCAGAAACATAATGCTGAAAGATTACTAATGGCAGCTAGTCTGCTGTGGAAAATGCATGTGAAATATATGTTTTACTACCATGCTTGCAAGACAAGTCCTGTTGGCTACCCAGGAGGGTCTGACACACACATTGACTCCTAGGATAACCATCTCCCCTCCCAGTCTTTTCTTTAAAAATGTTCAGGGCATTGTTCCCGGCTTTAACTGGGGTTTAATTGATATTACACTATTTATTTTCTTTCTATAATACAAAACTAAAGCTTCAAATTCACTTATTTACTTCAGGATGTTAGATTTTTTTAAAAATTGTTGGTCGTCCGGCTGTTTTGTCATGTTACTTAGAATAAAAAATATAATAACGGTTGAATTTTCCTCTAATGACTTCCTCCTGTAATAAGGATTTCCTTGAATTCCCTAGTGACATGAAGCACAACAAACCAGCAACAGGACACTGGTTATGTAGCAACAGGTTTGCTAAACCTATTCATTTTTCCAGCTTGTTGAGTAGCCTGTGGAGCATACCAAGGACTAGGTCCTTGAAAAAAGACCAAAAGATCACAGCAACTTCAGGAAAAAACTGTAGAAGTAGGTTATTTTATTACACTGTCAGTACAAAGTTTTTTTTACAAAGTGTATAAGTAGTGCTCTGTGCAACCTAATTTTAAATGCCCAAGCACAGGATCCCACATTCCTGTTTTAGTGCCATGTGACTTGTGATATGCACACCACTGCTTTTCACTCTTGTGGTCCAATGCTTCACTGTACAAAAAAAAATAACAAACAAGGGAAACTTCCCCCATTCAATCATATGTAGGAGCATGCTAATTTTTACATAGATCACTTTGTTCTAGAAGTCAGCTACAGTTTTATCAGTTTCTCAAAATTAGTAATTGTAACAAGGTGTGTCCTGAGGAAGAGGTACAGTAGTGAATGATGCAGGCTGTGGTTTGGGCCATCCTTTCAGAGACGCTGGAGCCTTGGAGCAGCACAGGACTCTGCTCCATCCTGGATCTTGGATCCTGTGCAGTTTCCAGACCTCTTCTGAGGTTTCTATATGTGCCTTTCCACAGGTTCTCTACTCCAAGCAGCTGGATGCTAATCTTGGTCCTCAGCTCCAGCCCAGCTCATCCCAGACTTGAGCTCTGCCTTGCTGCTGCCACTGGAGAGGCCCAGTCATTTTACTCTTCTTACACTGCAGACAACTGCTATGAAGGTACAGGAAGAAGCAGGTTGTTTTGTGGACAACTTCATCATTTCTAGTCAGAAAGGAAAGCAAGAGAAGGAGGTGAAAGGTGTTAGCCATATATGGGTGTTTGATACACAGGACTATCTGAATGTGAGAAGTAGGATGAAAACTCAAATGCTGAGGAAGATGCTGACAGTAGCTATATTTATGAGAAGGAGGAGTCTGCATGAATAAGAAAGGATATGGAGGAGGAGAGAGCAGAAGAATAGATGACTCAGGCCTAAACATGTGATTTAATCTGTGGAACAAGAGGGACAAGGCTTGTGTGTTTCCTCCTTTTTGCCTCTCTCTCTGAGCACCCACTGCTAAAGTCCCCACTGCAGCAACTGCTGCAGAAATGACAGTGCAGAACTGAAACCTGGATGCTTCTTAGTATTCCTTAAAAAGGAATTGAAGGAAGGGGGTAGAGAAATGTACTTTTTTAGTAGTGTGGCTCCTACACCCTGCCTCAATATCAATATTATCAGACATACATATTTCTGGGCCTGCAATTCTTATTTTCTGTTAGGTCAACTTCCCCCAAAGTTCTTTTTAAACCCATGATTTTAGTTTTCCTTCTTAATTGCTCCACTTTGCCTCTATTTCCCTACAAGGGAATATCCTAGAAATAAATGTTTTATTTTGCATATTACCATAGTAAAGCTGCTTAGACAGAATTTGTCTCTGTGTAGAAACTGAAACTATACTACTCATTAGTCTTGCATATGCATGCATTGGCAATTTACCTTTGCTGCCATAATAAATCTTTTAGCTTCTTTAGTACTCAGGTTCTCTGATTTTTCAACTTCTTCCTGAATCTTAACAACAAAAGTGTTCTTGTTATGAATAGCAAGCAAAATAATTTCATGCCTGTACTCCTTTTAAATTGAATCATAGAATCATAGAATAGATTGGGTTGGAAAAGACCTCCAAGATCATCAAGTCCAACCTCTGATCCAACACCAGTTACTATATCATGGCACTAAGGGCCACATCCAACCTCTTTTTAAAAACCTCCAGGGATGGTGAATCCACCACCTCTCTGGGTAGGCCGTTCCAATGCCTGATAACCCTCTCTGAAAAGAATTTCTTCCTAACATCTAACCTAAACCTCCCCTGGCAGAGCTTGAGCCCATGTCCCCTTGTCCTGTTGTTGGTTGCCTGGGAGAAGAGACCAATCCCCACCTGGCTATAACCTCCCTTCAGGTAGTTGAAGAGAGTGATGAGGTCACCTCTAAGCCTTCTCTTCTCCAGACTAAACAACCCCAGCTCCCTCAGCCTCTCCCCATAGGACTTATGCTCCAGTCCCTTCACCAGCCTCGTTGCTCTTCTCTGGACCTGCTCCAGCACCTCAATATCCTTCCTGAACTGAGGGGCCCAGAGCTGAACACAATACTCAAGGTGTGGCCTCACCAATGCAGAGTACAGGGGAAGGATCACTTCCCTGCTCCTGCTGGCCACACTGTTCTTGATGCAGGCCAGGATGCCATTGGCCTTCTTGGCCACCTGGGCACACTGCTGGCTCATGTTCAGCCTCCTGTCAATCAGCACTCCCAGGTCCCTTTCTGCCTGGCTACTTTTCAGCCACTCTGTCCCCAGCCTGTAGCGCTGCAGGGGGTTGTTGTGGCCAAAGTGCAGGACCCGGCACTTGGCCTTGTTTAACTTCATTCCATTGACATTGTAACATTTCTTCTTCTTCTTCCCTTCTTTCTTTGGTGTAAGCTTGTTAAGTCTTTCAGAAATAGCTAGAAGTAGCATTACTATTTTGAAATTCAGAATTTTCTGATTTTTCCAGCTTTTCCAGATTTGTGATTTGGCTAAATACATTAAAAAAATTATACAAACATATGAACATTTACTTCATTGAGCACATGTCTCTAGAAATTCCAGTAGTCTTTATATGAGAATGACTGCCCTACTGATTTTAAAAAGTAAATAAAATGCCTTTATGTCTCATCCTCCTTTGTACTTCTTGTTCCTATGTGGTGAAGACCTCCTAACCCAGTAATTTTTGTGCATTCTACTTTTCTTAGATGTTTGTATGCTCTCAGAGTTTAATATTCTTTTGATGTAGCAAAAGGTAAGTATCCTGAAGATCTTCAAACATACTCATGAGCATTTTGTATTGCTATGGATTTAAGCAAACCCTTAAAAAAATCTCCTCCTACAGTAATACCAACAATTTGATTTTTTTTTTTTGTTGCATCAGGGATCTGTTTTACTACAGTGTTGTGAGGAAAAGGGCTGTAATTGCTGGGAAAGAATCATGCTGTGTTCTATGTGAGCACTTTGAACTGTAAGACAACTTTTTCCTGAGATTTGTGAAATCCATGACACAAAGTGGTGGCATGAATAGGGTGGAAAGAATCATATATGTATAAAAGTATGACCTTAAAGTAATCAGTTCAACCAGGTAACATACCAGGGCAGAGAAAACCATTTTACATCACATATGAAACATCACACTCCTGAAACAGCATATTTAAAATTAAGTAAAATTTAAGTTAGCCTGTTATTCAACTAGACAATGTCAGAGATAGGAGTTTGTTGGCGTATGGGGCAGAAGAGAAGCCAGGCAAAGAAGAAAGTGACTGGGCATCAGCTTGAGGAACTCTCATTTCCAGCTGGCTGCAGCTTATGGCCTCTGAGGCAAGTGTTCAATGGGAAGGGAAGGACAAGGCCCTGCAAGAACACATAGGAGCAGTTTGCACAAGTGAAGATCTGAATGAGAGTTGAAGACCCTAAGGGCTACAAGAGTAGGTACCAGTATACCTATAAAATAAGCAGCATGGTCTGTGGGAACATCTGGCTCTTTCTGTATGTCCCTTGCACCTTTGAAGATGTGAATGGAAAAAGGAATATATTTTCATTTTGGGTTGGCATATTTCTGATATGTTCATTTTATTTTTATGGCAAACATCAAGATGGCATTTCTCAAATCTTCCTACAATCCCTGTATGACTGTTGTGCCATGAGGATGAACTGTGCACTTTCAGCACTTAAGTGCTGGGTCCTAAATTTATGGTGAGCTTAAAAGAACTTCACTTCTCATGTGGACAAAAACACTATTTTGGTACAAGACCAAAAAAATGAAAAAGGAAGAATGTCTTTTGCTCTACAGAGTTCTGCCTCGCGCATCTAGCTCCTGCCTTCCTGAAGGGAGAGGTAAGAAAGGTAACTTGCTTTACTTCATGTTCATTGCAGGATCAAATGCTATTATATCATAGCCATTTCTCCCAAAATAATGCCCAATAATTTTAATAAATTACTGAATAAACAAAAATAAAATCTGGCTCATAGAACTATTCAAGAGAAGAATTTACCTAATTGAGTTATTATTGTGATAAAAAGCTGAATAGAAGTCATAGAGCTGTAATCAATTCTGTACTGAATTCTTTTTAAAAAGCTGCTTAGTACCCCTTTCTGCAGCCCTTTGCTCTTTCTTCAAACACTGACTAGTCTTGAAGCTACTGGGTACTCTAGAAGATAAGATCAATGGTAGTGGTGACTTGCTTACTATGGAATGAAGAATATCCCTGTAAAGGGTGCTAATAAAATATTAGAGAACAGCAAAAAAACATTTAAGCATTGTGAGTAAATTGCTAGAAGAATTAAATGAACACTTACAACTGAAGAGACCTACTTAATGATGAATTATGCTGTGGGATTTGAATGGTGCTCATTGTGAGGATATAGCATTGTAAAAACAAAAGACATTTCAGATACATGAGACTAATATTTGCTTTCATGGTATCAGGAGTTACAATATGCTAAGGCAAAGGCAAATTCTCGTCAGAGAACTGTCACAAATCAATCTGTGTGATGCAGGAGAAATCCAGGAATCTAGTGTCCACTATGAACAAAATTAACTGGGGAGCATGTGTTTTTCTTGTCTCTAGATGACTGTCAGTTTTAATGCAAAAATATTTGGTTACCTCACCTCCCTAAATAGGAAGAATTAACTTCACAAACTCTACTACTGCTATGGTAAGTAGTGCAAAATTCTAATTTACTGAGAACTTGTAATAAAAAGAGACAACCTTCCCTAAGACTCCTGGAACATAGATTAAAAAGGGCAACAGAAGGACACAGTCTAAAAGCTGAAAATAGCTAAAATAAAACCAGAAACACTGGTTAACTCTGGGGTAGACGATGAGATTGACAAGGCTAGGATATTGTCAAAGCTGAGGATGGTAAGGAAGTTGGCAGGATTATGCCCACATCAGCCCATATACAGACCCATCACATCCCAACAAACAGAGCAGCTTAGGGCTGGAACAGTAATCGGGGTGGCCAAGGGGTATGTGGCCACTACAGCAGCTTCACTGATGAGAAAAGTTCAGGGGCAGCCAGGAAGCCAAGACAACATGTCAGAGATGACAAAGGGTTGCCTGAGCTGACATGCAGGTCCCAAGCCAGGGAGGGAGAGGTGATCAGCAAGTCATCACACAGCTCACTCTTCTTTCTTTCTGGGAAAACACAGCTGTGTTCCCAGCAGTTTCACTCGAGGCTGTACCTTTGCAGAGCTGGCCTTGAATACAGGCAGCTAAACACTTGTGGCAGAAGGGGACAGCATGTGAGACATTGACTTTTAAAATGCTAGGACATGGAGCTGTTGTCAATTTTCCTTAAGTACAGATAACACAGTCTTGTGTTAAATAATGTTAATGCAGAAGACCCAAGAGAAAAGAACTGCTATAGTTACAAAACCAAAAGCCGTAGAAAGATATTTAATGAAGATGATGGAATTGTTTATGTCCCAATAGCTTTGTATGTGCTATACATGGAACAGAATTTACTCAGGAATGTACGGTTCGCTGTCTTATAAACATTTTTTCTGTTTTCAGCTCCTGCTTCCACAATCATAAAACAGGATCGACACAGTACCAAGTCACTCTTTGATGAAAATCTGACCTGAAACACACATGTCATGTGATCACACTTCTGTAGAACTTGCCAAATGATGTGGCAAAGAAAACAGAAAAGTCAAAATCTTGTCTTTCTTTTATTAGCTAGCACAAAACTAGGTTGAAGCTTGCTTAAGCAAAACTGATCTTTTTGTGAGAATGTGTTCTCCCCAAGATGGTTTATACCACAACAGGGCTACACTATATGTCTGCAATGTCTTTGGACCCAACACTGTGAGTTCAAGAGCTAAAGGCACTGTGTTTCTTGCACTGCTATCCATGGATTCAATGCCACCAGAATCACACCTAGGTCTTCTCACTCAAACCTAATATTTACACATTAACTTTACCCTGCCTTGAAAGAGATAGTTATTCTTGTGCAAATGTCAAATGTATTTGAAAAGAGGTAGAATTTTTTTCTTTCATGGGATTAGATAGTGGTCTGCCTCTAGTTCATTAGTGTGAATTTGTTGTTAAAGACTGCATTGCTCTCATTCTTCATTTTTATTTTAAAATATTATCTGAATTGTGTAAGATTTCAACACTCTTTTAAACCCTTAATCCAAAAGGATGATCCAGGATGATTTCCTGCTGTAATCCATTAACCTAACACAACCTGTGGTCTCTGCAATGATGACTGCATCTCAGTGTAAAAAATACCTTGTATTTGAGCTATTCTTACATTTTATGTAGGCTGAAAGCAGTGTAGCATGCAATACTAAAGATATCTTTCAGAGGAAAGCTGTGCTCATAATCTAAGTAGCCTTCAAGAACAGCAGAAGCCCAGGTCCAGAGAAAACTTGGTAACGTTCATACCTCAGAAGGTATGGAACAGGAAATAGCCTGAAATGCTGAGTTCTTCTATGTAGGCATTTATGTTTCAAAGCCTAATTCTGGATATATGCAGTCTAGTATGAGAAAAGATGAAGGTTTCAACATCAAGTCACCTCAGTTTTAACATCTGGGAGGGCTATGAGCAATTCTAAACAACTTTTCTGCACAGACTAGAAACTGAACTGGGAAAAGATCAGTGCTAATTTCTGCAAAGGGTGAATCTGTACCAGACAGTGCATACCAAGAAGCTGTGTATGTAGAAGTGTATGATAAGGACCCAAGATTTGAGGTTGTTTCCTGCTAAGTTCATGAAACTCAGAATGGGGCTTGCTTTTACCAAGTGTTAAGGACAAATGACCTCTTTGAGGCATAAGCCTGTGCATTTCTGCAAAGAAACCCAAAAACCTGAAATGAATTCTCTGAGCATACACAGAGTCAGGTCTTTGTGCTCCTACAGTGGCTTTCTGCCACTGGTTTGCTGTTGTATTGAATTCAGTGCCCATATGCTATTTCTTCTACCAGTGTCAGGTGTTGAAGTACAGAGGCAGATTTATTCTTGCACAGCCAGGTAATTGGAGGTAAACAGAAGTAGAAATAAAGCCACCCTTATGTGCTGATGAGTAGGAAGAAAGTAAGAAGGTCCTTACTGTCAAAGTTATGAAGAAAATTGCCTTGGTTGAAATATAGGTAAAGTTCCTCAAACTAACAGAATTTTGAATGCTTCCTTGTATAGTGTGATAATAGGTGTTATCTGTACCTTCCCATTTTGCTTGTAACTGCATGGAGGACTGCAGACAGACAGATCACAAAATACCAAGTGAAAATCATCAGCTAACCATTATTTTACTTCCTTTATCGACTGAGTCTCTTCAAGCCTTCCTTCTTCCTAGTCTTTCTTATCTTTTTGGTAATGTCAAGAAGAGATGAAACACTCTAGTAGCACAACCAGAAAAGAAAACTAATGTGGAATCATACTGATGCACCTCAGACTTCTGGCACTTTCAGAACTGCATTATCTTTACTCATTCTATCCCACGACTTTAATAATCAAATGTTCAATTCTCAAAAAATAAATGTTAAGGGCATGAAAAATGTATTTGGTAACTTTTTGAATTAAATAGTGGAGACAAATGGTGCCTAAGTAATTTCCTGTTGCAGGTTTTTTCATGTCCTGGAAAATAAAAAGTTCTCCGTTCTTAGTAGTAAAGTTTACCACCATATCAGAAAATTGCTCTTCTTCCCTTTTTCCTGTTCCTTGTCTCCTCAGGAATTTTGTTCTCAAAAGGCTTCTGATAGAAATTACTAGTAGTATATTATAATTACAAAGGAAAAGAATAGTGAGTATCTCAAACAACAAGCAGAAACTATATATGTAACTGTGGAGAAAGGTTCTTCTCTGTTGTTTTTTGGTTTTCTTTTTTGTTAGTTATTTTTTTTGTAGTTTGTATTGTTTGCTCTGGTTTGATTTTTCTTCCTGCTGGGGAAGAAGTTTGATCCTGGCAGATTTCGAAGTTAAAGGATATATCTTCAAGGAACAAGACATACATCTACCTTATTTGCAGGTGGGAATCCATTCCTGACAAGCTTACAGCTACCTGGCTTCTTTTGGCATGTCTGCCACAGAGAGTCTGACCAGAAACATAGACTCTCAGTGGTTCTGAGGCTCTACATAATCAAGGGAAAATGTGGAAAGTTCTGAAAAAAATGCCCCACTGTTTGGGGGGGGCAGTAGTTTGTCCTCTGCATTTTAAAGCATAGGTTGAGGAAAGGAAGAGAAGAGCCTTCCTTAAATGCTTGTTCCCTTTACATCTTTTGTGCTATATTCAACTCTATTTGCATGTTGAATAAACTTGGTCAGTATTTTTAATTCTATATGCTATTTATCCTGCCTTACTATACAAGTTCTGTGGCTAATTAAAGTGAGAAAAGGCAATGTTTTAATGTAATAGAGGGGTAACATTTGATTTAGTTCTGCAGCCACTCAATTAACTCTAGATTGCAACAGAGATTTTCAGAATGGGTTTGGAAAGACTATGTAATAACTGTGCTCAGCAATATTAACAAACATGAAAATTTTCTGGCTTTGTTGTCTTGGACATTTGGTTTGTTTTTTTTTTTTTTTGTGGATCTGATCTTGTGTTTCTTAATTTTCATGAGGCTGAAATGTGCCGTCTTGAAATATCCTCATGAGGACTTGGAGACTTTGTCAAAAGCTAATTTTTCAGCTGCCAAGTTTTGGGACAGGAGCAACGCCAAAGTCACTTGCTCTGTAATGACTATGACAACTTAAAAACACCTGGAGAGCAACCCTTGCTTGTCCTGCTAGGTAATCCAATGAAGAAAAATTAATGACTAGTAGCCAGTCTGTGGTCAGTGCAGCACGTGTAAGACTTGGTGGCAGAGGTGAGAAAAGGTACTTTTTGTTAATTTTTGCAATAGTGTGGTGGGTGGTTTCCAGAGTAATTTGCTGAGAATGCACATAAGCTGGGATAGAGTAGGGTATGAGAGCAGACAAGACGATTTTGTTAAATGAAAATCAATATGATGGGGTGGAAAAGAATAGAGAGATTATCAAACTAAGAACTGCTTTCAATACCACTGAGTGACTTCTGGATAAGGAGCAGTAGTGGCAGGCCTTAGAGTCCAATGCTGCTGCCAGCTGGACTACTGTCTGCATACATCAGTTTTTGAAAACGGAATCTTGCCCAAAACACGTGAAAAAGCTGATATATATGACAGAAGAGCACTGTAACCTGTGTACTACTAAACTAGAGTAATTTTACCAATTACATTGCTAAAAATCTCAAACAGTTTTCTTTTGGAATGTAAGTATGAGTGGTATGTGGACAAATCAATGCTTAAATATAATACATAAATAACATAATACATAAAGAACTGCACTGTCTGAAAATTTAATATTGTGTGATAAAAATTTCTATTCCTGAAGGAAATTAAAGTAAAAAAGAAGGTTTAATTTGAAAGATGAAATAGCTCAAAGTAGCTGTATATATATGTGAGCAGCTTGCAGAAATTTGTGTGGTTATGGAATAAGGTGTCACATTTTTAAAAAGCAAAAAACTACATGCTTGCTATAAAAACCTTTTTGCTGCATAGTTTACATTCTAAAAAGATACGTAGCAATTTGCTCAAGAAGATCCTATGCAACTGGCAATGTGATATTATGTATTTGTAAAGATTATGGGGGGATTGTTTTAAGAAACAATTCCCCATATCTAAATACAGCTGTTGGGTGAGAGAAGAGGATTGAGACTGTTTTCTACTCCTCCTGTTCAGTAAGAAATTATTTCTTAGTACCATAAAAACAAGCAAAGATTCTGTGACCCAGATAACATTTGATTTTTTTCTTGTGCTGTATGAAAGTGAACAGCAAAGTAACAAGTGCCTGATAGAAATCAACACCACTTTGAAGTAGTCTATGTTAGCCTGACTCTCCTGCATAGACAATCCTCACAAGCTGAAGAAATGAAAGTCCCTGAATGGGCACTTAATTCACTGGAATGATTGCAACCATTTCTCAGTGAGCATTTTCAGAGATTTCTGACATGTTCTGGAAACAGAACTGAAATGACAATAGTTTGATGCCGAGGGGCTACAGTGCAGCAGAGCAGAACAAATCTGTGCGGAAGGAATATCCCTACCCAGAAGCAGATATAATTTGAGAATTATACATCCTCCAATACATCCTGATTTCTGTTTTTGAGTACTCTGGGATCCCATGCATACTGCACAGGCTGATTGGCATGTAGTTTTACAGGATGGGTGAGAAGAAAGATCTACTTTCATGGGTTTCCCCACCTTTACCCCCACTTAAACATGAACAAATCCTGGAGGAACCCACCAGGCTGTCCTGCTTTCTGGCCCTGGCACGCTACCTTCTTGTTAGCGTTGTGAAAGAAAGTAGGCAAGGGAGGACACAAGAGCAGCTACTCAGAACATTTCAGGAAGGCCACCCCTGAAAGAAAGTGCAAAATCAACAGCAGAAGGGGTAGAAGGTGCATCCTCCAGATAAGCTTGTGTTGCTGATACTTGATATGTCTCTGTTTGAAAAGTCGGTGGTTTTTTTAAGACAATCTTTGTCAGGGACCAGCTGCTCCACAAGCCCTGAGGGCCAAGGGTGACAGAGAGGTGGGCAGAGAGAAGTGCGTGTCTGCAAGAGGCTCAAGCAATGACCAAGGAGTGAGAGCCTAAGCTTTAATGTATCTCCTGAGCCAAGGGGGAAGTGCTACATGAGTCATCACACAGCTCCTTCTCACAGCATAGCTGTTTACAGGGAAGTTTCATCCAAGGCTGTGTGGCTGCACTATGGCAGACCCAACCTTGAACACAGGCAGCTAAACCCTGAGAAGCAGGGTGGAAGATTGCAGTGTACCCTCTTCACACAGGGCCCTGACATCCTAAAGCATTTTAAAAAAACTTCCTCTCACTTAATTTTTAAATTTAAATAGCTTCAGGCTCATGGTAATATGATAATTTATGGGTTCTCTTTCAGACTCATCTTTCAACAAATTGCGCTATATATAGGTTATGGACCTGGAAAACATGCTGCAAATAGCAACTTATCAAGCAGGCTATTAAAGTTGATTTCTTTCAAATGCTCAGTTAGAAGTAAGCAGAATAAGAATGTGTTATGAAATTATATTCTCAAAGGAGGATTGTAATGCAGAAAGTATTAGAAATGGAAAACCCTTAACCTTGTCTTGGCTGACTGCCTTGATTCCAGTACAACATGCCACCAAATGAAGATCTGTGATTCCCTGTTCCCACTCCTACTGAGTCTGCTCTCAAGTTCCAAAAATGAAAGTGGCAGTCACACAGTTTTCCTCTGAACCCTTCCCTTTCATTCCTCCTTCTGGCACTACTTCTTCTAGCAAAACAAATATCAGATAGGAATGGAACAGAGCAGCTGCAGTAATGGGGGTGGAGGTTTTATGTGGGTATTTGAAAAGAGGTAATGCTTTGCCTTGATCATAATGCTGTGCTATCATGTTAACTCTGTTTGGTATCATGTGAATTTGAGACATCCACAGTGGCAGATATGTGCAATGTTGTGAGAAAGGAGTACAAAAGGCTGTGAATTGTTCAGATGGGACATCTTATACATGGGGAAAACACCTCCTATATTATACTCAAATAATCTTGACCATTCCCAAGAGTGAATTCCCATCTTTCAGTTTCCTCTCTCCTTTTTGACCTGATATAGTACCAAAATGACCAAGAAGGTAGAAAGGTCAGGGTTTAGAAGCATATTACACTGACAGCTCTCTGTGTGTAAGGGTGAAATCAGATTTGTTTTAAATTGGTTAAGAAAAAATATCTGTCTTCTTTTCCTTTGTCAGTGTGCTACCTCTTATTATTCGATAGTGAATTTTTTAGCTTTGAGTACTGTGATGAACCAAGGCTGGGTACTGACAGACCTGTCTAAATGACATCTTTCTATAAATCCAACAAGGAGCAGATGCAGCCCTCGTGTTAGTGAGCCAACTCTTGTCCCGTTATATGGCAAATGACAGGTGTGAGACTGGCAACAGGGCTGCAGACAGCACGCCAACCTCTTCTCTGAGGAGTGCTGAGGAACTTAGTAGGTTCAACTGAGTGCCCTCTTTCTGTCTGGTGGGATGACAGGGTTGGGGAAGCTTACCACAGATACAGGGAGATAGCTAAGCACCCTCACTCCGTTACTTTGCTGCCTCAGTCCAAACAAGAGCTGCAGTTTGAGTTGAGAGCTGGAAAAGGGTAGAGGGTAGAGACTAATACTAGAGTCTTGGGGGCTGTGCAGACCTGCAAGGTTTGTTCATATCCCTTTCAAGTGTTGTGCTTCTTGAACACACTGAATCAAGGTTGGGCCCAAAACTACCGGTTTACCCTACCCAGGCATAGCTAACCCCATTTGTTCAAATATGGCAAAATTTGTGCAACCCTTGTATACACACATGGTATTATTTGGCTGCGCAAAAATTTGTTGTTTGGGCACTAAATGGCTTTATATTCTCTGTGAGCTTTTTTAAAATTGGTTATGCATCTCCACTTGCCCTATACATGCCAGCAGTTATAGAAGAGAGAAGCTATGTCAGATGAGCTAGCTACTGTTCAGAGTGCAACAGCTGCTCTTGGGTGGCTCTTCCTGGGATCTGGGTGCATTTTGTCCCTGCAGATTAAGAAGTTCTAAGGGCCTTTCCACAGTTGCCCACTTTAGATTTTGCATATTTTTTTACAGAAGTTAATTTCTTGCCAGTTCTAGAAAGTTAATATTATGGTCTATGAGTCAAAAAGCTTCCTATTTGTATTAGTTGCATATCTGGAAACTTCTGTAGAGTAATGTGTGCTGTGCTTCTGTGTGAATATGTAGTGGCAGCACACACAGAAAAATGGCTCAGAATTTGGCAATCCTTTGCAATATGGTTGTCTGTTTTTCACCTCATTAGGGAAAAGCAACATTTAGACGACTTCTTGGTTCTGTCCTCTGTAGCAGAGGGGATGGAATATAAGGTGGTTTAACTTGCATTGTAAGTAATCCTAGACTTTTAAAAATAGGTTAAGTGTTGTCTCCCTGATAGTGAGTTGGTTGCTTCAGTCACTTACCAGTGAGAGGGTGGCTATCAGTTAGCAAGAAATCAAAACAGATAAATAAGCTCTCTGGCCCAGGGAATCTTTAAAAATTCCTCTGACCCTGGTATCGAAAGAATTCTTTCCTGAGGCCGGAAAAAGCTCTCTGTGAGGAGCTTGCAGTTTAAAAGCACTGAAGCTGAACTCCTCAGACACAGCTGCTCATTACAGGCTATTTTGTTTCACAGTCTTCCCTCCAATACAGTTCAAATTTCATGGTAATTTCAACAAGCCCTTACAAACAGCTGCTGCATTTTACCAGAAAAGACTCCTGTATTCTGACACTGCTGAGCTTCCCCTCAGAGTTACTGACAGGATGGCAAATTTAGAAAAAAAAATAATGTGTTTCATCATTATCTCATTTTCAAATTATGATTTTGTGACCAGTCTGAGCTAATTGAACTTCCTATTATGACACTGGTATTGACAGTATTTATAGCAATCTAAGTTTTCCCTTCCCCAAATGGATATGCTGTTAATACTTAGTTTAAAGAAGTAGTTGCATCTCCAAACAGGCTGTTTTCTGGTCTAGAAGGCTGTTGTAAGTGGTAGTCAGGCAGCTGCTGGAAAACAGCCTTGTGCTTTCAACGGTAAGTTTGCCCATGATAAACTGCTCTGGAATTTCAGTCTATTGGCAGAAATGAATGTGTGCTACAGGACTATGGATTTGTAAACTTAAAAAGATTTTTAGGTACTATAATATTTAAATTGCAATATTCTTTTCATGGGTGTGGTCACTCAGGGAAAGTTTTTACACCTCATGATTACGAACATCCCCCTCACCCCCCATATCCACACATCTCCTCTCCAGTCTTTTTAAAAATGAGTTAAGCTTCCTTGGGATAGGTGCTGATTTCAGATACCATGTTTGTGTTCTCAAGTCTTTCATTGTTCCAACACAACTACTTGCCTGTAGGTAAAAGAATTTCCCTAAATTTAAAGGAAATTATTGCTTGAATTCATAACATTTTGAAAGAAACTTGTCTGGAATACCATATTCTATACTGGTGTCAGACACTAAAGAGCACAAGCTGAGTGTCTTTGGATATATGTGATACTGTCTGAGGTTGTCTTTGACAGTAATGTACTAGGGGACGAGAGACCACATGAGAAACAAACACAGTTGTTCCCTATTGTGCTTGCCATCACGGGACCTTCACATTAATTCCTGGTTGTAGCCAGCCTTGTATCCTGGTCTCCATCTGCCAAGGTAATGCTTCACTTGAGAAGAAGAAGTGCTCCCTTGCTCTTTACAAGGGAGACTGTAGTTAAGATTTATTTGGCAGTATATTACTTAAATTTGCTTTACAGTAGTATACTCAACATTCTTACTTAATATATACCTAATATGAACTACATCTTTTCCTTTTAGCATTAGCTTACTCAAGAAAACCAGTTCTGCATCAATTCAAGAAGATTTTTTCCTTTTTTTTTCTTTTTCCTGTCCATGCAGCCATTTACCTCCAGGAGTCATTGAAGCGTCTGGAGGGACAGTTGGTCTTTCCTCTTTCTGTAACTAATTTTGCTAGCAGACAACAGAAACCTCCCATTTCAAGAGATCATGCAGAAGATGTCTGTCTTCTTTCTGTGCTGTAGTGCCAAACAGGGCTAAACAGCCCTGCCTCTTGCCTTCTGGTTGTCCTGGATTTGCTTTGGAGAAAAAAAATAACAAACTATCATTTCCCCTAGCCCTTCCTATTTTGTTTTCTAAATCTCTACAGAATGAGATGGATATAAGGTCTCAACTAGCATACCACCAATTTAAGAGAATGGGCACTCAGTATCTGCAACAACAGCAGCAGATTATTCAAATACAGTTCAATTTTAGTTTTTTGGAGAGTGCAGTCAAATATGTTGAAGTTGGCTGATCAAACTAGGCAATAGTGTTTTCATTTACAGCACAGGCAGCAGTTTCACTTATTCACAGAACACATAAAATATCTAGTTTAAACAGACAGAATGCTCAAAATTCAGGAGGGTAACTGTTGTTTAGGGATGCAAAGTACTATCCAAATATTACAATATGTGAAGTATCAGGAAATTTGGTAGAAGCCAATGCATTCTCCAAGCTCTAAAAGTAAGCTGCCTATTTATGTACTGGCATATGAATTTATGTAGAGTCTTTTAAGGCCAACATGAAGAAGTCAATATTTCTCCTCAAACTTACATGTAGAAATGTATGACTACTTCACTGTGTACAAAGGCTAATATTAAGTCCTGCTAACAGCATGAAAACCTTCAAGTTTATTTATTGTGTTTAGGAAAATCAGGTGTACCTTATATTCACCAAGAACTTTATTTCTTTATTGGCATCTCTTTTCTCTACAATTATTTTTCACATAGCATCATCCTGTCATTTTTTTTTCTTCAATCCATGACACATAAAAGGTAGACAGGTGTTCAGATTTAATGAACTGGGCTCTTTAGTAAAAGCTCTTAAGCAAAAAGAGTCCTAAAAAGGAAACTTGATAACTCATGTGCCAAAGTAATATTTGCAAGATTTTTGTTTCCAGTGAAGAGCTAATGCTAACTGATTTTGTGGAGAAGAATTTCAGTCTGTTTTAGATCTTACATGTACAAATGCAATGTACAACCTCTGCACTGGAGTAACACCTGATTAATATCTTCAGAGCTGTAGACTTACTCTGCAAAGTAGTCATGGACATGACTACCCAGATGTGCACAAAAGGTTGAGAATTAGCAGTAACACCTGTAAATTTTTTCCAGTTATGTGTGTGGAGTGACACACATCACAAGGATGAAGACAAGGTTATTGAAGACACTTATTGAATACAATTGTCTAGGAGAGCACTATGTGATGGGCTTTCTTCTCCTATGAAAGCACATGCTTGGGGTATCTGGTAGAGTGTAGATGAGGGAGAAAAGAATGAAAATCTTTGATTTTGTTGTCAGGCTAAAGACAACTGCATAACTACCTCTCCTTCATATTTTCTGTGATTCTGCGATCTTTAGCAGGCATGGGGTGAGGTGTTCTACCATAACAGTGAACATACAAACCTTATAAAACAGAATTTATAGCTAATATTACATTATACTGAGATGAAATCAAAACATCAGTGGTAAACGTGGGTTGACAGCAGAAAGTAGACTTCTTTATCTGTACACGAGAAAATGCTGGTGTGCTTCAGCATTTATTTGGCTTAAAAAACTCTGGCCTGAAAAGCTGTGTTATAAGCTAGTGAGGGTCTGATGTATTCCAGATGCCGTGGACTCCAGCTCCCAAGGAACTGACAGTATAAGTAGTCCTGTAGTTTATGCATGAAGCATATAGAATAGAAGTCAATAGGCAAAAATTCCTTTTTTATTTCTATACAGGCACCCCCTAGCTGTGTCTGAAAGGTGAAAAGTGCATCATTGCCACAGGTCAAACAGCAGATTTAAGTAACAAATGCCTGCATAAGAAGGCATTTGCAGAGACATCCGTTTTAGAATTCTTTGCTGTTGTAAGGAAATCAGATTCTGTTACTCAGGCAGTGTTTCACAGTCCTGTTCTAGCAACTGTGCAGTAGCTAACTGGTTAGCTAGTTTTAGTAAAGATTAATATCTTTGTGGATAGTATATAAAGCGTTTTGACCTGGCTTCCTAAAGCAGTGAGGCACGCAGGGTTATACAATTAATCAGTCCCTCCTTTCCTCTTAAAAAGTGTTGGCTAATTTCACAGAAAAATTAATCTTATAGTACAAAAGTAAAACTAAACATTTTAACAAAACTTCTAGGAGCTTAGCAGCAGGACAAAGAGACAGTCTATTACTATACCTCTTATGGGAGTGCTGTGGCATGGAGAAACCCTTGCAAGAGCTGGATCTTCAGATTTCTTTGGGCAACCAATTTTTGTGGTCCCTCCACTCATAGAGAAGCTTGTTGGTCAGTCCTCGTGAATTGTATTGAGGGTTTTCCAAATTACTCTTGTCTAACTGGCAACATTCTTTTAATTAACGTGGACTCCCCTCTCTCCTTTTCCAGCTTCATCTGTTGCTACAAGAACTTTGGTTTTAGACTCTGCTAAATTCTCCAGAAAAGTCTGAAGCTTGTTTGGTCTCTGGTTGCCTTCCTTCAGAGGGAAGTAACTGCACAAGACTGTAAGGACTGAAGTTCTTCGGCAAGAGTTCCAAAGCAAAGAGAGAAATTCCAGAAAGGGACAGAAATTAAAGAACAGAAGAAAAATAGCAAAGATGAAATATTCAGGTAAATTAGTTTTAGAAATACATTTTCTTTCAGTTTAAGTCTTGCAAACAAGTTCTTAGCTTTTTATCTACCTTTCTTAATTTTAGAAAGACAGAAGGCTTCCAATTCTTACATATTTGGTATCCTTCCAGATCAGTTGCCATGGCCAAGGATATTACAGTGGCTTTGTAGACAGACCTCAAACTGTGAAACCAACATAATATGAAAAGTGAAAGAAGAATTCCATAAACAGGGGTATAAAAATCCGAAACCTTAGTAGAAGTGTTTAGATTTTTTGGACAATAACTTGTTAGGGTTAAAGAGGTTACTTTGGACAAAAAATATCTTGGGCTGAAGACACTATCTCAATATAGTGCAAAAATGGTACTAATAAAATTGATGCACTGACATATTGGCTCTTTTAAAAAATTAAATAAAAAGGCAGAATCTGTCATGGCAAAAGCTTTGGTTATGTGAGAGTTCTGCATTTCCTTGTTTATCCTGTGTGAACCTGACTGCCAAAGCTAGGTGTCAAAGATTTGCAGGCAATCTGTTTGAAAGGTTATGTCTCTGAAATATGATATACAGATTCCATGCGCTTAGCAAAGAACTGCCAAGAGATTGCTGGCAGAAATACTGGTAATGCAGCAGGTGGCCTACGAGCTTAAGGGTCCAGTCTTGACTGAGACCTCGAAATTCTATCACAGGTTCATGTGGCAAATTTGATGGATGAGTTTCCACCATGCTTTTAAACTTGTATAGACTGAAACGCATTTGGGAGAGAGTAGGGATTGTCTCTCTGTGTTCAGTTACACCATAAACACAAGACAACCCCGATCCTTATTTTGTTCTATTGCAAATAAATATCATCCACGGTACTAGTAATAAGGAAAAGAAAACAGACAAAAGTGAAGATGGATTGCATCTGATGGTCACACCTATTAATTTCAGGAGCCTGTTGCTTTATTATACTGCTTTCTGTGTAGTGCTCTGGTAGATGTCAAATAGTTTGAAACAGAGCGAATAAGGTAACTGCAAAGATGAACAGATTTGTGCAAACAAATGTGTATTTGTGCACCTCAAAAAACAGCAACAGAAGTACTCTGCTGTTACTGAAGTGAAGGAAAAAACCTGAACAATGTATAAATACCTCCATTAGGTGAAAAAAAGTACCTTAAGGGAAAAAAGTACTATTAGCTGTACTAAACTGTAAATTAAAAGGTTCTGGACTTTTGAACAATGACATAACTGACAGAGTAAGGTGGTAACTGTTCTAGGGGGCGAGCAAAATAATGCTAAGCATAGTTGCATCCTATGAGCTGTGGTTTCATTTCCTCACTAACAAAATTTGCTGATTTGAGTAGTACCGCCACTTTCTTCTTCTCAAAAAAATGTAATATGTGTCAAAACTTATCTATAGCTAAGAGCAAATGAGTTATAATTGTAAGTTTGTATTATGGGTCTGACTATGTCTACAGATGCTAGGAGTCTATAGTACCCTGCCTTTCTAACTCAGTCTATCTATAAATAAGTACTGCTCCACAATGGTTTGATTAAATTTGGTGCGGGAAGGGATACATGCTCTCCAGGGGGAAGTTGGCCAAATATGTTTTCAGGGAAATTGTTTTTTTCATTGAGGACAAAGTATTTAATTAAAAACTCTTGTTCTCCTTCATGACTTATAAAAAGTGAGATAGACTTCTGCTGAATTGTGAGTATGTGGCTGAAATATGTCCAACACAAGTATGGACTACCATTGTTTGATTTGTAGGAGAATGCTAGTCTTATCTGCACTGCAAAGCAGGGACTGAGCCACACGGTAAATTGTCAGACTTGAAATGGAGTTGCTTTCAGTTGGTGAAGAGCTGATGAGTCTGATTGAGAAAAAGATGAGCTAGCTCCTCACTTGTCTTGCACTGGGCTTTGGGAAGACTGAACAACTGAATGATGTTTGGGTGAAATGGAGGCCTTGCAGCCCGATGTTGTTTCAGTGAGGCACAGAACAGCACCACACCTCTGTAGCCCCCAATAGCCACACTCTTCCTTAATCACGCAAAAGAAATCTTCTTGTAAATCTGGTCCAGGGACGCTGATAAGATCAGGGTAAGCACAAAAACCCTCTGATGAAGGTCAGAGAGCCGCCACAGCTGCCTCAGTGAGTGGAGGAGTGCCAGAGTGTTTATTTTACCTTTTGCCACTCTGTGATTGTGCAAGTTCTTACTGAACTTAGCCGGGCTGATAATGCTGAATTGGGTATAATCAGAAATGAAGCCCAGCAGCACCAGCCACTCTGATCTCTGAGGACCAGCTAAAACACAAGGGATTTTATTTTCTGCCAAATTTCTATGCCCTTAATGAAACAAGCCAGCATCTCCAGCAACAATCCAATCCTGTGCCCTTACCAGCATACTCTTGAACCACTGTCTTTTCCATGAATACATTGGAAAGGCTCCACTTATTTTTGTTTTTTCTTTCTACCCATACAGAATGAAATCTAGTGTTAAAAGCTGATGTGATGTTGAACTATTTCTCCCATCCTCCAGACCTCTGCAGTTAGATGACTGCACAGCTTCTGGGAACTCTGTACCACAAAACAGACAAGGATTTGATTTGCTTTTCCTTAATGGCTGTTATTCACCAGAAGCTGCAATAGCAGGGTACTTCCATTTGGTCCTCCTGGGGAACAAACATGGAGCAAAATAACTTCATTCCTTTTGAAGACATAACGTGTCATGAACATCTAGTGTGAAAATATGCAAAATTTTTATAGGACTTAAGAAACTGTTAATGCAAACCAAGAAGATGAATTTATATAGTAACAGTGGTGTGTTATCTTTCAACAATGACAGGTGTTTTAATCAATATTAAATTTAAATTATTTATTCCTTTAAGTAATAATTCTTTACTAATTTAGATTGAGAGTGTGCATATATGTGTATGTATGTGTGTATAAATATATATAAAATATAAATAGAAGATTGGGTGCACTGTTTTCTTTTAATTTTTACTCATTTTCTCTCCATTACTATCAGGGAATGGCTACATTGTCTTTGTTTATAATACAGTAAGGCCCACAGTTGACCCTACTTATATAGGGTGTTATCTGAGGTTCTAGTATTCTCCTCCAGGCATTACCTGACTTTCTCAGAGGTCAATAACAACCGGTTGAAAATCCACTGGGAGTATTTCTAGTTATCAAATGGGCAGCTGCTACTAAATTTAACCTTTTCCAACATCTGGAAACAAGAGAGACCCTCGAGAGAAGAGTAAAGGAGGAGTTCAGTTGTAGAGCTGAGAGTGCATGCTGCTGTTCAATAAAAACTGGAAGGATTATTTCACAGAAACCAATAAATATATTCAGATGGAAAGCTGTACCTGCTACAGGTAAAACAGCACTGGGTCTCGCAGCTGACCAAGAGGTGAGATGCAGTATTTTCTCTTTCTGATCCTGTTAAACCATTAAGAGTTTTGCCTATAGCTCGTTGAAATCTGTTTAAAAGACTATAATTAACCTAGACTGATTTTGATTCCAAAATATTTCTGTTGGATTTTTTGTAGTTTTGCTTTTAATGAATAACTCGTAAAATCTTTCCGTAACTCTACCCCTACCACTCTGTGTTACAGGAATACTAGATTATTTTTTTTTTTATTATCTTCGTTATAGAACTGATAAGGAACATCTGAAGTTACATGAATGTAAATTTTCTGTAGTCCAATGAATTTTTAATTTTCTTGTCTGAGAGGAAAAGTGAGGTGATGAGTAACAAAATCATGACTCCAGATCAGCTGATGTGCCACTGGTACTGGTGCTAGACTTCTATGTGTTTGTCACTGCTTAAAGAAAATACAACTGACAAGTGTGTGGAAGTCCAAAAGAAAGCAGGTCATCAAGAGTGCAGCAGGATGTTTAGAAGGACAATCCATGTTTTAAGCATGGATTATTTTTTCTTCAAACCACCATACTCTTCTCTCACCAGTAATTAAAGGAATATTGAAATAATGCAAATCTGAAAAAAGGGAGAAGCATAACATATATACTTCTCCCATGTACTTCTTTTAGAGTTTAGTACAGTTGAAAACAATAATGTTGCATAATTATTTCACCAGCAAATCCCCATGTGATATTTTAAGTGACTGGTTAATGCCCCAAAAGGTTACATCTTACAGATTACCTCTAAAATTGTTGAACCTCTTGTAAAAGAAATCACTCGCAGTATTTTACATATCATCAAATTCTTGCAATGTTTTAAGAGAGATGTAAACAACAATAACAGTGCTGGTTTATCGTTTCCCCCTTGTTTTAGTGTATAATCAAGTATTATTCTAGCATTTTTTTTGTGTGTCTACTGCAAAAATTCCTATATTATACCCCTATGTTATGCTTTGGGAGTTGAGAGAGACCCCATTTAACTGAGGAAAAATGAGGTTTAAAAAATAATTTTAAAAATATTTTGGAACCAGGCCTCTCAAAGACATTTGGGTACCACTCAACTTGTAGTTTTTATACCTTCTCCTAAGTTAGTCAAGCCATCTAGTGGAATACTCAGACCTTGATTTGGCATTCAAAGCGTCTTGGAAAATAACAAGAACTAAACCATTGTACAAAGATGGTGCTTTGGGGAACCAAGCTGGAAAGATGGTTGGAAGAAATTGTCCAGATACACATAGATGAGGAGGGAGGTAAACTAGGGAGGTAGGAAAGGATTTAGGCATTCAGCAAGCAGAACTACTCTGGGTGCACTGGGTACATCACTTCACTCCTCACAGCTGAATAGGAGGCTCTTTGTATGCCAGTTCATCACTCATAGGAATACAGGCACTCAAATCCTTCTGTGAGAAATCAGAACTAAAATGGGAGTTAATGTCTTTAGTGTCTTGAGTTTAGTGACTTGGTTGTTCTAACTGTTCTGTCCAAGCAATTTTAACCTTAATCAGACTAACCTTTCCTATAACCATTACCTAAATAGCATATGATCTAAATTTAACAAACTTGCTAGGTTTTGGCCATGTGGCATCAAGAGTGTAGTAAAAAACAACTTTAACATTTCTATATGTGGAACATAACATAAAAAAACCCCCACCAAAACCACACCCTTTATTGTTAAAGTCAATGCTCCATAGTAGAATTTTTAGCAGCCATCTCTGTGACCTTTTAAGCAATCTGCTTTCCTAGAGCAACAAAAATGTACAGTATGGCACATTCTCTTTGCTGATTCATGTGAATGCCTCTATTTCTTTACTGTAGGAAGGTTTCATAAAATTTCTAATTACCATATTGATATCTGGAATTTAGGCACTGGCTTATGTTAACAACATCTTAACTCAGTATCTAATACTGTAGTGGAAAAGTGACTAAAAAACCCTGATGGGCCTGATTCTAAGATGGACCATCTTAGTGTCTCCAAGGGCTGCAGCGCTGTTATGAGAAGCATGAGTGGGCAGGCCAGCAGGATGGCCAGGTTCTGCCAGCTGTAGTCAAGAAGCAGCATCATGTGTCCAGGCACCATATATACACCAGGCAGAAGTTTCTGCTCCAATGATCTGCACGCTGATGGGATACATTTTGGTAGTGTTGATTTGTGGGATATTACTGCGCTCAAGTATAGTGCTTGGACAGGTAAACAGCAATTTAACTGTATGTTGGCCCAGGTCAGTGTTTATTTTCCTCATGAAGATATAAGTATTGGCAACCTCTTGTGTTGGAGACGTAAATGTTTCTGAATGCCAACAGGGTACTGCAGCTATCATAAGTAAAAGCACCAAACTTCATAGGGTAACTGGTAAAACTGCCCATCTTCAGTGGTGGATCCCAGTTGGATTAGTCTCCAAAGTACAGAATCATTGCACTGTTTGTGGGGGGAAAAAGAAATATTAATTCTTTCTGATATGGAAGAACTTTTAAAGCAATTATCTTTCTGTTTCCTCTTTTAAAAATGTTATAGGTTTTTTTTTTTTCAACCCCCATTTCTCTCCCACAAAACTAAGTTAGGGATAGAAAAAGCCTAGGACTACCTTCTTGTGAAGCATTTAACAATGGCGTTAGTACTCAAACTGTTCCTGGCATTTGCATCATTGAGCTGTTCTCTATCTTTTTTGCTTTCAAATCCCACCAGAGACAGCTTCGTTTTTTAATAAGGTTACACTTGCATGGCATTGCCTGATGCAAATTTCAGACTACCTCTAACTCACAGAGGAAGGAGCAAAGCATCAAGTTGCCAGGGCTTCTTCCCAGCCAGTAAGACAAGAAGAGGCTGTAGGGAAATATGTACTTACTACTTTCTACAGGGATATAAGCCCAGCTTTCCTGCTTTCTATGGGAGACCATACTGCCACTGGAAGAATGAAGCTGATGAATGGTGGCCATTACAACATGGTCCAGAAAGGAGCAGGAGAAGAAATCTGCTTGTCAGTGTTTGCTCTAAGTACCTTTATATTTGAATCATCTGAGCATATAGCAAAAATTAGACAGCTAAACCTTGCAGAAATGAAAAATCTTTTTTTTCCTACGATTGTCGTTGCTACCCTGCTTTGGGGTTAATTTAAATGTTCGCCTTCCCCCCCCCCAGAAAAAAAAAGGAAATGTCTATTTACAGATGCAGGTGATGTACATCCATCCCTGAGGATTTAGAAAGAAAATCTCAGTGAAGAGTGGTATTTCCAATAGATTACTTCGGATAAATAATTTCATTGTTATCAGAGACTTCTCTTCTGTGGGAGTTACGTTTCAGAAATGACAGGGCTTGAAACATAAATTAATTTATTGCCATCAAGTTGTTCTGACAGTCACCTTGCAAAATACTTGGAGGAATAATACATACGCAGCTTCAGGAAAGCTTCTGGCTCTGTTTAAGTGAATTAAACAGAGTAGTGTGAAAATGTTTCTTCATTCATAAGATCAAATCACCACATTCTTTTCTCCTTTGTGCAGTTGCCTTGTATCTAGCCTTACTGCTCAGCCTATTTATCTTGCACTCAGCCTATTTATCATGCACTCAGCTGAACTCAGCCAGAACTGTTCAAACAACTGTGAAACGACTTGTGAAGTGTGAGGTGTGCTATTCTGTAGCTCCTTGGAGGGCAAATACCATGAGTCATGGCAGGGAGAACTTCATATCCTGAATCATGCATTCAAATGTCACCAGCTAGTATCTTGCTGTTTCATTCACACAAGAGGTGTTTTCTCCACCAACTTAGAAGGTCACAAGAGGTCTCTTCATCTGATAAGGTCTTCTTTACATCCACTAAACAAAGATCAAAGGAGGGGGGAGGGTGTAAACAGCTTGAAAAAAAAGACTTTGCCAATCTGCTTTTCAGCTAGAAAAAGCTTAATATATAAATGTCATGGAAACAAGCTCTTTCTACCGAAAAAACCCAATACTATTCTTCATATTTCTTCCTTCTCAATCTTTTTAATACAGAGGAAAAAGAGGGTAAATGTTAAACAGCTAAAACAAATATTTTCTATGGTAACAGTCTAGTTACCCATATTTTTTTTTGTCTAGTCCTCTTTGAATACCGTATGCTACAGCTGCAGGTCTGCAGGAGAAAGATGACAGGGGAAGTAGATATTCACAAGGGTGAAGTGTGAGCAACAAACAGATGCCCTTGTGCTGCTACCAGACATCAGACACTGTTGCATCATCTGCAAGTATGGCCCACTTCTTCTCTATGGCAGATGTGAACATGGCCTCCAAAGGAAAACTCAGTTGTACCCATAGACCACTAATAATAGAGTGTTTGCAGGCTCTGCCCGTTGAGTATCAAACCCCCTCAGTCCTATTTTCATGCCTCTGAAATTCATTGCAAAAATTATTTGGAAAGCCTACCTGCTTCTTGCCCATCTCTCTTCTGATTCCCTTCAACTAAAGAGAGTATCTGAAATTCTGAAAATCCACATATTTCATGCTGCTGTATTACACAATTGCTTCAAATTGCAAATAACTGAATTACTAAATACAGTTTATGTGCTGGAGAAAACAGGGCAGGAAATACAACCCTGAATATAGAAGTTCTGGAAAAGTAGTCTATTTCTTATGTACCTAAATACCTACCACTGTGCTTTCGTTAACTGAACAGCTTCCTCTGTGTGTAGATGTAACTCAAAAGTCTGAAAGAGCAGAAACTCTTCCAGCTATTCTTCCATTATCTTCCAAAGCAGCTTGGGAAATCACGGGAAAGCTTCTTCTCTCCAGACCTGACTGGGGTTGATGTGCTGAGCTGCCAGCAAAAGGTGTTACAGCACCTGCTGACCAGGTGAAATCAGTGGACATAGATGTTTTCTGGCATGGCTGTTGGTGCCAGCTGAGCAGCCTAAAGTCAATGCATTCCTCCAAGGCTACTGAGCCCTGCAGCAGGAAGTGCTTTCAAACAAGTTGAAACCACTGAACTTGTGTTTCATCCACCATTACTGGACACACTGACTGAAAGCTCTGTTGCAAAGGAAGCCAATGGTTTCCATAGGCAGTTTGCTAGCACATTTTAGCCTCAGGACTGTCTTCTGATCTCGTGTGGTAAGAAGAGAATCTGCATACTTTGACCCACCATCACGCAACAGAAGTGAGACTCTGAACTCCAGCCAACACAGATTAACCCAATTGACATCCCTCCTTGCACCATTTCCTGCCCCTCCTGCCCCCTTCCCCTCACTTTTGATTTTTTGGAAGTAGATTTAATATTTAGCCACTTAGAAGACAAATTCCTAAATCTCATTGCCAAGCCAGAACACCCTTCTTAGTTTATTCTCCTTGAATCCTGATAACTGGTGCTAGTGGAGTGCTGTTGGTTTTGATCTTGAAAGCACATCATTGTCTGAGAGAGGCCTGCTAAGTGGCACAGTATTGTTCTGTGCTCACAATGGAGCAGCAGACCTCATGCTTTCTTCACAAGTGAGGTCTTACCATGCTCAAGATGTGATAGGAAAAGCCTTTTTCAGTCTGTCATACCATTTAAGACATAGAAGAATATTGTGATACAGTGATGTGGAAGGAAGAACAAGGGGTTACATACTGATGTCCTGCTGAGGGGCCACAACCACCTTCAGGTTGGGTCTTGCTACTTGCTCTCTCCAGCTCAGGGCCACCTCGCCTTTCAGATCAGCACTGGCAGCTGTGTACCAGGGATGCAGACAGAGGCAGTAATGGTCACCAGCCTTCAGCAGCTGCTGGAGGAAAATACATAAAGTGAAGGGTTGAAGGTGGGCTGGAGCAATGGAGGGAGTAGCACGAACCATCGAGGGGCCTCTTAATCAAAGCACATGCATGTGTGCTAAGTCATGTTTGCAACAATAAAATCTTGGAGCTCTGATTGCTACTACAATGTTACCTAGCATGTCACACTATTTAAAACTGCAGGATAAGTTTAGGAGTGATTCTAAGATAGACCTGTTCTCCTACACACGTCAGGTTCAAGTGCGTATCACTGGACAGTTCTGACTTCTCCATCAGGAGTCTGGACTCAGTAACAGAGACCTACCACACTTCATTTTGTGCAGATTTGTGCTTCCCAGCACATTGTATATTGAAGTTCTGTAAGTTCCAAACTGCTCCTGAGGTACACTTTTTGTTTGATTGTTGCTTGAGACCACTTGAAACCTCATCTCTTGCAACTTATCTGGAGGGTAGGTGCCTGTCTTTTGAGACAATAATCCAGCACAATCTCTTTCAGGTTTTCTTCATATTTCTGTAAGAGTTTGGAGCTCTTTTTGTTAAAAAAAAGACTTGCTTTATACCTGTGTGATGAGCAGCCCTCATATTTCTCTAATAGTTTGACAGCTTCTCCATATAAGGTGATAGATAGTATTAAACACATACAGTGTGTCCCTATTATTCATTGTCAGGAAATATAATTGCACAGTCTCTTACTTTTCATTGATTCCCATGAATTTCAGACCTGGAGTGAGGCTTCACTTAAACCTCTTCTAAGTGCTGACACCTCTAGCTGGAGAATTCACCTACTCAATTTTTTTACCTTCATTATTGTTGCCGGTGCTACATGGTGTTTAGTCATTTATCTAGACTGGAGATGCTCTTTTGTTCGGAGACCTGCTTTGTTGTAATCCACATAAGAGAACACACATCTCCTCTTTAGATTCAAGCTACTTGGAAATTCAGGTTAGAAAGGGAACAATAGGTCAGAATAGGCATAGTTTTAAAGTAGAACCTTTTAATCTAACTAAATGCTTGTAGCTTGTTTCATGTATAATTGAAAACAGTATAGATTCTCCACAATATTTGAAGATACTAATGGGTTTAAGTGAATTTAAAAGAAAGGGAAGTCAGCCTAAAGCATTTTATGCTTCGCTTCTCCATCTGATTTGGTTACTTGCCATGTTAGATTCACCAGGTTTGAGACTGTGATTTGTATTTTTTCTTTCACTGGAGCTGTGTTGCATATCCTCCAGTAAGCAGAAAGGATTTGCAGTCCTCTGTAGGAGAATCTTCTTCATGTAAAGGGCTGAATATTATTGATCCAATAGAGCCTCAACTATATCACTGTAATAAAGGGATATAGTACACAGCAGTATGATGATGCTAATTCTGGGAACTGCCTCCATTTTAGCATGTCTACATACCCTAGTCCAGACTATGCTGCACCTGCTCCATCCATGTGCTGTACTGTCCAGCTGCAAGCAATTCTTGGCAGGGAGTCAAGTGTCTGCATTGGGCTTGGTGCTATGCTTAAGCCATGGGTCTTGAGCAGAGTGACATAAATTAACACAACTCTCCTATTTATTGTGATCATCTTGCACACCAGGCTGGTCCTGAGAGATGGGACTTATTTGCTCAGTGCTGTGCTTACTCACACTATAGTGAGAGAAACCTGCTCTTTCTGGAATGAGTAAAACCCTATGGTTTCTAGACCAGAGCTGATGTGCGGTGAGGCACTCAGGCAGGTCAGAACCATAACTATGTACACCTGAATGCAAAGCATCTCCTAAGCATCACTTTTTCTTTATTCTCTCAGTCATGGAGAGAGAAAAGATCCTTACAGATACTCCTTAAAAGGTTTAGGGTAAAAAGGCTAATATACATCACAGCTCAGTCTTCTCTAAATTTATGCTAGCAGATATAAGACCAGATTCATAAGTCCTAATTGACAGATGCAGTTTAATTTTATCATGCATATATAAAGTTCCTTATACATAAATTTCCACATAAAAAAATGGTTGGCTCTAAATGTGTGTAAGCCCCACCTCAGGACTGTACTGATATGGCACTGCTATTCCCAGGCTACAGCTGGCTCATACCTAGGTAGCCAGGAGTGGCTAAAATTTGTGTATGTTTCTACTGAAGCAGTTAGATATGCTGAAGCAGAGGTGGGTTTCTGAAAATGAGGTACAGTAGTTAGCTCTTTCCTACCTTCCCCATTTTAATTTGTTGCTTCTCACCTCTTAATAAGTATTTTGAATGTGGATTAAATAGGCAGAAAGACTTCAAGGACTTTAATAATTAAAAAAGGGGTATGAACAACAAAAAGTTTGGCGGACGGAGACAACACACTAATCAGAAAAATCTTCCTTACATTCATAAAATTTATTAAAATTTTTCATAACTTTTAGTTAGGGGAAAAGAGCTTTCAGACAATTTTCATTTTTAGTATTGATATGGGTAATAAATTTTATTCTGAATTTTAGACACATTTAAACCGTTTATTCTTTTATGCTTCGATATGCTTTTAGTGTGTGGCATATCAGTTCGAATATTCACATATGATCTGACATGGAAAGAGTTTTACAATCTGTAAAACAGTATGCCTGTCACCTATTTTTGACCTCTAATGATGACAGTGATTCCGACTCAGTCTGGGGAGCCCTGGTTTTTAAACAGCTCACAAGGAAAGGTATGGACTTCCAGAAGGCATTTAGAGCTTCTAACCTGGATGCTTAACTTTTAGATAGTGAACCTCTCTCCATATCAGATCCTTCCTTACCGAGCAGCAGGAAGAAAAGAAAGGCTGAGTTGCACAAGTCTATCTGGAAAGGTCTGTAGGCTTACAATAGCTAATGATTTGCATTATTAAGAACTGCAGAGCATTTGCAAGCATAATACATATGAATGTGTTATTCTGATCCTGCAAAAAACCTAAATGTAACTAAAAAGCACTGTTTAAATCAATGCACTGAGTTTTAAGCATAGTGAATAGGCCTATTTTTGATCTTGCATTTCAGTCCCTACAAGCAAGGTATCTTTGCTCAGTCTCCATCAGACTCCAAAGAAACTGATAAATGGAATCAGTGTCTGGAATGCAGTGAAAAGGAGGAGAATAATAGCAAATGAAAGCTGAATTTTCCTATTAGTGAAACTAAGGCAAGAGGTGCATGAAGCTTTACAACTGTAACATGGTAAATATGCCATATGCTTTGAAAAAGAGTCCTTGTCATTTATAAACAATCTTTCAGAGAAAAATCGACATTTAACTATACAGCAGTTTCCAAGATCTGTCATAATGCTATGCTTTCCTTTTAGTGAGCTCATATTCTAACAACAGTAAAGGAGTAGGTTTTGGAAATAAAAAATCAGCAGTGGAATTTGTGGTACTACAAAAGTCAAACAAGGAAAGATGAAAAGGAATTTTGTGACAGGAGTAAGAAAATCAAACCAAATTGCTTTGTGCTTTTCATAATAGAAGTTTATATCTGTCTTTTCAGGTACTGGATTCACATGTACCACTTAAGCATTTTCTAAAGCCAGGTAGTACAAGAAAAGAATCACCTGTACTGAAAACACAGATAAAATATTTGTAGCGAGTTTTAAGGTAAATTAAGACATGGAACTGGAGTATTCCATGGTGTCATCACTTCTTGTTTGCTTTAAAAACAAAGACAGAAATCCAAAATAATCTGGCAGGCTGTTACAGAACACCACTGATGGGGACAGTCCTGATGCATCTCATGGGTGCATAAAGCTGTTGCAAGAATTTAGTAAGTTCAGGCTCCTGAGTCCTAGTGTGTAAAATAAATTGAGAGGTCAAAGATGACAATTGGTCTTTCACAACAGAAATAGCCAGCTCAATACTTATAGCTGGAACTTAATTAAAATTGAAAGATTGACATGAATTTTCAAAGTGGACTTTTGAAAATTCTTAAAAAAGTTCTTAAAAAATCCTGTTGTGCAATTCAGAGGAGAAAAAAAAAATGGGTCCTACAAAAAATATTGTAAACAATGACAGAGCTAGTTCAAGCTGACAGGACAAATGGGAATGTATTCAAGCTACAGCAAGTGTATTTCACATTCAATGCCAGGAAAAGTATTCTAAATTAAACACACACAAAAAAAGAGAGAAAAAAGAATACTAAAACTTTAGTATTAAAATTCCAATATTATTAATCACTACTTCTAAACCTGCCAGCAGTGTAAAGCAAGTGGCCACATGACCATCCACAATCTCATCTAGTTAAGGACTGGACGAGAAAAGTATTAGCACTATATAATATCCAACTTTTCTTCTGGAAATGAACTTCATAAAAACAAAAGCAGAACAGCAACTACTGTGCATACTGCTTGTTATTTCCAGTCACAAAATACCACAGTCTGTAAATAAGGCACACCAAAGGCATGCAACTGTCCTGCTCTAGGTGGGAAAATACTGCAAAGTCATAATCTTTTTGAAGGACATAACAAGTGTTGGAGAAATTCTTGTCCTTTTCATAAACATGCAGTGCCTCTGGATGTCACTTACATTCATCAGTTATACATTTATAGCACCAGAAAAAGGAGATCCTTTAATTTAAATGGACATAAAGTGTTTGCTGTTTTTCAGATTATGTATTTGGTTTGGGAAATTACAGTTGCTGGAGAGAACAGCTCTTCTGTCTTGTCCGGCAAGGCTCTGGCATGACTTCCTGCATTATTCTCTCCTGCCTGTTCTTACTGACCAGAACTCACAGTGTCTCATAGAGCAATCTGCAATTCCTTCAACATGCAAGTTAGTTACTTCTAGGTAGACATAGTATTCCTTGGAAACAGTCAGACAAGTCTACTTGTTTAGGTACAGTGTCACCCTTGTCTGCAAACTGGGGGAGGGGCAGACTGGACTAGCATATTTCATAAATAGCAAGTACTAAAAAATATTTCATAAAGTCAAATAATTTCCTAACTAGGAATTGTGAATGCAAGTTGCATACGCTGAGCATTTAAGCTTACCTAGTTTTGCTACTCTGGATATAAACCAGGAGATAAGTCAGTCAGAGCCTTTTCACAAGTGCCTATACTATGCTTTGTGGTTAGTTTGTGTTTTGATTTGTTTGTGGGTTTTTTTCTAGTAAAAGCAGGAGACCTTATTTTTTGTTCATGAAAGTAAAGTACTACAGATACCAGAGTGCCATAACTCCCGTCTACTGCTGGCTTTTTACAAGAATTTTTGGAAATATTGCTAAAAGTGTTTTGCTAAGCTTGACTGCATAGCAAGAACCATGGGGATTACCCAAATATAATGTATACAGAACACTGTGCTGCTATCACACAATTGTGTATACTGCAAGTCTGTGTGTCAGTCATTCACTCCAGAAACCTTAAAAACAAAGAAGGGAGTGAAGAAAGTAGCAACCTAACACTTTCAAAACCCAAAGAGCATTATTAGGAGACTTCAGGATTGAAAGTGATGCTTTTGATCTGGACATACTTACCTGGCATAATTGTGAGACTCTGAATAGATAAGCAGGAATTTTGCCTGTGCTTCTTGCATGCCAGTAGCTTTACAAATAGTCAGTTTAAAAGATCATTGCCACAGGCATTGCTTAAATAATTCTATATACATAAGTATATATGTATAATCTATGTCTGTGTGTGCGTAACAATGCATGGTAAACAAAAGCCCTAAGATTAAAAATCCCCATAGATCACTTCATGATTTATTTTCTACGATAAATTATATTTTTAATTAATCACTTCAGAAATCGAAGCTGTCAGTGACCTTTTAAAATTACTATACAGATACAGCACACTTTTAGATTAATATTGATTTTTTTCCCCCTCCACTGCAAGCAAAGTTTAGACAATTAGCTTTCATACTAAGAAATAATTATTAAGCTTCACTTTTTTTTTCCTTAAAAGTTCATAATTAAGCCTTTTGATTGTGAGCTTTTTTTTTGGTTGTTAAGTCCAAGTAACCAAGCAACTATGTGCAGAAATTAACCTTTTTATTATATTATGTACTTTAGTAGTAAAGCTTGTTTGAAGTGCATAAATAAAAAGTTAGTGAAATTACAGGAAGAACAATCTAATATAGTGATAATAGGTGCATTCACTGTGCATCTGAGAGGAGGAGGGGGAAAAAACAAGAGTTTTCACTCATTTTGGCCTAAAATGTATTCAGGTTTCCAGGATTCTGACATCAGAACCCAGATAACACTGGCTAGAACCATAGGGCTTTACAATAAAAGCTAAAATATTGACCATATGATGGCAAAAAGTCTTTATTTGCAGTTAACTTATTCTCTTCTAGCTACTCTCTGATGAAGTTGGTGGTGCTGTGGAGGATGATCTCCTTCTTCTTGACAAAGATCGTGATCGTTCAGCACTGTAGGCAACATGCTTATCATAATTTTGTATTTGAGCCTCGAGGAATTCCCTCTGTTGCTGGCTGATCGTCTGGCTAATCAGTCCAGGGAGAGCTTGAATGCTACCAATTAAAGTTTCCAGTTTAGTTTCCAGAGTAACAATTCTCTTCTCAAAATCTTCGCTTCTTTCATTTAAGTCAGAAATCATGTCATACATGATGTTTTGAGTCTGAAAGAAGAAGGATGTAAATAAAAGTTTAGAGAGACCTTACAAGTATTGTAACAAGTACCACAACTCTACAGGGTTTTGTAAATGTTTTGCACCTCACAAAAAAAAGTTTTATAATAATATCTAGTCTTGTGACATAATTTTCCTTGTAGAATAAACTACAGTAGAATAAACTTTCCACTAAATCTGTTGAGCATAAATGCAATAAATTTTGAGTAGCATTCTACGTGTCAAAGTCTAAATGCAATAAAGGAAAGACCAAACACTTTTTTGAAAGTCAGGTGCTTGGCAGTGCACCAGGCTAAGCTTTCTGAGCAGTCAGTTATGTAAGCCACCAGCAGACTGATGGCTCCAAAGCTGTGCTTCATCTTTGACTGTTCTTGACTTGGGTTTTAAACACATTCTTCTAAGTAGAACACAAATGTTATTTATTTACTCTCTCCTCAAACTGAGCAGGTTTTCTTGAATTGGCAGCAGGAGTAGCTGAGTGGATTGTTTTTGAAAGGTAGCACAAGGAGTAAAAACTCAATTATATGCTTCTTTTTTCTGCATTCCTCAATCTATCTTCCCTCCAAAAAACAGTTTGGTTACATCAAGTATATAGAGTGCACTTTAAAATGCCATAGTAGTCAGTAAAAACATAATCTGAAATGTATTATTTCATAGAGAGTTGTAGTTGCATAAAAATAATGACTGAATTTCTGCCTCATAGACTTAGACTTCAGCTTAATTAAACTAGAATTAAAACTGATGTAATTCAGTAGTCAAACTGGTTGAAGTTTATAAACCATCCAAAGGGAAGAAAAATTAATTGAATGACTGACTGCCTGAAGTGTAAAGCGCTTCAGTATCACAGGAGTGTTGATAACCCATTTCTCTGCCTTCTGTCTCAGGATGCTAGCATAACCCTTGAAAGAGAAACAGTCTATAATAAATAGTATCTTAAAAGTCCTTAGTAGTTGCCAGAAGCATTAGACTGAATTATATTTTCACAAACTGAAGTGTCAGGTGGTTCTGCATAGCAAGAGAATAATGAAAACTGAGGAGTTTAATCTCTGCTTTGATGCCCTTTGAGTTGAGGAGGATTTTGACATAAACGAAAAGGTGTACGAGAAACCCTTAGGAAGAGCTTGTTAATGCCTCACAGTAACCATTAAATATTGAGGTCTAATGAGAAATCTGAAAAGCTATCAGCTCAGACCTCTAGCTGTCTAGTTATTATTTTATATTAATGACAAATCCCGGCAACAATAAACAAGCAGCCTGCAACTGAATAGCCTCTTTTACCTCAAATCAAATGGTTTAAAAAAAAATTAATAAAGTCTTATGATGGATTGGCAAAGTAGGCAGCTATTACTCATTATAAAAACTTAAATAAATGCAAGCTTAAACTTATCGAAAGTCACTGCTACCTAAGACAACAGGAATAGAAAAGCTCTAATTCCAGTCTAGGTGGGGGCTGCGTACCACAGTCGCGCACAGTACAGTCACTATCACCAGATGGCAAATCTCTTTACTACACACCACTACACCACTACAACCCACTCACAGTTCAGCATTTACCATGACCACTGCAGTCACTTCAGGAGCTCTTACGATCAGCCTCTCAATTGTGAAGTCTTTTTCAAATGTACAAAAAAACAAATAAATACAGTGTATTCAAACTTTGGTCAGAACCATAAATATTTCATTCAGTAGGTGCTACCACAAAACACACACATATTTTCATTTGCTACAAATAATAACCTTGTTAACAATATTTGTATGTATAATGCATAACATTTTCACTTACAAACTCTTAATTTTGAAAGGATGAATGTTAAAACAACAGCAACTGCCTACTAACCTTTGCCAGGTCCACCAAAGTGTTGGCTTGATCGTTCAGTTTCCTTTGTTCCATTTTTACACTTCTTAATCTAAAAAGTGGAATTTTGAGTCAGATATTTTTTGTATGTTGTCATATTAGGATTTCTAAAGAGCATGCACAAACTTACAGGAGCAAATAATTGCACGGACAATGCCTTGACTACTTTGTGTAGAGTCAGAATTGGTCATGTGCCTACTACAATGAGAAGCATGCTTCTTCAACACCGCAAAAAAGGAAAGAGCAAGGAAATGTGATGTCCCTGAGAATACCATTTGCCATGGTCAAAGTTGAATTCAAAAAAGGAGATAACAGTTTATCCAGACTACATGAAAGAAAGCCAAAACATTCCCCAAAGCCTCAGTATCGTGACAAGTAGATATAGGAAGAAACATAGAACAACTGTTTTTTTGTCATTATTGTTGTAGCAATCAAGAATCTTCCCATGCCTACATGACTAGATACAGGTATTAGCCCTGTTCTGTCGGAAATGGATTGTGTTAGCAGGTGTTTGAACCTGATGGAAATACAGTGATAAGTGAGTTTCTCCTTACTTTAAATAGAACTTCCATCTTACCAGCAGCTAAATAACCAACATACTTGCCAATACATTTGATTTTCTTAGATAATTTGTGAATCTAAATATGATTATATTTTCAATTTACATCAGACATTCCTTTGCAATGCACAATTTAAACTACAACACTGAAAACTATGAAAGAAGCAGCAAGGGTATATTTTTTCTTTGATGAGTACCCGTCTGCATTACTATTAGTTATGCACATTCTTTGAAAGACATCAACACATGACCTTTCTCATGTGTTCCCTGATACAAAGCCCATATTCTCCAAATTAACTACCACAGGAGTGGTTTGTAGATGTGATTTCCACAAATAAGAAATTTCTGCCTTAAGTATGAGTCATTTGTTCAACATTTCAGAACAGACAAATACTTGGACTTTCAATGACTTTTCTGGTGGCTGTTCTAAGCAGAAAATAGCATTTTTCAAAAACAACATATAATTTTATAAACAATATGTGATAAGATACCACTTCAGTCAACTAGGATGTCAAAGGCCAACCAAGATAACAATTTGGTTAGCTGTCAAACGGAAGTAAGTTTGGCAGCAGGTGGGTTGCCAATGCATTCTCTGCCCATTTCTCAGTGATGGTATTACTTTGAAAGCTAGTTTAAAGAAAGCTTTATTGAAGATATTCCAAAATTAGAAAGTTTCTGTTCATATCTTAAGTTTACAAGCATTTCCTTTCATATCTAGACTAACTACCATGAGAAAATAAGTTGTGGAGAGAGAAATATAATCTAAAAAAACATTTTTAAAATAAATGGAAATAACTCTGTTAAGGTAGAAATGAACTGTTCACATAAAACTGGCATTCCAATGGCTTGTTACTTGAATATCATATGCTCTTCCTCCCCTGGAAGCTTCTTTCAGAGCACAACATAAATGCAAACTGTAGGAATGGTGCTTTCAGAGGCTATAAGATGGAGTTTTTCTAAAGCAAAATTATGGAGGAGTCTCCAAGGCATGGAATTATATCATTACAGTCTCAGAACAGAATAATTACTCGAAGGTGAGTACATAAGGATTTGACTGGAGAATGCCAACCCCAGTGATTTGGTGAGCATCTCTCAAATAATTTGCAGAACGTGTTTTCTACTTTTCTTAAGATTCATTGATTCATTTGTTTGACATTTTAATTTTCAAATTCCAGGAAATCCACTGTTATTGTAGTAATACATGTACCAGTTGACAACAACATGATAATTCTCCATGGTAACAAACCCAACACCTACCACAGGCTGTAAGAACTTATAGGTAATGGCAAGTCTTTAGCTGCAGCAGCCGGATTTAAAGAAAACCATCAGACTTTTACTCTTAAATTCATTAAGAGAAAATTTTGATTCTATGAACATCACTTATCACAGAAAAAGATCATGATTCTGGATCGCATTTCCATGGTAGCAATCAGACCACTGAAGTTCACAAATAAAAACTCTAATTTTTGCATGCAGACAGTGGTAAATTCTGCAAATTTAGAAAGGAACAGCTTATACAACTTACTTCCGAGCTCTATTTTCATTTTGTTGAAAAAAAAAAGACAAAACAAAAGAAAACAAAGTGTAAAATATACTAAAACAACCAGATGAGCACAGTGGGCTCGATTCAGCAGGGGGAAAGTCCTAGAGGTTCCTACTTCTTTCAGTCAGCTGTCTGAAGAGTCTAACTCACTTGCATTCATGATGAAGGAACTTGCAATATCTTCAAACCTTCCCATTAATTATGATCTGCAGATTTTCTTATTTATACATTACATAACATGCCTTTTAATGTTACCATTTAGATGATTACACCTTCATGCTATCTACTGTGCATGAGAAGCAAAAAAGACTCAGACCAGCTGAAGGCATTTTAGAGCTGTGACCATGACTTTGAGACTGTTACCATGATCTGCTCTGGTTTCTTTTATAAAACTGGCCCTGCAGTGTCACTCTTTTTACTTCTGTCTCCAGTGAAATGGTTGGAAAGATGAAGGAGAGGGACCAAACAAAACTTAAGAATCCAGATAGAAAGACAGAAAATCATAAGTCAAAATGTTCAAAGATGCAAAGGGATAAAATATTAATTTGCATCCATCTACTCAGCTACATCAGGAAGAAAACAAACTTCTAGAGCAATGTTTTCATTCATGGTGCATCCTTCAGCATATTGAGAAAATTCTCTTTTGTTAATTTGTTTTCTTAAATACAAAAGTTCTGGGGCTAGCGTCCAAAGTGCTAAAGGAAAGAGGGAAGTGATTAACATAGCTGTTCAAAGTCTAGCTGTCACAGACAGGAAAAATTACTGCTGCCACCTTCTTCACCCCACCTAATCAATTAATTTTTAAGGGAGGTGAAGAACAACACTTTATATCCTGCAGAGTTCTTGAATGATATATAAAGCTGGAGATCGAGCCTGCTGTGCTTTTTAGATTCTTCTCCGAACATATGTGTGCATACACACAGACACACAGGCAGACACACGTACAGACAAAATAAATAGCCAAGTTAGAATGTTAATAACCTTTGCAATCAAGGATTCAAGTCCAGCAAAGGATGCACAGGACATGCCATCCTCTCTCCCAGAACCCCTGCCACCCCACTTCCCAGTCCTTATAAGCTAAGCAGGATGACCAAACTGGGAAAATATACCTTTTACATCCACATAGAAATGCCTCAACTTTTGTTGCATTTTTATTTCTTGAAGTATTTCCACTATAGCACAGTGGTATCTACCCCTGCAAGTTTGCTAAATATAACAGTAATCAAGGTTTATAGAATACTTCACACTTTAAGCTTAGCTACCCTTTGCTTTAAAAGATTGCTATGAAACAGAGAAAGAAAGAGTTACCCTAAATATACTAATATGAAATGTGTTAACATGGCCTTTCCTTCCTGTTTTCCCTGCAAGATGACACATAGATGTTCACTTTATGATGGATGCTTGCTTCCTCCTCTTCACTAGTTGGCTTAGACACAGACTGACACTTAAAAGTTATCAAACCATGAGTTTGAAATTAAATTTACTTAATTTATCTACATTTCCACTGTATTTCATGGGAACTAATTTCATAGGCTGTACAAATGGCTGTCACAGATGGGGACAACAGAACAGACAAATAGGTCCTGACCATTCCTCAAGAATCCTGGTTCCTGGAGATGAAAGTCTCTTTTTTTGTTTGTCTTTTCCTCCTACGTAGTTCAAGGAAGAGTAATTGAACCATTGTGTAATTCTGATGATTTTGATGTGCTTTATGACAAATATGTACAACAAATGTTAGATAAATACTTATAGTCTGGTAATACCATGGTACAGTTTAATCCTACTGGGTTTAGGTTTCAGGCTTGTTTTCACTTCCTCAGGTAGAGGGAAGAATTCATTTCAGTAATGCCAGAGGTGCTGAAAGGTCACATGACTGTTGGTATATACTCCCATTTTCTAGAACAGATGTCAGGGGTCATAGCTGACATACCAACATTTGATCTTATGCACTGAGAATACATAGCGGAGAGATGGAGAGACAGAACTAAATTCTGTTGGGCTGTGCAATGATGCTGGGCTCATGGGCTCTCTTCTATCACATAATTCTGATTTTAAAATACTAAAACACCTACTACAAAGAAAATGGTTTTTATTTTCTTCTGTCTATTGTAGCTTGCATCTTACTACCTGTAACCAAATGAATAACAAAAAAGGATAGTTTTAGTGGCAAAGAATAAAAAAAGTCTTAGATAATTCAAGAAGCATGGGAAACTTCTTAAAAAACATTAACAAGTTTATATGGACATTAACAGCCAGTATACCTTTTATTCACTGTAGGCAGGTAATACAGTAAAACCTTATCTTTGCCTTATTCTTAACAGAAGAATCAGCAATCCTCTACAAAGGGAAGGGAATGGTGGGGGGAGAGAAAAGAGGGGCAGGATGGGACATGGGGACTAAGAGTGACTATGAGGGAAAAGGAAACTAACAGAGAAAACACCTTGACAGGAAAATGAAAGCAAAATAGTACTTACTGATGAATAGCTTGCAAGAATTTGCGCTGATGTTTCCTTACTTTTGCATGGTCTATCTTTTTAACCAGCTTTGTGTTTTTATAAATTAACCATGTTTCCCTGAGTACATTGGCCGCTGCATTTTTCACCTGTTTAATAAAAGAAAAACATCAAGTTGACAAAAGTAGCATTGTGTTATGTTGCCACTTTTCTGGTATAACTACTTTCTAAAGCTCTTAACATGCTGCCTTAACTGTGGGAAGTAGGTACATCAAGAAGCTGCAGCAGTGAGGGGAGCAAGCAATAACTGGATTAAGGGGACTGCTGAGTGATTTCCTTATTACTTATAGATGTGATATTGGGATCAAATCTTTTTGCATCCCAGAATAATTTTTCCCTCTTCAGAGACTTAGCACTGTTTGGTGTTTATGGCAATATAAATTACAGTGAAGAAATACTAATGCAATATCTGTATGGTAAATAACTGCATTTAATAGGACCATAACATTTCTCTCTTTCTTATTCTATGGTTAGTACCTCTTAATTCTTTTAGGAATACAATAGTCTTTTAAGCTTCCAGAGCTGTTTAAACAGGTTAGGGGTTTTTTTTGTTTGTTTGGTTGGTTGGTTTTTTATGTTTATCTTGTTTCTTTTTTATTATTCTCTGAGAAGATGAAAAAATATCTTGTCAATTAATGTGGACAGAGTTATATTTCATAAGTGATTTCATTTTTTTTAAATGTGGCTTTCCATAAAATGTTAAAGGTAAGAGTACCTACATTTCTTTTTTAGGTCCTCCAAAAATTTCACTAATGCTTGAAAACAACAGACAAATAATTTCAATGAAATGTTGATTAATGGCAGAATGACTAGGTAACTTGCAAAGCAAAAATGTTTTTATTATTCATCTTTATTTTCTCTCTCTCCAGCTTTACATCATTCCAGTCACTGCAGTGTCAGAGCTAAGTCAGCATCTCAGTAAAGGCACTGCAGGAATGTCATGTAATAGCTCTTCCCAGCAAGAGGTCCCCACCTGTAAGTGGGTTCCCGTTAAGTGTTGGAGAACCTTGGTCCTCTAGTGGAAGCACACTCACATTTTAGAGAGCTCCTCACAATCTCTAACAAGCCCTTACACTTCCATAAGGTATGGTTGTCTCCAGGCCGTGAAGAAAGCTCTCTAGCACCTGCACAACTACTTGTGACCCAATGCGCCTCTCAGATTTGTTTACTTGGTTTGTTTTCTATGTGCTTCAAGATTCATGAGTTTGAGGCTACCAAAGCACCACTTGGATAACACATTAGACTGATATTTAGATTTTTATGAAGAACAGTCGAATAAAATAAACTTCAAAAGTCACAAATGAACACCAGACTCAAGATATGGCCAATCTCTACAAAACCTTCTTTTCTTCTGGAAGACATTATGAGCTCAGCTGCCAGATTACACTAGAAAAATGACTGTTAGGAAAGGACAAATTGTGTTCTGCAGTCTAATATCTGCAGTCTTAACCGACTGTAGTAGGAATGTAACTCAACAAGATCAGAAAAACACCTCCTGTCAGACACCCTTTATACCTATACAACTGCCTTCCCACTCATCCTTAGTCTTTCCCCACTGTCACTGCTAAGAGATCCAGGCTGCTAGTGGTAACCAGCACAGAAATGAGAGAGCCAGCACAACCAGAGCAGTGTACTGAGAAACACAGCATGTAGAGACATGACACAGCTCTCCACAGCACTGAGGGAGCTGTGCTGAGGAGGCAGCCACCCTCCTCACCTGGAGCAGAACTGTTGTCTCCATCTCAGGCACTGACATCCCTCTGCACTCATCAGTAAGAAGAAACTCTGCTGAGTTACTGTTGTGGGTATACTGACCATTGCCTCCACACTGATTCTTCTCAATAATGAAGATTAATCAAGTTGAGTGGACTGTGCAGCCACTACTCATTTTCTTGTTCTCTCAACACTGACCTGTCTTATTTAAGTAAATAAGGTTTCCTACTACCTTGTTTGCTGCAATTTTTTTACTTTAAAATATTTTTATAAATACTAATGATTTCTATTTTTTTAAAAATAATCTCTTCTAAAAATACTATATACAAACATATTTCAGGGCCCTCTAGTACTATATGCTGCTAAATAAACCTGTGTTGAATAAAAAAAAAAAATGGGAAAGGTTGTCTTCCTCACAAACCCTGAATATATTGTTTCCTTAGAACATCTCTCATAGCTTGAAATTCTTGGATGTATTGGACTTTTCATCTATTTTAGCTTAAAAAAAAGTTATATTCTTCTCATATGCCACACAAAAGGTTTTAGTTTAATATAATAGCCTAGTTTCACTGCACTTAACTGATGGTTACACCAATTATCTTCTAGCTACAAGGAACCTCTAAAGAATATTCAAATCCTCTAAAGTTTCTGAGAACTCAGTTTTCTCTGAGTTGTTCTCAATTCAGAGAAAAACTCAAGGCATTCAATTTCTACTCTTTCAAAATCCCACTCATGAAAAGTTCATCAGGAGGATTGAGCAGGAGACAAAACAAATGCAGAAGCAAATTAATACACATTTCCTTTTCAGTTGTGAATATAAAGTGTGACTTACTCTTTTAGTTAGCTGGGTGTCCATCATGAAATTATGCACATGTTTTTCAGCTTTGGTAAGTTCTAACTTCCTTGCCACCACAGCTACCACCAGTGCAGTGCACCCAGCACCCTGGAAACAATAAAACAAACCCCCAAGGTGTTACTACTGTATTTTGCAGAGTTTTGGGAGCAAGTTTCTCCTTTGCTGTAGAAGTATGGCAGGCATCGGGTGATTCATCCCTGGTAAATACAGTGAACATGCTAAAGCTATTTCATTTCAGAGTAATATGAAAAGTCAGTAATTACAGGCTGGTAAACTGTCAAAGCACCAAAATAATTAGTGAGCAACACCATTTGAAAGTTCTACTTTTTTTTTTTTTTTTTCTGCAGGGATTGAAAATTTGAACACGTCCCATTTCTAATGCATAAACAAAGGGGGTGATCAAAACAAATTTCAAACCCCAGAATACTAGTAAATAAATGCTGTTCTTAAAAATTTCCTCAAGGTTACAGCAATTGCTAATGAAGAAATAAGATTAGATTAGTATTTAGCATACGTACACAAAAAGAAAAGTTTTCATAGGATTTTAGGGCCTAAAAATAATAATAAAATTAGTATTTAATCACCTTAGTGTGTTTTCCTGTTGTTCTATGAGTCCTTCAGCAATCTTTTCCTATAGTATTTCTGCTTATCTTATTACCATTTAAAATAGCATACATACATGAGACCGTTTCTTCAAAACTTGGATGGAGAAAATACCAGTTTTTTAATTTATGCTGTCTATATGTATGCACATTCATGTATATACATGGACATGTATGTTCCCAACAGGACAATGCCAGTAGGTTCCTGTCCCTTTGAAATGACAGTTGTCTTTATTAGCATCACAAATTTACATGGGTTTTTTTTTTGGAGTGGTGAAAAGGAAAGGAGTCTGAAATGAGCCAGGTAGTAAGAAGTAGTGTATATTATACACATCTAGAGGCATAATTTACTTTACATTATTTATAAATTCTGCTGCCTGAGTATTTATTTTTTTATAAACGAATTTTTACAAGTTGATTTTAAAAAGGCATAAAAATCTCATTGAATATATAAGGCTGTGTTTAACCTTCAGATTCAGTCCAATCTAGTTGTCATTGCACTTGTGTTAGTTACACTTCAATATAAAGCAATCTCTCACTGCACATTGAGGTCTACCACATTTTCATTCACAGAGCTTTCTTCTACTCATTCTGTATTTCTCCCAAAAATCTATTTTCTCTCTGACTCTCACCTCTCTAACTGCCTTACTGTCTCCAGAAAATACAGAAGAAATCTCTTAATCTAGCTTCCAAAATACAAAATCCATTAACAAACACATAAAGACTGCAAAATAATTAACTCATTGGAAACCCTTATTCACATAGTGTCCTCAAAAAATGAATCTCGTCTCTCTGTGCACTTACTGAGGCACACAATGAATTTTGTAAAAGCCTCCAATTAATTATTTCTCCATTCCCCGGGTAGATTGTTCCAAGAAATCCATCTGCTCCCTCACAAGCACCTAATCCTCTGCAATTAGCTGTCACCTACCAAGGCTTCTTGCTGCAACAGCTCTCATAATTCCCTCAAATGAGTCCCTTGTAATTTTGCTGCACTTCCTGCTTCTCTCCTGTCCTCAATACTAAGCCTTGTAGCTTAGCAGTTCTCTCTCCCTCTCTTCTCCAATCCTGTGTAAACAGAATTTCATGGCAAGTTACTTGAAGTCTTGCTCCATGAGACAAGTCATAAATGGGGCTAAAAGTTCCTTTGCTTCTCCAGTTCCCATTAACAGTTAAAAAGGAAGAAGACAGCCCAAGTGGCTCAAGGCTAAGCACTGCAGGAATCCACTGAGCCTTCTGGGAAGAGGACTAGGTAGGACATGCTACCTCCCCAGGAAAGAGACAGCACTCTTAAGGTCTTCTTCCTGTCACAGGAAATGCTAATGTGCAAAAGACTTCTTTGTATGCAAATAAATGAATAAATTATCCCATAAAACACCAAGAAAATGAAGACAAAAGCAGACACCTTTTGGTCCAGTATGCCAGGAGAATCAGGGCCAGATGTTGATTTAATGACATAACTGGAGTTCTGCATGCTTACAGCAAGAGCACTAAAATGGCACGGCTTATTAATACAGACCCCACTGGCACAAAACAGCTGTTTATGCAAATTAACTGGGGGAGAGAAATACTAGAGCATCCTTTCCCAGTCCCCCTCAAAAAGGCAAGAGGAATGGTGACTGGCAAAAGGAGTTTGGTTTGAGATGAAAGTGTTCCAGATTTTGTGATTAACCCTCCTTCTTTTTCAGAGTGACACAGTTGTAAGGGCTCAACGCTGTTAAAAAGAGTAGCTTTATGTCTCACGTGAAATATACTGCCTGCAGCAGCACAATACTGTCATGAATAAGCTATGACAACCACCTTTATGGTGTACATGCACTCCTATCTTCCTCATCTCCAGAACAGTTTATTGTGATGGCAAGGTATTCTAGATTCAGGTTAAACCTCTTGGTTTTGTGGTATATGATGGGATCTCAGGATATGCAAATGAGCTGTCTTTGTATTTCTGCAAAAGTAGGAAGTATTATACTATCTGCATGTTTACCTTTTGCAGTACCTTGAAGGAAAAAAAATTAATCTCATAACAGCATACAAAAATTATGGAAATTCCTCTTAAACTACATGATGCTAGTTAATACTTTATGTTACAGTGCTCTTTCATATTACATGCCTCTTCCTCAGGAGCTCAGCATTGTTAAAAATACTAAGAAAGTGAGAATTATTCAAAATTGCAGAAACTAAATAAAAGTGATACTTTAAAATGGTAGCTTTGTAAGAAAAATACTTTCCAAGTTTTTTGAATATCCTGATTCATGTGAAAATCAGTAGCTCAGGTTTTTTCTTATATCCCTACTATGTAGTGCACCAGTTAATTATTTATTAAAATTATTTAGTGTAAGTAAAAGCACCATAATTATTATTTCAACTACAAGAAGGATTTTTTAGACAATAAAATTCCACAAAGTCTTATATCTGATTATTGCATTTTATAATTTCCAACATCATTTATTTTATCCTGTTTTGAAGTAAATAATACAGTAAATCACTGCATTAAGCTCTTGCTTAACTTTCAGGGGAATTATATATAATACGAAGAAAATGAAAAAGGTAGGAATGCATATATTTTTGAGTATCAAAGCAGTAATTAATTCTATTTGGAATTTGCAGTCCTTAGTCAGTCCCCTGTCCACCTCTTGCATTACAGAGTTATTGTAGTGCATTTTGACTTGGTAAGCTGCCTGATTTTAAGGGCACTTAGGACAGAAATTATTCCAACACATGCAGTGTAAGCAAATTGGTCAAACCAAAGTTAAGGTTTGACTATATTGCTCATTTGCCCCATTTAACGGAAACAGGCAATAACAGAATTGACCGTCCATTAATCTGACGACCATCAAGTACTCTATGGTCAAGTGTTTGCCAGCAATCATCAGTTTTAAAAGCTGATGTACCTGAATTTTTCTATTTTTCAGAAATCATACACAAGCTGAACCAACTTATCTACTATGCAAGAGAAGCCCTTAAAGATTATTTAAAATAGGCTTCCTTAAAACAACAAGATCAGGACTCCACTGATGAGTTGAGCAATGCTTATTTCCTATTTGCACGGATCGGAACATGAAGCACATGACTCTCACCCTGAATGCATAGTATTTCTTGCTTGATGGGAAATGTTGCATATTAGTATACAGGAAAAGCAAGAAGTCTGAAAATAAACATATTAGATATCCTCAGCTGAGCAAAGCAACAAACTCTGGACTGCACAGTGACACCATATCCCTGATGGTGACATAAAACTTGCATCTGTGAGCAGTACAATCTTGTAGTTTACAATCATTTACACAGGACAAAACTCCCCTTGACTGTCAGTCTGTTCAGCAGTTTTCCTTTATGAAAACACTTTGAGGTGCAAACAACCTGAGGACATTATTTGCATCTTTAAGTCTAAATATGTTGTTCCTGTTCAGGACAAACGATGCCTAAAGCTCAAATGCTCATGCAGGCAAGCAATAGTCTGTGAAAGCCATCCTTCAGTACCCTCTTTAATGCCTATAATTCAAAGCAAGTTCACCTGATAGAAGTGTAAGTAGAAGTGTATGTGGACATCTGACTCACATACATACTGAGGTACTTGTTAAACAGTAGTAGGCTAATCATTTTCCTTAAAAAAAATGAGTGGAAGGATGGACTACATTGAGGGGAAAGAAAATAATGTCATCAGACATCAGCTTCTTGGTATCAAGTCCATGCTATTTGTAAAGGGAAAGAGAAGAAAGGTGAAATTAATTGTATTTAAGTTATACTTTAAATTTAGCAAAATTTGAACAAAATGCTTAAACATGCTACTCATTAAAAAAGCACAACTATTACTTGGCATTATCTTTCACTTACTCTCTAGCATCATGAACTACAACTTTCCCTATCTATCCACACAGTGTCTCCTATTGACACTTAGTTCTGAATTATGCAACTCTCAGCTGCTTTAAAAAAGCAAATTATCTCTTAGATACATCAGAAATTGCTACAATGGTTATTTTCTTTGCCTGTCATTTTTACTACGTTACTCTGCACTGTGTTCATCTATTCCCTTCTCTATGGCATCACATACAGAACATTTGCCCTCAGTTGCAATATCTTATGGCTCCTCATGGATTTGAGCTTTAATAAGCTCTTTCAGACAAAGTCCATTCCATCATCTATTTACTCAGGAAAAGCTCCCTAGAAACATAAATAAATCTAATATATAGTTTTTTTTCAAATTCCTCCCCTTCTTTTCTAGAATATTTCTTACTACAAGGCCTTGCACAGCCACTGAAGGTACATCAGATTCTGGTATGCCAAGATCACTTGTTCTGATTCTAGATGAACCCTCCTTGTTCCCCACTCTACTCGCTCTATGGGGATAGTAAACTGTTCAGGAATTTGAACTATGTATTTCTGCTGTCTTTATACAGTACTGGTGAAAAGACAACACAGAAAGAATCATGCCTTGTAGAATATACCACCTAAGGAGTCTTTCTGCTGTGCCTTTTGCAATCGGACGTGCCTGTCTCGTATTGGCCTCGTAAGCCACCAGTGCGCTTGTAACAAACGTGGATAGAGCCTTCCTAAATCTTCATTCACGAAGCCTAGCCATGATGATGCAGTACTGGTATCAGTTGGATCAAGTCTTAAGAGTCCTGAAGTGCTACAAGAATATAAATAACAATAAATAAAGACGGTAGATCTATATTATCAAATTACAGTGTATACATCATACTAGACCTGACATTGTGGTTTTTTCTCCTTCAGATCCTGCTGTTGATCGTCAAAATTATGTATCAATATACTTACTATATATCAGCTGAGATGCCTTTTGCAGTCCAATCAGTCCTCTGCTCTCTTCACTCATGCAGCCCACCCTGAGCTTTCTGCTGCTATCAGCAGAATCATCACACCAAAGCTTACTAACGTAGAGCTGCTAAAGAGAATTTTACACTATGGTAAACCACAGTAGACACAGCCATGGCAGACAGAAGGAAAAAGCTGGTATTTCCCAAAGTACAGGATGAGAGTGAGGCTACAAAATCTGGATCAAGATCATGTCTTTACTACCACTCACACTCGCCAAGACTGAGGGTACACACTGGTGTGATACAGTGATTGCAAAACTGCAGGGTTCAGACTTAAGTGAAGTCTAGCATTTACATCTAGCATTTTGGTAAAAGCCCATCTTTAGCGATAACCAGAGAGGTGCTTCCAACTGTCCAACTAAAGGTTTATGTAAGACAAATAAAGCTTAGCACTGGCTGCATTTTCACTTAGTACCGAAAGCAGCACGTGGTCAGTAGAGAAAACCTGTACTCCTCTAAGTAAATGCCTCTGGCCTTTTCACTTGGTTCTTTCTTTGATAAGGTTTCAAAATACCTTTACAAGAAAACACTGAATTGAGCTATTTCTGCAAACACCCAAAGGTTATATACATGCCTGAAAGGTGCTATTGGTGAGAAGGGAAGCAACACTGCGTATCAGTGACTCAGTTGAAAGTCTCCTGACAGCTTTGTTCTACTGGACTGGAAGCAAAGTGAAGTCTTTAGTGGTGTAGGTGTCAGAAAAATGTCCTGCTATACTTGCCTGTAGCTGAAAGAAGGCAGTTGCCACATTTCTTGCTCACTTCCCTTGGGATCCACTGAGGGACAGAGAAGGTCCGCTTTGCAGACATATGGTTCTGGTGGGAAATTTATCTCTGCACCAGAAAAGGCACAACATTCCTCCTGCTGCTCTGCATAAAATGAAAATCCTGTAAGAATTTAAACGGGTATTTTGTTCGTTTGGATCTCTAAAAGGTGGACATATAGGACCACCAGGGGAGGGGAAAAATAATAATAAAAAAAATGTTCCTTGAAGTAAAAAAAAGCTCTCCAAAACAAGCAAAGCAAAAGTTGAGGGAGGAATCCATCCACAGGACAGACAGAGTCTAGGGAAATGATGCTGTATAAATGTGGTTTTGCATGTGTCATTGTTTACTGGGAGAGATGTGTAACCTTGCAAGACTGAAACAAAGTAACATGAGTAACAGGACAACAACTATGCCAACTCAGCCAAAAGAGTGACCTAAAATAGTTTTCCATTATTTATACTTTCAATAGTTCAATAGTTGCCTGGTTACTATTGTCTTCAGCAGAGTTTGTCTACAACACATCTAGAATTTTATTTCAACGTTTAAACTTCTGATCTGTACAACAGTAGATGACCAGACTCCTTTACTTCTAGTTATTACACAAGGTTTTTAGCAATGTTTCAAAAATAAAAATTATGAAGAGCATTAAATGTTATGTATAAATGTGAAATTAATTAAATACTCTCACACGCAGTAATGGGTAGTCGCAAGTGGGGGTGAATTACACTTCTGGAGTAATGCAAGCTGAGTACTGGGAAAGACGTGGTTCAGCACAGGACATGATGATTTATAAGATGATGACAATATCTATTCTTCAGGGGAACGTATAAATGATAGTAGTGTTAACTCAGAGCAGCCTGACAATTGAATGTTCCCTGGTGTCTGGGCTTCTGGAAACCCTTCAGTGGTCATAACAGCTAAAAAATCCCTGGAGATCAAAACAGTTAATGCCAATGTGCAAGAAACCTTTTTGCTGAGCAAGGAGGTGAAGTTCGGCTTCCCTAAATGAGCAGGCTCAAGAGCCTACAAGGCTGATGGGAAATACTACCTTAATAATTCGGGATGACGGTTACCAGTGATGTTCTTGTCCAACACCTATGTTGTACACACAAAAGTTTGATAGAACTACGTGTAAAAATATATGAAAATTAGTGTATTAAATCTGAAGCTACTGTAGATGAAATTATATTTTTCCAAAACAAAGCAGAAGTCTTGCTGTAAGAGTAATCAGCTCCAGTCATATCAACATAAACAAAGATATCATGGGACAACTGCTGCTCATTCCAGCCAGGAACTAGCTGCCTTTGAATTTGCTGAAATGCAAATCCATAGCTAGATCTAAGCGAAACAGTTCCCTTGTCCTCTGACAATTCAAAAACTTCCCTGCTCTACTGGTACAAATCAAAGACCTTCTGAGGAAGTTTTTTTCCTTTAATTTTTCTAATTCTAAATGAGGGTTAAAACTTTCAGGAGATTTTGTTCACTCAAATGGAGATAGAGTCTCTGCCATTCTCTCACATTTCAGAATACTGCCCTAATGACCACTACATTAGGGATCACTTTTTGGAGCTTCTCAACTCAATTTTAATACTTTTTCTTTACTTCAGTTAAAAATTTAATTCCAACAAGCCATGGACATAAAATAATCCCAAACAACGCTTTTCGTCACAAAAGTTTCTATTTTTGCAATTTGTTGTGCTGGAACAACAATAGTAGAGGAGCTGAAGAATGTCTCAGCAGCCCAACTTTTAAGAGCTTCATCCCTAAGAATTAAAGCATCATTAATTGTCTTCTCCATAATAAATTTCTGCTCAACACACTGTCTATGTAGGTTGTAATATGTTAGAAGGAATAAAAACAATCTGTTCTAAAGCCTGATGTCACTTATATTTATTACTGAATTATCAAAACTAACTGAAATTAATTCTAACATATATCTGAGACGTGGAACTGAGATGCTATCAATTTGTAGCAAAAGCTTTTCATATTTTCTGTATTTTCAGGGAAGTGAAAATTGAGCAGTGTTCTAGATTTTGGAATTCCTATCATCCACAAAACTATTCACCACATTGCTCTGACTGGAATTGATCATACCTTTTCAGCTTTTAGAGTATAATTCAAAATACATTTCTGTGTTTCATAAACATGTTTTGCCAATTAAACAATGTAAATAAAAGTTTTCATAAAATTGCACAATGTTTTAGGTATTATTATGCAAAATAATTTATGAACTTTTTGTACATTGTCCATAGAAAGTTCTACAAAATAATTAAAAATATTTGATTGCTAAAATCTGATGTTTACCTTCTTTTTCTCTTTTTCAGGACTTATCCCAGAAGACATGCAGACCATGTTAACTATGCAGTTAGAATCTCCTTTTTTCTTTCCCTCTTTTTCTTACAATCTAGTAACTAGTAAATTCCAAAGATGATACAGTTCAGATTTTGCTACTTACAAAAGTCATACAGTTAAAAATTATGCCACTCTAGGTGCCATGTTCCTCTTCTGGATAGTTCTTTGTATTTGTTGGTAAGACCAGGCTGTCTGCAATAAAACTGTATACACAAACACCATCATTTAACCTTAAATGAAGAGCCCCCTATTCTCACAGAAGAAACACCTCATCCTCTCCACTTTTTCATGATTCATAGGAAAGAAACCGTTATTGTTGAGAACTAAATGAATACTTCGAATGGACATTAAAACTCACAGCATGAGAACATTTGAAATAAGATCTGATTAATTTTTGATTCAAAATTTAGAACTAATAAAAAGTAGTATCCCTAAATCCAGACTGTGCATATTGACTGCATTATAGCTACTCTAATAAGAATTCTTCATCTACATTAGTGGTATTCAAATCCTGTAGTTAAAAGATGAGACTTAAAATTTTTGCAAAAAAACACCTCTAATCTTGTCCACCTTTATTGCATAAATTGAAGGACCTTTCCTTATTTATTTGCTTCTTTCATAGGCCTAACAATCTCTTTGAAGTTCATTTCAATAACAGAAGCAATTAAACTGTAATTTCAGCATTAGCAAGGCAGATACTTTGAAATAACAGCTATTTTATTTAAAGCAATCTTCATCAAAACAACCTGTGCACCCTGTGACAGGACAATTGCAGCTCATTCATTTTATTTGTAGCAACACAGGTTTGACCTACAGGTCTGCTTCTAACTGTTTACAGATGGCTCTGCACGAAGATTCTGCATCCTAAGCTTTGCATCATAAATTGAATGCACCATCTCACCACATAATGCTGTATGTATAAAAGGAGAAATGTCCTCTCAAACCTTGCAACCGATCCTTTTATCTGGAATTGGAAGAATGGATTGCCATTATTTTATTTTGTATAACTATAAAAGCGTACAAAGGTCTATAAAAATTGTCCATCTCACAGGCCATAATTATGTATTGTCCCATATCCTCTCACACTTGCCCCCCCCCTCCGATTTCTACTGACCATCTTTAAATTTTTGCTGATTTCATTATACTCCTCATAAAGCAAGGAAAATTTTCCAAAGCATTCCACAGCCCTAACTCCAAAAAGCCATTAAGAAGGTGGAAGTGCTGCCTATACAAGCAGTTGTGCTTAGGAACTAGACAAGCAAAGTGCTCCACCTGTAGCTGAGATCTCCCTGCTGATGAGGATCTGAGAGATCTACCTGGGTGTTCACTGACCACCAGGCACAGTGTCTTCAGTGGGCAGACACAACCCCAATAAGCTGCACAGCGTGCAGCCATGGGTCTCCCCACTTCCTCTCTATCCTGTTCTAACAACAGTGAGAGCAGTCATATTTCTGTCCATCCATCACACCCTTGTAGACCTACCTAATGCATACAGAGGGCAGAGGATACATGTGCTATTTGATTTATAGTCCAACTGGGCCGTTGTCTACTACTGCTGCCTAGTGAAGTCTTATTGGAAAAATACTTGTTGGTAATCGAGGTGAGGTATCCAGTTCACTCTCACTTGCTTGTCTGTAAAGCATCTCTGCATTCACCCATCTTTGTATTGTGCTGTGCCAGTATTTTCACGAAAATTTCACATATTTAACCGCTTTGCAAGATCAGAAAGTAAACTGTTCAATATGACAATATTTTCTCACTATTTGCCTTCTTTGTTCACAGGACTTTTTTTCCCCCCATTTTTCTAGTACATTAATCAGACTTCTTTGCTCTCTTATTCTCAACAGTTCTCAAAGCATTTTTCCTTTTTGTATAATCTGAATATGTGTAAAGATTTTTTACCAGCAGTGCACATTTGTAGATTTCCAAAGTTGCCACTTGAACCAGTGCCTCAAGAGAGCAGTAGTTATAGTTCCAAAAGCCAGCTCAACTTGGTACCACCAGCAAACTGCACAAAGTCCACTTCCCAGGCTGGAGTATAAGGCAGAGTTCAGCCTGAGTCCTCCATTTACATTGCACAGAAAGCAACTCCTGAGGCCAAAGTGGGAGGACAGCCAGGGCACCTGGGCACTTCTTTTACCAAAGGAGGCCTCCATGGGCCATCAGTTCTGAGAAACCAGTATTAACTCTTCAGTGTAACTACACCTGTATTCACAAGTATTTCTATTTATTCTGCCTTCCATCCTTTTTAACAGGGACCTTACCCAAAAGCAAACAATCAATGGTATTTTTTATTGGTCACACTAATCCAACAATGTATTTGCTACTTCAGATCCTAGGGAACTACACTTTTCTACTTAAAATCACATATACAGTTGCATTTTGCTACATACATTCAACAGTTACCCTCATTTATCTTTTAATTAGACCATCAATCACTCCTATTGAAATAAAAATCACTAGGTTTGTTCATTTAGGATCTTATATTTTTCACAACAAACATTAATTAGTTACTGTACAAGTTTCACAAGAGTAGCTGGTTTTAAAGAATGATATTGAAGACCTATAAGCTTTTTGGTATTGCAGGTTAGGCTGGAAAAGAGTTCATTATTATGCTTACTGTTTCATACTTTGTATCTCTCAGATCCTTTATAAAAACAAAACAAAACAAACAACCCCCCCCCGAGTAATTTTATCATCTGACTTTTTCCTATTGCTCCATAATTTTTTTGTCAAAGATGACATTAATGCAATTAGAGGTGAGGTTTTCAGAATTGTTTTACCTATCATCACATACTAGCTACGTGGCTCATTTTTTTGTTAAGAATGCTATCTGTCTCTGGAGGTATTTATCCCAAACTCATTACCATGAGAGACTGGAGACTTTGTACATCCAAAGCAGCTGCAGAATTTATGACCACTAAGAAAAAACAATCACAGACACAAAGGTGAGTATCATCCATACATTTTACAGGTCTATCAGTTGTGAAAAAGCAATGCCATGTGTGAAAATAGTATAAAAAGTAGTATATATAAATTTGTACTTTAGTTGTTCACAGAAGCAACTGCCAGAAATAATCTGAACCCAAGTAGTGCTATCATAACTGAAATGACAAATCCATTTTATTATTTCAACTTCTGTGTCCTTCATTCACATGTGTATAGAATAAAACTTGCAAAAATATGTACTATGTTTTTCTGATTTTATTTTTACTTTGTTTTCATCATAATAAAATCATAAGCTGATCCACAGATATTTAAAATAACAGTCCAGCTGCTGCTATCCATTTGCACTAGCAGAAATGCATTTGTGTGAAACCCATAGATGATTATTACCAATACTACTATTCTCATTGCACTTCTGCAGGGCTTTGAAAGGTCCTAGATTTCTGTGTAATACTTGTTCATAATGAAATTCTGCAAAGTCTTGAATAATTTGAGTGAAAAAAAATGATCTTATGCCCGCACTTTCAAGTATTTGCTTCTTAATTAACAGTGCCTGGGAAGAAGGAAAGCTTTATAACAGGGTTCTGTCCCCATTCTGCATGCCCCTGTGGCAATATACACTGCTTCTCCATATTTTTCCTAATGAATTTATGAGCACATTTTATTCTCTCTGGCATCAAAATCTAAGAAAGACAAGCAAAGCCAAATACCCCAGAAGATGGCAGATTTGAGCTCAGCCTTTACAAAAGCCTTCTGAGTCATTCTGCTTTCAGCCTGTACTTTCCAACTGCAGTGCAAACTGTATTTAAGGAGATACGCATCTGCCACCATTGGCAAAATTTATCGCAAGTCTTTCTCAATAAAGTCAAAGACCTGAAACCAATCAGTTTGGTTTTTTTTTTTTTTAAAAAAAGCATTTAAATAAAAATCTTTATAAACATTAAAAAAATGCATTTGTCTATTTTAGTCTCTGGACGTAAAATACACACTTATAGAAAAAAATTTACCAAAACATCTGTTCAAAAGGGGCAATGATTTGATACCATCTGTGGTCAGCCATAATTCCAATACAAGTGTTTTAACAAAGGTAGATATTGGAACTGCATTAATTACAACAGACAAAATTCAGATGTAAGTATGTATCATTGTTATAAACAGCGTTACATGACAATCATTCTGCCTCTCTCATTGACAGGGACATTTATACAGAAGTTGATATAAATAAAGGGGGCAGAGTCCTGAACTTCTTTACTTCTAATTTACTGCAGATATGTGTAAATTTCCCAGACATTGTAATACCTTGGCTTACTCCCTGTCTAACTTTGACCAAATGGTGCAAAACTGAAAAATTAAACCTTGACATGAAATATTGAGTCTGCATGGCCTAACAACTGCTGAATGATTTCAATGGTAGCAAAACCTCTTATGGTGCAAACTGCACAACTTAAATCCACTTAAAGCAATGGAATGCTATGGATAGTATAAGACTTGTAAGAAATAGATTAGAAAACTATGCTCAAGCAAAAGACTTTAGGAGTTTCACCACCATCATGTTCCTTTGTTTACGAATAACTTAATTTTAAGAAAGGAAAGTCAGAACTGAAGATTCATTATTAGTATTTGTACAATTACACATGTCCAAAGATGATCAAGATGATATGATACCTTAACATTTAATGAAAGAATCTACTGCGATTTCTGAAGCTACGAATTAGGTCAGGGTGGAATTTGTTTCTCTGTATTTCATTATGCAGCTGCTAAATTTTACCTAAAGAAGAAGAAAACTCCATTCCATGATCAGGAATGAAAGACTATGGGAATGGTCTGAGTAAGTACATATACTCTGCAAGACAGTAAATAAATGTTTCTTTATGACTACAAAAAGTTTTGGGATTAATTGCAACAAATGTAATCTCATATGCAATGAATAAATTCACTCACCATGATTCCAGTAAGTAAACAGACTCCTTTACCACAGTATGTATTAGGTACCATATCCCCATATCCAATGGATAGAAAAGTTATTGAAATCAACCACATTGCCCCAAGGAAGTTGCTAGTAACATCCTGTTGATCGTGGTATCTGAAAAGAAGAAGAAAACAATTTCTTCATCATGAAAACAATTATTAAACTTTCATGCTGCCAGAAAGAAATTGCATTAACTTGTCATATGATCATTCTTGTATTCTATCTCCTTCTTAAAAGCAGCTCTAAGGAATTAAATAAAACTCAAATGCAATTACATCAGCAGTAAAGAATCAGAAGGTATAAAAATAGAACCAGCAGTAGAGATACTTGTGATGGTTTATAATTCAGGATTTGGTTACTATCATTAAAAAAGCTGAAATCTTCTTTTTTAGTAGAATGCCTTCGTTGGGAGTACAGGTCCTGCTAATACTCTTCAGTAGCATAAGACACCAGTCTACTACAGTAGCAGTCTGAGGCAAATATGAAAGTGAGAGAAGGCTGCGAGCACAAGCAGACAGGAGAGCACATCTTCATCTCCTTGGCCTAAATGCAAGTCTATGATCAAAAATCTAATCATGAGGTATTACATAAATGCTGTCTTAGACAACCTATGGCCTACCCTCGCCATCCACATGTTCAAGATAAATAGAAAAATATGCTATTGTATTTCTCATCATCAAAAGATCTTTACCTTAAATATAGCAAAGCCACCCTTTTGTGTTAGGTCAGCCATTAAGTGAAATTTCATTATGTGCCATTTGTTGTCTTAGTTTCAATATTATAGTGGAATACGTTCATTTGTCGCTTCAAAGAAAACAAGTTCAGATTAATAACCTTGTCTTCACACAACATACATACCTAATAGATTGTGAAGATATAAGGACACATTTTACGTCTAAAAACCTGTTGTCACCACTAACTCTGTGGAGGAAAAATACCTAAAGGCCTAAGATAGGTGGAATTTTGCTCCCTGGACAGAGGAGCTCTCCCACAGAGAATCTCTGTGGCAGCCACTGCAGACTCAAGGTTGCAATCACCCCTGCAGCTGCTGAGAAGCCTCAGGTTAACTACATGCTGTTAGATTCCCCAAGGGTATTACTTTACCCAGTTCCTAAATCCGTGTCTTACAGTGGGTCACAGAGGGTCATTAACAAATTAGTTCACAAATCTGTAAACAACCTGCTTTCCCTAACTCAAATAATTGCTTGTTTTCCTCCTTTCTGGACCACAGTCTCTGTGACGGAGCAAGAATGCAGAACGAGCACACAGGCTCTCTCAAGAAATTCCTTATTCTATCACTTGTAAGATATTCACTATAAATGTCTGCAAAACTCTGCCTTCAAAGTCCCACCTATGCCGTGATAATTACAAATCGTAAGAACTCTTTGACTACCATAGACCACACCAATCACTCCAAACAATCGTGTCTGTTCCATATTTCACATGTACTTTTATCTCTTCTGGTGTCAGTGTTGTCTCTCACATACTTTATACAAGTTTTTAAAGATTTTTTGTTCTGCTTCGAACAAAACCTAGAACAATGTTGAAGAAGCCCACATTTGGAGCCCTAAAGATGACAGTGACACAAATAATGACAACCACAACAGCAACAAGACTAGTAAAAAAAATGACAGTAAACTTGATTTAGCTTACGACCACAGCACTCTGCACAACAAAAAACAATCGGACACCGGTTTTTTTTCCAGTGTGCACTCAATGTTATGGATTTTAGTCTCCACTTAACAAACTTAGCGAATAATGGCTGTGAAATATACGGATACAGGGAGAAAAACACAGTCATCTCATCCAGGAGGCAAGAAGAAAGCATATGTATCTAATCATGCTACTCCTTACAGAGCATTATGCAAGTGATATGACCCATAGGGTCTGGATGAGCTTCACAGAAGGGCACTAAAGCCACAAAACATTCTTCTAAGGCTAGCAACTCAGTTAAAAAGTAGTAAATGCTCACATAAATATTTATAATACATTTCTTTAATGCCTCTCTTTGGATTTTGAACCCAGCCATTTTCATACTTCAGATAAAAAACAGGTTTTCCTGTGATGAGGAAAATGCAATGCAATGCTTTTGACTTTTTTTACATTTTGTCCAAATAGTTAACATCCTTACAAAATTTCAGCACTACACAGTGATAATTATAGACATCTTAATAAGACTGAAAACAGAACATTCAAAGACAGCTCACTGAGTTCCAGAAATAAATACTAGTTTCACACAAAGAATGCAAAAACGTCTCTCTTAAGCCTTGAACAATAAAGGGAAAAGATAATGGAGTCTTTATTCACTTATGATCCTTTACCCATTTCAGAAAACATACAAGCCAACATACACAAAGATTCTTTTAAAAAGGTGACACAGGATTAAATTTTAAAAGGCACATGAGAAGTTTTTCAAGTTTCATTGGAGACACAGAGACAATTAAGGTTTCCTAGATAAACCGTTTGTTAAAGCCATCTGCATCCATATTAGGTGCCACACTTCAAAGACCTGTTCAAATGTTTTCATCTTCTTAGCTCAAGACTGCTGGATTTCCTACTCTGAATATTTCACCTGGTTGTGACTTTAAGGGTCTAGTTCAGCAATTAAATGTTTCATGCTTATTTTAAAAATCATCAGCAATACTTGTGAATGACTTTGACTAAGAAACAAAGGATACTTTGTGCCCTCCCTATTGCCTCAGCTGCTCAAGCATGACAAAGCATGTAAATTACCTAATTTGCCTAATTTAATCTTTCAACAAAATCTAAAAACTTTCTCTTGCACTGTACAGGGAAAGTTGGAGGGGTGACTTCTCAAGTTAAAAATCCATAAGCAAAACAGAGACAATCTAAAAGGGTATCACTCTCCTGAGAATCCCATAATTTCATTGCCAGATTTACAGGAAGGTAGTTTTCTTTTGTCTTGTATATTTTTGCAACTTCAGTCATGATTTTTGAATCTCTGTGGTTAGAAATTCTGGTGCATGTTTACACCGTACTGATTTTCATAAGATTACAACTGTGCCAGCATACATTTCCAAGTGCTCTACTACGTCACTAGGCACTACTACCACTTGGGATTTAAGCCTGAATAAGCAAAGACAAGGGAGTCTTCTGCTGCCCTGTGTCCACAGTCAGGTAGGAAATGATTACATCTATATCAAAGAAGGAAAAGCAATTTCTTCAAAAAGTATTAATTACAACATCTTATTTGTACAGTCATGGAAATGGCTAAAAATTAAAACTGAAGGTATGTAAGTTGCTTTGTTTTGAGGAGAGGGAAAGAAATCAATCCACTGCCTTTTATTACTTGCTTTCAAAGTTATCCCATCACCAAAGACTGAACTTCTCCATTTATACAGGGAATAGTAAAACGGAGAGAGTAGAAGTTAAACTTTCCCACGTGTTTCAATAATTGCAGCTCTAATGTGTGGCACTGAAGTCACCAGAAGACCCGAGAAAAGTAATTCCTACCACTGTATCTTTCACTTCACTATTGAGACTATCCCCAGTAGAGTCAATTGCAGTGGATGCTATTGTGAGGAGAAAAGGTATCCACACAAACAGCTGGAGCAGAGCTGTCTCACTCACTGTCAGTCATCATATGCCACTACAAACATCTCCAAATTCCAGCTGGACTGTGAAAGGCAGCTTGGATGTAACACATTTCAGAATTCACCTATAGTTTTCCTAAACTATCTATTCACACTGTATCTGAGAGTTCTGAGATCTGACAGGAAAACACTGTACTATGAACAGACTGGAAACCCAAAAGCTCAGGAAGCAAGGAAAAAGAAACAAAGATTTTCTTTCAGTGACAGAAAGCAAAATCCCGTCATTACCAAACAAATTCCAAAACAGAAGATTTGATAAAGGTTTTTATTTTTTTTTAAGTTTTTAGGATTTTTAAAACTAGAATCACTACAATTATACTGATTTAAATATTTAAAGTCCACTATTCTTAGTCAATAAAAACTTGCACTAGAAATACAGTGAGTCACTTGAAGATAAGTGCTAGTTAAAACTGGAGCTATAGACACCCAGCCTTACATGGTAGGAGAAATAAGGGTCATTTAGAAAACCGATGTATTGCCCCAAAGCAGAAAAACCACAGGCTGAAGTGGTCACACAGCCATAAGAATTATTTATCACACTCCATTTCTAATAAGAAACATGCTAGCTCAGGTGGTACTGCAGCTGGATCACACTACTCACCAGGTAATCATCATCGTGTGAAACACCACTATCCAGTTCTCACCAAGTAGCATATATAAGTCCTGACACTACTGTAATTTAAACCAAAAATAGCTGAATGATTATATTTGTGCAAAAATAGCATGGCTCGATTCCTTCTTATGCCAAACTGAGTGGGAGTTTTACAACTCATCTCAGAGAAACATAAATATATTCCTCATCTGACAATTCTGCAGTTGCTTTCGTTGTCAAAGAAGTATTTCAGTTTCTGCATCAGACAGTACTCCTTTACTTCTGGTATCACTATTAGTATCATGATTTTCAGTACTGCTTCCCTTCCAGAACCATGTTTGTATCTGATGATGTTTGATTTAATTTGGTAAACATCATCTTTTTAGCTGCATACAATTATCCCACATTCACATCTTGATATCTAAAACACATTCATCTTAAAAAGAGATGAATAAGAAGAAATCAAGTACAACATTAAGCTTGACCACTGATGCGTCAATTCACACTTAGCAGCTTCATTTCAGTTTGTCTTGCCTCCATGGACAGCCTCTGATTACTTTCCATCTTTGTTTTTGCTTTCTTGAACAAGTCAAAAAAAGAACTAAAAAATGTTTGAAAAGATGACCCTTTTTGTAGGAAAGAAAATGGCCTGCTTTTACCATAATAATTAAGAAATTCCTGGCCTGTACTAGAATGGCAATCCAGGCTGAGTTTTGTTTTGTCAAACCTTAAAAACTTTTAGACTAGTAACAGCTGGAAACAAGCTCAGTCCATTACACCAGAAACGTGTGAAGATGCTGTTGAGACACTGATTGATCTAACCAGCTATTAGAGCTCCCCCACAGTATCAGGCCATTCTGTTACTAAGTGCCTCTTTAATCTTAGTTATATGGTAGGTACTGGCAGCTTTTTAGCTGTTAATACAGTGATGATAACAGACAGGACTTTTTATTTCTTTTTACTTTCTCCTGTTTAAAAAAAAAAAAAAAAAAAGAAAACCTGAGCAGCACCAGGAAAGAACAGTGGTGCTGACTCCTAATATGATGGCAGAATTTTTGCCTGCCTTGTCAGGTTTAGGATCAGAAGGGCAGCTTGAAGAAATGCACGCTTGTCCCAGTCTTTTTATAACATATCTGTTGACGTCCCCCAAATATTTATTAACATGAGCAAAAATGTTCTTGTCACGAAAACTGCTTCATGAAAGTACAGAACACCACAAAAAATTACTGGATTTCAAACAGATCGACTCACATCAGTAGCAGTTGTGAACCCAACCAAAAGTAACGGATGAGAGTAAGCCCTCTTGATTCCTTCTACCATGGTCAAAAATCTTCATGATTTTTCTGCTACAAGTATTTGCTCGCTGCTTATAGAAAGCTAAAAAAACCCCAAGGAATATGAAGCATCATTACATTATTAGCATAAGCTACAATGCTAGCTAAGATGGATGAAAAAATAATCTAAAAGAAAAGAGGACAGCGAAGAGACAAATCACACAAAATCAGAAGGGTGAGATGGCATGTTTTAAGAAATTTTATCATTATTCTTGAATATAAATTGCAGTTTAAACATAAGGAGGAAGACAAAATTACTAAAACTCCTAGCTGCTGCCATACCCACCTGTCAGTGCTTTGGGCAATGGGTAACCTACCAGTAGTGAAACAAGGAATTAATTGCCATTTTTTCAAAGGGTGTCAAGCTATTCTTTGTCTTCAACTGGTGAGGGTCTTGCTTTGTCTTCCTGGTGTGTAGAGAGATGATGTTCTGCTAAATCCTTATATCTGTCTGCAGCCATAGTAGATGGAAAGATACCCCATCTTCCCAAAAGAAGCCATTCAGCTACAAGCACAAAGTTGCTGAAGCTTCTTAGAAGTACCTTACTTTTTTGGAGTTTTTTTAACTTGCATTCAGCAATAGTTTGAGTGCTAGGGAGAATCTTTGGAATCAATTCTATGAGTATTGGGAAATTTGGAAAGCTTTACATTTGTTACAGACAGCAATCCACTAAAAAGAATAAAGGCAAAGAAAGGAGAATTCAGTATCAATGTACAAAAAGTAATCCTGTGAATAAGATGATAACTACTGCTTTGGAAGGTCTTAGACTACATGAAAACATTAATATGTCTTATTGAAATTTTCACACAGTTTGTTTAAGGAGAATTTTTTCTTGCTTCAATTAAGAAATACACCCAGCACCCTCAATCCATCCCACCCTCTTTTGTATATATCCCCCAATACAGGCATATTCTTACTTCCTACTGTGTTCTTTTCATCAGTTTCAAGCTATTTTGTTTCTGCAGTGCCATAACTGAAGTAAAATTGACAACAGTGGGACCAGGAGTTCTGGTGTAGTGGTTTGGGGGGTTTTTGAGTTTGGTTTGGTTTGTTTTTTTGGTTTTTTTGTTTGTTTGTTTGTTTTGGGGGGTTTTTGTTTGTTTGTTGTTTTGGTTGGTCTTTTTTTTTTTTCATTTCCACAGATCATCTTTCAAAATGTTCCCATTTAGTGTTTGCATGATTATCCATTTCAAAATTCTTACTTTGACTTTGTCTTTATCTCACATTTCAGATTTCAATGAAGCTTTTCTGGAATGAATATTGTTAATTATCTCAAGAAGCATCCTAATAAATTTGATAAGCTTATGAAACTCAAAAAAATGTAAAACGCCATTCTTCTACTCTTCAACATGTAGAAACATAATGAAATGTTTGTTTGGGAATTTAAACTTAAGTATAGCATATATTTACTTCCAATGTGCTTGTTGTGACTCAGTAGAATAATGAATAATGCTAAAGATCTCAGAAAGCTCTACAAAAAGTCCAAAACAATCCTTAACTCCTAGAGACCTGAATGAGCTTTGCCTGCAGCAAGTTTTTCAAACATATAATTTGACTATTTTGAAAACCAACCAGGTTCACTGTGCCTAAACATGGCTTATTTTAATAAAATGTACACAAGAGAAACGGAACAGAAAGTAAGGTCAGTACGGATATCTTTGTGTCTCTCAGAGATGAAAGCTATGACTAACAGTAGCAGCTGTCATGAAGGTTACATGACTGATTCTTCCCATTTCAAAAATCATATATTAATCACTCTTTGTGCAAAATTTTGCTTAATTGTTAAGTATTTGGACTAAACCATTTTATTATATTCAGATCATCTTTCAGATAGATCTATCTTCCTCAGGCTGTACAGTAGGCTCAGGAATTCAGCTTTTCTCAGGTATTTGTTGACATTTGATAACACGCTGTCAACAATAAAAAGAGTTCTCATGTTTCAAAAGGTTGCCTTTGGATTTTAAAAACTCACCTCTCTAGCCTTTTCCAACTCCTATATACATGTCCAGACTCCATGGTCACACAGCTCAATTCTTCACATAGCTCAAATATTAAGAGGCAAACTCAGGCTCTAGTGGTTGTTGTTAGCTGCTGGATCAGGAGTACCAATCAGTACCAAAACAGTACGGTCCGGAACAACTTTTATTCACAAACTTTGGCACACATATAACAATGTGCTCCACAATTCCATCACATGTGACTTCTTAGTCTTCACAAAAAAACCACACTAGTACCTTTTTCAATGCGAAGTGGAACTCTGCTCCAGGTTCATAGCGCTCACAGCACAAAATATATTATTGTCATACCATTTGGGGCCTCATTTTTTGGAAATGAAATATCACATTTTAATTTTTTATAGGTCTCTGACAGACTCCCTGCATGAAATTAAGATCTTTGTTACAGCCTATCATTATTTTGGTGGTCTTCACCTTCCGAGCTCTCAGCTCCATACTTCACGATCTGATTAGCCTGCATGCTCAAAGCTCCAACTAAAAACAAATGAACTCAAAGTCCTCTATAATGACACACAGGTTTAAAAATAAATCTCTTAAATTAGACATCCAAAAATTGCATAACATCAAAATTCTTCATTTTGCCAAATATAGCAGCATGTCCTGAGGCAGCAAAACAGCCTCTTAAATGCTTCAGCATCCATATGTGAAGCAACAAGGAAAAATTTTTAGTGAACAAGCAATCGATCAGGCTTGCCACGGCCCAGGATAAAGAGCTGTTGACAACCTTTTGTCTCTTTAGCAGCTTAATGAGAGAGCACTGACCATGGGGAGTAAACTTGCTTTAAGGCTCTTTTCAAGCTCGACATTTTCATCTCACTGTTCCACCTGTTAGGATACAGGCTGTCAAAGTATCTCAAAATACATTTCTGAAGCTACTTGAACTCTAAATTAAATTCAAAATGGAGAGAGCATGACTCTTTAATCCAGTGGAGAGAGATACTGTCTGAAGGGTTTAGGATAGGAGCTGGTAAAGGGAACTTGTCCTTGACAAACACTCTCTTGAGTAAACATTAACTCAGCTTTCAAAGCAAAATTCAACAAGTAATCCAGAAAGGACGGAGACTGCAAACACACTGACTATTAGAAATAAAATGAAATATCCAAGACCTGCTCTTTCTGTAGTTCTGTATATCATCTTTTTCAAAAATGGTTCTGCAAAAGGAGTTACTATAAATACACATTTAATATACTACTAAAATTGATGAATATGAAAGAAGGAAACTGAAGTGACATAAGCAAGCTTGAGGGAAAACTTCTATTTTTCAGCACGTTTTAATCTTATTTTAAAGATACATGGGGGTGTATGTATTTCCATTCTGCAGCCATTATTTTTTACACAGGCTAATCTTTGAGATTTGTCAATACAATAAAAAGGAATTTTATTTTTAAGGGTTGCTTTAATTTTTCAAAGTATACAACAGCACTGGTTAAAGCTGTGTTATGATAGAAATATGAATCATTCAAAATCAAAATTAGCTCTACTGTGAATTATTAATTATATTTGCTAGCAAGTAATTCTATCCCCTCTAAAATTTTCACTTATCTTGTATTTTGCATTTTGCATATCTGGAGATACCCTGTTACTATTTTATACATAAACTTCCTATGGAAGGAGGAAAGATTTAGGGTTTGTTTTGTTTTTGGTGGTTTTTTTAATTGAAATTATCAGAATCAAATGATATCTAAAGAATCTGAAATAATTTGTTGAAGAAAAACTTCAGAAATAGAAGTTTTAGAAATTAGAAATAGAATTAATCATTATACACTTCAAATGAAGCCCACCTTTTTTTTTTCTGGCATAAACCATCAGAATTAGGTAAAAGTTAGCCTTTTAGTGGGTGGACAAAAAAGGAGGAGGGGAAATTATAAAGCAAAGATTATGCTGAATTCTTCAGGAAGACTTTCTGACGAATTGAGCACTCAAGTTATTTTTCTCTTATAGAACTAATTTCATTTATCATTATGCAAATTACTATTTTTAAATATCTTGGTTTTCTACAGCAGAAGCTGATGTATTGCCTTGTACAAAAAGAAACAAAGTACAAGTCCATGGCCATAAAGCCTCCTTTCTTTTTTTATTGGTCCAGTTTTCATGGGGATATCAACAATTTTACCAACATAAGCATGTTCTCTAATGTAATGGACACTAGAAACAGATGACAAAAATAAAATAAACTAAAAAAAAAAAAGAAGCCCATGCCAATTTCCTTTCCCTTGGAAATAAAATAACAAAATACCAGATTAATCAAATTGTAACTTCTGTATAAATTGGAGAATAAAGCTGGTTTATACAGCACAGCAGCTTATAAGTAAAGATTTTAAAAAATCTAGACGGTATTTACTAAGTTTGAATCAGAGCAGAAGCCTGCAGTCAGTGCAAAAGATTTCATTGATTGCCTCAGATTTGGAGTAGCCTCACACCCTGTATCATGAACACTGCTGGAGTCACATGCTTAACTTAAATCAGTTAAAGTGAACTTGTTCCTTGAATATATTTTAATGTCCTTTATTAAAAGGAAAGACTGTTTTTAGAGTTTAACTCCTTTAAATTACACTGCTTGACACTAGCTAGATTTTACCAAATATTTATAAAGACAATTCCAAACCCAAAGTCTGTGTACTTTTGAGAGTCAGTTGCAAGTTGTACCAAATCTCATTAACTGTTCATTAATGAAGTACTGGGCCCAGTTGGTACATTTAAAGTTATGAAACATAAAGTATAAAAATATAGCTATATATTGCCATATGGCAAATGAAACAAGGAAAGCACTTGTAACACAAATATTTTCCACTTATTTTTTTATGTATGAAACTTCAGCGTGAGGTTGTCAATATTTAGGGAAAAAAAAGGGTTCTCCCTTTTTAAATTTTCTTCTTTTCATCAAATTGATTAGAAGGCTAGGAAAATACTTTGGGGTAAATTATTGTGATTAATCTAGAGATGTTCATTTGCAGTGACTGAGAAAGGCTATTGATGTGGAAGACATTTTTGTGACTCTGTGTTGCTGTACATCTTACAGTGAAGTGTGTACATGGATCAACTATGGGATGGACTTCTGTCACAAGTTTCTCAAGCCAAATTCAAGATAATACCATTGTTTCAGAAAGGTTTTCAAAAATAGTATCCATGTCATGCTTAACTCTGGTGATTATAACAAAGGAATATCATTCTCATTTGCTTGACCTCTGCAGTGGCACATTTGAAGACAGATGTATTACCCAGCTAAATGTACCCAAAAAGAAAATGCTTAAGAGACCTCCACCATAATATGCTAAATATGCTAAATGTAATTACAGTTTTCTTTGCTCTGCTTTAGGCCTTGGCATGTTACCATCAAATTCTGTAATAATGTGAAAGTGAGACTACATGAAGTCTGAACCTTGTATTTTCTTCCCAATTCTGTCATTAAAAAATTAAAATCAGGGTTTATGATTTTGATAATTTTGCATTTTTAGTTTATTTGCTATTTGCTTTCAGAACAGAATAATTTCAGTAGGGATCATTCTGATTATAATGACAAATGTTTACCAAACAAAAAGACACTTGTAGTATTTTCTCTAAAGACCATGAACAGGAGAGGATACTTTCTTCTGAAAAATTCATTTTTACCAAAACCATTTTGTTGCCTAATATCTTCACCTTCACTTAAAACTTTATGACTGCATTTCTATAGATTTCAATAAAGCACTGAAGAAAAAATGAAATTCTGAAGGAATCTGAGCAGAAGACATTTTCAGCAAGAAAGAGCAGTTACATAATGTTACTATCTTGCAATGGAGGGGAGAAGTCTGGATAGTGTGGCAACTGAATTTACCTTTTGCACTACCTACACTTGAAACGTGTCTTGGAATAGATATGTTAAACATGTTGGAAAAATCCTTTAATAAACCAGAAATTATCTACTGCCTACTGTTTACGCCACTGGCAAAGTCCATGTGAATCATACAGTGGGTATGTGAGTTATCTATGTGACTTTCACACCTAAACCCAGTTCTTTCATCAAGATTTAGACAGGCAAGCACATAATCAAGGGTCATGCTTAACTAAGGATGTGTAGAATGGGAACATTTGAATTTAGGCCTGCTGTCTGTAACTATACTGGCTTGCTATGAAAACTAGATTCAGTTTTAACTAATTGCTCTTTTTTCAGACTGTGGAATGGTTCATAAAGGCTGTCAACATAATTAGTACTGAATTGCAACAAGGAGTACAAACAGGAAGAAGAAATGTAAAACGAACTTAAAATCTAATTTACAGTGCTCTCTTGGCCCTGGAACTGAGATGAGTTCACAGATGTGATAAACACAGGGATGTATAATATGCGTGAGCAGATCTAGTTCTAGGAAGAAGAATGCTGCCCTTATGGAGCTATTAATCCTCCTCCTTTCATTTATTTGGCACAATAGGCTTTCTACAGGACTTTACATTTACAACAGAAACTCAAACCAATTGAGGCATTTTTAAGAACTCCAAATGTGACTGGAGAGCTAGAACCAGATACTTTCAAACTTTTCTGGTATCTTAACTGCTTCACCTGTTCTGCTTCATAAACAGTATCTGAAATTACAGTTTGAAAGCATCAAAAAAGGGTATATTTGTTTGGGGTATTTTCCCCCTCATTTTAAATAAGTAATGGAAACCAGCTTACAGGTCAAAGACATCTTATTCTATTAGCAAAAATCCATGACATTAAAGAATAAACAAGTCGGAGATCTCAGCAGAAAATGCTCGGTTTGGAAAACAAAGAATAAAACTAGACACTGAACTGAAGATGTTTGTCTCATTTTAGAGGAGTACAGGTCACTTTATACGTAAATTATATCTTTGCAGCTACAAAAGTTTCATTATAAAAATATATAAACGAGTATGATATATGTGTACATATCTATACACTGAAAAGTTTTCCTCTATTAGTTTGACTACATTTGAGTGTTACCTCTTAGAGAACTCAAGAAATTATGTGACTAAAAGTAAAATTATCTTTCATCTTTAAAAGAAAAAAATCTTGGTTTTCTTTAGATTGCACCCTTTGAGTTTCAGAAACTCAGTCAGAAGTCCCCCAAAAGGAAAGAGGAGAAAGAATTCTAAGTATATGGATTAAAAATCCCTGGATAATGAGATATACAGTCTTGGTTTTCCATGCCATCCAGCTTCAGTCAGTTTCTCCTTTAGGTTCTGGAGTTATGACTGAAGAAGTAGTTGTGGAGCTGCGGTACAGCCACACAGACCTCTGCAGGGAATGGCTTATGTTTTTTGAACATCTTTCCCAAAAGCACATGAAAGAAAAACGTAAGCAAGTAGAAATAACAACATTTCCTCTATTTTCACACCTCTCAACTTGTTCCTCAAAGTGAGTGTAGTTAGATTGTATCTCTACCTGTACAATAATTTGAAACAATACAAAAGCATCAGCACTGTGAACAGAGTTTAATAAAACTTTCTGCTCCCTAAGTTCAAGTCATTTTGTTATTCAGAGCAGGGACATCACACCAAACAACAGCAGTAAACATAATTCGCTGCATGAAATAGACGTAAAGAACTTAAATGACTTTGGTCAAGGTCACAACAGATCTGTAGGATGGATTCCCTATTTCATGCTCTCTATTTCCAAGAAACAGAACATCTTCTATATCACTAAATAATGCAATTTGTCACTAAAATTTGCATTGTTTAATGCTTTTATGCCTTTATAAATTATTTACATATATTTAGCATACTTTTGTTGGTACACTAAAACATGTGCTTCAGTGTTCTATACTATCAAGAATGCTACTGCCACTTACATCAATAACAGAAAAGTGTTAGGATTGCTCCTACTAAAATTGTGCTAGCATTATTCTAGTCTAAATTTTTATTTTCCTTCGAAAAAAATGAAAATGAACTGATAGATGGTGTAGTAGAGATTACTGTGTCTCCAGCACACACTAGAACACCAGAACACAGCATTTGCTTCTTGGTCTATTATGCTAGAACTCATTTTCTAAAAATCAAGCGATATCACACTCCTTGACATCAGAAATACAATCACCAAAGGACAACAGTGTCCTGCTGTGGTACATTGATTGCGTCAGCAGGTCTTCTGCCTCCCAGTACACAAAGAATGAGGAAGGCAACACCGATGTGATCTGCTTGCAAGGAGCAAATACCACTCTTAAAGCAGTATTATCAAGAATTACTATGCATAACCTTTGTTAAATGCTTGTAGGTTTGGGAAAGGAAGAAAATTAATGCTGCAGGTATTACTGAGAGCTGACAAGTATCTTTGGTGTTCAATTAACTAAATGTAACATATAATTTCCCTTTGAAAACCTTGGAAAAAAGCAACTGTGAAAGAGTGCAATTTAACATCAAAGTTTAAACAGTCGGGCTTACATTTTAGAAGCTCATTAGTCTGAAGGTGTATGATGATTTTCTGAAAAGATGAATGACTAAAAACAGAGTTAAAAGGAAAAGATATTTGGGCATGAATACTTGATCTGAAATCTCTGTTCAATTTCAGGCAATGTCACATCTCTAATTTCAGATTGTGAGAAATTTTGCCAGTTACATCCATTGCCTTCCTTATGAAATAATAAGAGGTCACCTTTAACCTGAGGAATTAGAACATTCACTATCTTCTTTCTGAAATGTAGTGGAAAGATAAACTGTTTTTATCAGAAGGCTATTACTTGATATAAATCATTTGCAAAGTTGTTTCCCACAGGTACTACTGCATGCCCAAAAACATGTAGTCCAGCCCCTGGACTGATACTAAGGTCAGAAAGAAAAATATTCCAGACAATTCTCAGGTCAGGTCAATTAAACTAGAGTGTCTACAAACTGGTAAATTTAGGTTATTCAATAACAACAAAGAACACAGTGACTAAAGAACACAGGAAAAAGATTAATGTCATCCCTCTACCCACCAAAAGTAAGACTGAAGCTTGACGGTGCACTTTCCAAGTAGCACCTGCACAAGAGTAAACTCAACAGTCTCCTATCCCACTGCAAGCTCAGCAGTTGGTGTGCCAATGTGTTACAAACCCATGTTTAAGTTTCTCCTTCAGATGTACTAGAGCCAGCTACTGAATTCAAAACAAAGCTGATGATCCTTCTGACACGCCTTGATTATTAACCAAAATACCTTCCATGCTCTTCCATACTTTTTACCAGAGCTGACCAAGGCAGTAGCATCTTTCCTTTAGAATTCATGTCCTATATCTATCCTATACCTACAAGAGAGGCAATAGCAGTAGAAAACAAGCCAAAAAAGGAAAACATGCTCAGCCAAAATCCTCTTCTCAATCAGCATTAAGTTGTAATGGGACTAAGATATTGTTTCTTCCTTCTTCAAAAAAATTCTTCTGTTAAACATTTTTACAGCAGCTAAGGCAACAATGTATTTTGACTATTTGATGTTTCATTTCATTTAAAAAACATCCAGATCATATGGGACAGCTAAAGAAAGGAAACTATGGGCAGAAAAGCATTACTGGCTCATAGCTCTTTCTGCAAGCAAAGACAAAGTACTCCTGTGAGGTCTCTCTCCCATAATTATTAAAAGGATCATAGACTTTAAAGATAATAATTAGGTACTGGTTAAAGTCTTATGAAAAATAATACTTTCATATCACAGAACTCCTTCACAATTTACCCAGTTATTCCATCAGTACCCATTCCGGAACATGGATTTTCATGGCACAAACTAACTAGTTTAGAGAGCATGAGATCACCAAGTTACAGTTCAACCACACAGGTTTTGACAGCTGAGTCCCAAACTTTTCAAGATTTTTAGTCACATCTCTGCTTAACTGTTTGCTCTACTGTGCAATGATAGAAGCACATTGCTTTGAAACTGTGTCCCTTATGTCTTAGTCTGCCTCTGATCCTATAATGGAACACACAGCCAAAGATACAAGGGTGAAATAAAATCAGAGTTCAGCTACTGTGCTCAAGTAGCAAGATGCAAATGTTTAACCGTGTTCCAAAATGGCTATGCATAAACGAGCAGTGCCTTGGGTAATACTCACTAAATTTTGCTTAAACTAAAAGGAACTACCACCCCTCTCCTTGAGAGGTATGGTCTGTAGCTCAAGGATTGGAGGTCATTCCCAATGACGAAAGGTATAAAGCCCTAAAAAAAACCCCAAACCAACCAACTAAACAACAAAAACCAAATAACAAAAAAACAGAACCACAAAACAAACAAACAAAGAAAAACAAAACAAACCCCGCCCAACAACAAAACAGAAGACCAGCCAGGCTGGTTGGTCTGACTGGGGCCAGGGAGGACCTTCCAACCTTCAATACCTCAGCAGTACGGCAAGAGGTGACAATGCAGCAGCACAAAGAGAGCTGCAGAGGCCAGACCTTCACTGCCAGCTCACTCCTGCATGGCCAGCAAAGTCTCTGGTTTCTTACTGGGATGGTGAATGCCCTAATGTTTGGTCAACTAATTCACTAAATTCCAGCTTAGCCTTTGGGTGGTTTACTTATAGTAAGTAATAACTGTTTTGCACTTTCAAGCTGCACACACCCTGCTCATAGAGTTCCTTTTGAAGATGCCTGAACTATCTGCCCCAAAAGAGGGATTACAGCATTACAGATAAGGATATTGAAGCATAAATGTAGGAAGTGAAAACCCCTGAATTGCAGAGATGGGTCTGGAAAAGAGAGACTTTAGTATCCCAATCTTATATACAATCCTGATCTTTGAAAGATTAAGCTCATTTAGTCAGTCTTACACACAACTCTCAATTCCTAGGTTTATAAAACCTTTCTGCTTTGACTCCAAGGTTGCCTAAAATTCAAAATATTTTTAATGCAGCCAGTCTAATGAGACAAAACAAAAACTATGGAACTACATTTGAATCTACTCAGGTTTAAAATTATTAAGAATATTCTTTAGCATTATCATAGCCTGCTTTATTACACTATTGTAACAAAACAAGCACTGTTGAACAATACATCATTGCATTCCTAAGACAGGGACAGACAGTCTTGCAGTTCTGGCATACACACTATTAATTCCATTCACTTTACATTAAGTGAATAATTTGTTTACACTTTCAGGTAATCACATTTATCATAGAACACCACATCAACATTAATATTAATAAAAATCTTCTGTTCTACAGCTACAGATTTTATAATTCTGCCATTTCTTGTTTATGTATCACAATATGTTTTATTGCTTCAAAGACAGCATACAGTTTTTTACTGTTATTTTTCACCTTTTAAGTAGTCTTTTGCAAGTCAAAGTTATCAGTATTTAGTGAAATAATGGATTGAATAAAACTTTTGAAAACAAACAACCCTTCCCCCCCAAAGAACAGCTATGTTATTCACAGTTACTGGCAGATATTCTTCTCTCCCTTTTTCTTTTCTCTTACACAGAAGTGTACTCAGATAGACATCCTGAGGTGATGATAACATTGATTTTCATGCACATTCATGCCAGTAAGAGTGCTGCAGATTTTTTTCTGCCATGCACCCCTATTTCCCAGTATTGCAAAACCTATTTTCAGAGCTGTATACAATTACTGACACTGACACTTAAGTTTGTACGCAAAGCTCATCCCAACAACTTGGCATGATTTCCATGATTACACAGGCAGGATGCAATCATTTTAGCCCTATCATCGAAGGCCTTTGAGCTAATGCAAGCCCACGGTCTTCCACAGATTCTGCATCAGGTTTCAAACGAGCCCCATGCCACTGCCACCCTCTATTACTGTGTGTGTTCTTATTTAGGTAGCTGCTACTCTGGAACATTTGTAGTACTTTTTACTTTCATTGCACCTTCCCAGTGATTAGGGATTGGTCTCTTTTGCTGTCAAGCCTGGCAATAGAAGATGCACTTAAGCCCCGTGTCACAAACACCCTGTAGGAAAGTACAGTACAGAGACCTCTGTTTAGTGCCAGGCCTTTCCAGCTTAGCCTGATGTACAACTGCAGCGCAGTGCTGCGCACAGTGCCTGCACACACCTAACAGCAGCACAAGGTCACTGATCCTACTAGATAGTGGACTTTAAGGCCCCACCACCAAACTGACATGAACATATCTTCCTCTCTGCAAGTGAGACCTCAGAGGCTCTCACCTCAGACTGCTCCATATGGGCAGTGAGTAGGCAGGGAAAACAAGCCAGCTAGCAGGGTGTGATTCCGGCCTGGGCAGTGTTCTCAGCACGAGCTGTCAGCACGGTCAGCATTGATCAAAACTGAACAGTTCCTCTTGAACTGCTCTAGGTATTCATCTTCATTTGAACACCACCAATTTTCAGAAGTGTTTAGCTCCTTTTTTTCCTCAATAGAAAGTATTACATTTGTTAGTACTGCAATATCGTATATGTAAGTGTTATTCTTTGATACCACTGTGCTAAGCAGTGTGCAAACACAGTTCAAAGATAACCCCCAACACAGAAGCTTGCAACTTAAATAATCCAAGATGCTTGTCCAACTCACATTGCACTGATAGCTTCAGTTTTCCATTAATATACTTCAATTCAGTGAACCACTCTTGCGGAAATCCATAGAAATTCTGCCCATGGATTTCATTTACCACAGAACAAGGCTTAAAAAGAAATATTAGATATCAGTTTTAGAGAAAAACAACTGCAAGTAGATTCACGTCCTATTTTCTAATTGAGGAATGTTCTTGATTGATCAGCCTATAAGCTCTGAACTAGTATAACAACACCGTTTTCAGAAACACAAATGTAGGTGATAATACACACCAACACTTGCACAGTTAAAATATGAAGAATATCATGGCCCTAACTCCAAAATCATTCTTAGTGAGCACTGCACAACTGAGAACAGTGAGATCCCAGGAACACAGACACACCCCACTGATAGTTGAGGAGAAAAAAGGAGAACAAACATCTTTTAAAAACTTAATGCATTTTTTCTGATCAGCTGCCCAAATACAAACGTCTAAAACACACTACAAATGTTTGAATGAAGGGTATCCCACTGGGGGGAAAATTGAGCAAATGGCTCTGGGAGGCTGAGTTGCCAGCTGGGGTTTAACCAGGACCATCAGTATAAATAAAATGAAAAGGAGTCTGGATTTCAGTCCAGAAATACCATTGAAGTTTTTCCAAAATATTAATATCAGGATATGAGAATTCCTGGGGTTTTTGTGCCAAAACAGGGAAGAGCCTTGCCACTTGCAGTGAATATAGAAGGCAAAATGTACTTCCTTCTACCACTCTGACACTCTTCCTTTGACTAACAATCTTTTTTTAATATATAAAAGCACGTCAGAAAGAAATACAAATACTAAGAGTGAGCTTCTTGGAACAGGAAAAAAAGGTGATAGACACAACCTTCGGCCTGACTCCTCAGAGACAGCTGCATGTGACAAGCATGCCCCTCTCACAGACTGCTGCAGGGGGTATCATGTCAAGGTAAGACTCCCTTATCCTTGCCATACACATCACTCTAGTTTGGTAGTGCCTATTTCCTGCAGCACTAATTTCTTACATTCAGCAAGACAGATCAATTCATGCAGGCAGAACTGTGCCCTTTTCTACTACCACTAAGAGAAAGAAGATGCCATTTCTCACCTCAAGATATCATCAATAATGCCAAAGAAGGGATATATCCTCAATAATGCTCTAGTGATGGGACATTCTCCCTCACTGGTCACTGGTCTGCAGTATGATAAAAAGTTAGGGCTCTCTGTAACTGCTGTTAAACTTTGTCACAGATTTGAATATCAAATGGTTCCGTAAGGATTATGGTTTTTTGTACATAGTTGAATTGTACTGAAGGTGACACTGTTTGGGATCGTATGAATTAGTAGTTCCAATATAAGGCTTTTTCAGCTCTGCATAAAAAAACAGTAACAAACTACCAGATAAAAACTAAAAGAACCTATAAATATGTAAAGCTCTATAGGTAGTAAAGATCTGCTGTACTTCCCATACATGTGTTAACTATATGCAAAAGTTGTAAGCATGGCTTGGCCACTAGTGTGATGTCTCTGCAATATTTATTACCAATTTGCTGCAAATCACCTACTTTCTCAAGAACAGCTGTAGTAAAAACTAAAGCTGATTTTGAATCCTTCAAGAAAGAGTTTAGAACTCTTCAAGAAAAAAAACTACCCAAGCAAAAAAAACCCAAAATCTGAATGTTTGAGACAACAAGTTAAGAGGGTAAGGATCAGAGAAAAGGAAAATAAAGAATATATAAAATATTGAAAAAGCACCTGTTTATATTTCCCTCCATAAAATCTCTAATTCCCCTAAACTGAGTCATTCCCCAGCACTATCTATATACTGTTATTGACCTTATAGATTTGAGTTTCTAGCATAGAATTGTAAATTCCCAATAAAAGCAATTCTTAAATAATTGAGGTCAGAGTTCAGTCAGCATATTGGCTGTTTATTAGCACTGAAGTGACAACCATGGACTGAACTTTTCACTGTGCCCTGTTCATCAGATCAAGAAGCAAAAGAAAATCAATAGTAAAGCTTAAATTCACATTTCAGGGTGCATTTTTCAAACACATTAAACTATTGGAGCAACAAATTATATTTTGAGTGACAAGAAATTGTTTTTTGCTTCAATATGACCTTTTTCTAAGAACTGCTTTTGAAGTATTATGGGAAATAGTTCTGACTCATTTTGAAGTAAAATATTCTGAATAATTTAAAGTGCTGATTAAAATTAGGGAATAAAATTATCTACCACATTTAAAAATACAAGGATCAGAGGATGTAACTTTGGATCCAGTAAAGAAATAATGATAAAAAAAATTCCATAAATTGCTTTCCTATCTGAAGGAATTTGGAATGTGTACAATCATTCTTACTTACCAGAACAAAGACTCTTCCCTGAATTATGTTTTATAGATTGAAGATTAATGAAAAAAAGAAATCATTTTGTCTTTAATAACAGGTAAGTACTCCTCTGTAACTCTTTTCATTCTCTTCTGATTTTTCTATTTACAGAAATAGTTCTTACTTTGTTCACCATTCTTGGAACTATACATGAGCTTTTCCACTTCATTCTGCTCTACAACCATTGTACACATAAATGCTTCGTAAAAAAAAAGATGGACTTTAACCTAAAAAAAAGTTTTCCTAGTCTAGTTAGATGACCGTGAAAAACAGATATAAAATCTTTTTTTCAGTAAGCAAGGAGATTTTTTTCACTTGTTTTTTTAACTTTTTTTCTTTTGCACTATTTTCCTCAAAGTTAGGTCTGCTATTTTTGGACTAGAGACCCACCAATCTAACTTGGATTGATACATTTTTGTGAAGGAATGATTATCCACTGACACTGCACAAGCTATTGCTACTTGCCATATCTATAAGGCTAACTCTAATAACCCAAAGAAACCTGAAGAGTACATGCTTACTTATACTCCCAAAATTATTTTTCTGAGAATAAACAGCATTACTCCAAAGGGAAGTAAAACATGAATTTAAAAGAACAGCAATCAAACTCCACATGCATTAGAATAGGTGCCTGTGCTTCCTCCCTTAAATGTACATAAACTGTTCTGTCTTCAAGTAGCAGCAGAACAACTGTGACAGACTACCTTGTTGCCTTCATTGTTGGAAAAAACAATAGATTTGATGTCTATTGATAACAATTGCAACAAAAAATGTAACCTGTTACATCTGGTTTTAATTATTAATTGCTTTGAGATTTAAATATTATAAACCAGTAACCTAACATTTACAGTTAATCTACACTCAGTTTGCAAAACCAGGAATGAAAACTAGTAGGCAGAGAACCATTCATTCACGGCACAGGTGCAAGGCAGGATGATGATGGGTCATCATTGCTCACTGTTTTGAATATTTAACAGTTAACTTTTGCCACCACTGGAGAAACCCGACTGCAAGTAGCACATCTAGTTTTAGTGAGCCTAGAGCCAAGTGAAGGTAAAGAACCATGATAAACAGACAGCACTGTCCACACATAAACACTATTTGATCTGTTGACAGTCATGAGACTGAAAAAAAAAATAAATGTCATTGTTTCTGACCTTCTGAGGATAAAAACAGGTTTAAAATTAAATATACAGGCTTGGGTTGTTTTTATTTGGTGGTGGTGGGTTTTTTGTTTGTTTGTTTATTTTGGTTTTTGGGGTTTTTTTCAACGAAGAAAAAGAATCTTCACAATAGCACTGTAGAGAATGCTAAAAGCAATTTCCACAGGAGTGTGGCCCTGGGAGTATGCCTGCAGTGTACAATGTCAGATAAGGTCCTCAAGACAAGCAAAGAACTGAAATAAATATTGAGAGAAAATTAGACAGCTAAGAAACATTTTTTCCTGAACGAATTACAACTGAAAGTGTCAGTGTATCCACTTGCTTGTATCAAATGAATTCTTACCATTTGCCTCCCAGTTGTCATGTGTGACCTGCTTACTGGAAACTTTGTGATGGCATCATATTTCCAACAAATAAGACAGATATTTATTTGTAGAAAATGAGGATGAGCAAAAAGCAGAAAAGGTTTCACCTTCACACACTGATGGATTTTTTTTCTGTGTGGTTTTTTTGTTTGTTTGAATTTGTTTTTATTAAAACAAGGAAAGAATACACAGCATAACCTGACAGAAGAAAGAAATGCTGACTAAACAAACCACTCAATCTGAACTGACTTCATTGCCAGAAGTTAAAGAGAGGTGCAGACAGAACCAAAGACGGTGCCAAAAACGTGCTCTCTGCAGAAGAAGAAAATCAAGTTCTGTTTTCAGTTCTGCTGCTGCAAATCCACAGTAACTCTGGGCATGTGATATGAGCTGCCTGGATGTACAACAGTGTAACATGGGCACATGTAGTTCATACTGCCTTGATACACGGGCACATTATTGCCATGTATACAGAAAACAAGATTCTTTCTTCCCTCATATAGAAAAAAATAACAAATCAACATGAGCAACTACCTTCCACCTAGAAAAGCAGTACACTTCTCACAGCAGAGACAGTTCTACAGAAGAGTGAAGCAAATTTGTCAGCTTTTTCAATGACATAATGCTATACATATCAACTTTCTTTTTCTTAAGAAATCAAATTTTTCTGTTTTTACTGCTATAAACAACTGATGACCATGCACAGAGCTATTTTCAGCAACAAGATCTGTGTGGGAGACTGCAAAAAGTAAGTTGCTTGCAGGGCTTATATTTCATTATGAAAGTAACATAGTCAAAAATCTATTGAGTTAGATCTAACAAAAAATTTAGATTTTCATTATGAAGCCCATATATGACAGACAACAATATATGGATGCTGGCAACGAGAAGGTAGATATTAAAACCTATGCAATGTAATCTTCTGTTCAAAACAGACATAAAAATTTGAGCAATAAACCAGTAAGAGCTTCTGGCACTGTGTATCCAACACTTCATGCTTTCCCTACCTTTTCTTTAGAGATTTCCTCAGCTAGATCACTCTGCAGCCCTAGCAACCCGTTTATACTCAGTTGGCTGTCCACCACCATTATCTGTACCACATTCTGCCCTCATGGATGACCTTATACTGAAGTTCTGGAAAATACCTTGCTCACCAACCCAAAGTGTCACTTGCTATAATTAGCATTCTGGGAGCTAACAATACAGACATTAAGGCACTGAGAAAGACACATGCCCTGTCTTAGTTCAGTGTATATCAAGTGATCAGTCAGATGACCAGTCTTTTTTCAGGCAGTCGACTTGCCTGGCTCAACCCATGACCTGTCTCTATAGGATTGTCTTCAGAGAGATGGATAATGATGTTACCTTCCTCACTATGAAAATCAGTGCTTCCAAATTTCCCTTCCTATTCCCAGGACAGCCTGCAATAAGAAAAGCCTGACTTTCAATAGAAGAACAATCTCAAAATCAGGTTGTCATTTAGCAGCAACAGCTTTTGCTGAGCACACACAACTTCACGGTAAAGGGCACTGCCTACTTCAATTTCCCTCCTCACTGAGAACATGGAATAGAATGAGAATCTTTCCTATTCAATTGTCACATTTCAATTTTCTATTGAACTAAAAAATTCCAATATTTTAACCTATTAAATATTATCACCATCATCCTGTTCCAATTTGAATAGTCAGTTAAATGATTTAATACACCAAAGAAATACTAAAACCACTAGGGTAAACTTTTATGTAAAGCTTCTGTACAATAGAAACTTGCTGAGTTTGGTGATAGAGTGATGCAGAGAAACATTTAACACCATCAGATTTCATTAATGTAAATCATCCCTCATCAAACCAAATTCCTAATTTCTGTTAAATGTATCAAATTCATTATGTTTTCCTATATATTCTTAAGTGGAACAGCAAATACTCCTTCCAATGATAACATTTATTTTCAGGATAATTTTGTGTACATAAAATAGTCTATTGCAAAAAAAAAACCCAAAAAACCTCTACTTAAATTTAAGAAAAAGATCAACTTAAGAGCAGTTGAAAAAAAATGTACTTTATTTTTGTAAACTCAACTTTTAACTACTGAGCAAATCAAAGCCACTAAGATCTTGGGAGACATCTTCTAAGGACTATGATCTCTACACAGCACAGAAAGTGGCCATATTTGTCCTTTCTCATGATAAATGGCTATTGTATCTGTTCCCAGCTATGCAAAAAAGGGATGTTTAGTTTCAATTGGCAGAGTGTTAAGAGCATTCCAATGTGTGGGGGTTTCCGGTTTTCCTCTGAAAGCTTTTTTTTAAAAAGGTACTTCTCTATGGGCCATGGATTTAGCTGTTTTTGATGGACTAAGGATTAACTGGTATCCATAGCCAGTATCATTCATTTGGCAAAACAAAAACATTTTTCCCTCAAAGGAAAAATCTGAGTCAAAACATGCAAAATTGGCTAGCATGAATGACATAAGTATCTAATTCCCAAGGCAAAAATACATCCCATTTTGTGTTTTTGAAACATAAAATTAATCATTTTTTTTAAATGTGAAGGAAAATAACCTTGGACTGGACTCCACTCACAGAAGGTAATTATGCTAGGGACATACTAATCTGATGCTCACATCTATATTTAACTTGCTTTTAGTTGTTTTTTGTTTCAGTTTTAGAGGAGTCTGTAGCTATCCAGCCTACCATCCAAACCATTACAGTCACTTCAAGAACAGCAACTGCAAAGTAAAATGTGGAAAATCCATTACTAGTTTAGCAGAGAGTTGAAGAAAATTCAGCTTTTTGCAACCCTGAGTTCAGTTTATCTAACCAAATAAATAACCTTCTTCCCAGGATCACAGTGATGCAGAATTGTGTCACTTTCCAAATACAAATAAACACACAAAATCAAAACTTTATGGGAGTGTTGCCTTCACTCTCCCTGACTGGAAAATGGGTGAGGTGGTTTTTGTTTCTTTTATTTTTAGTATTACTTATATACTACACCTTCTTGTCCAGCCATCTTTATACAAGAGAAATAAATATGTTTTACAAATGTGTATCAAACAGAAGTTGCTATTTTTTAGTAATTTTCCCTGTGAGAGGCACAAGTTTTACAAGCTTATTTAGAATGCACACGTATTAAAAAGCTAATAACACAATAATTATTTAATGCTGAATACTAAAAACTATCACCACCAGTTACATGTAAAAGTGTGATAGCAATGGATGCTTAAGTTATTCAAAATCACTTAAGAAGTGACAGTCTGGGAAATGCCTGAGTAGACACTTGAGAATTCCTGAGCAGTAACTCTATTGAAAAAACCTGGTAGGAACAGAAGCCAAGAATATGAGACAAAGAGGAGATACTTTGCAGAAGTCAATTACATCTGAAATAAGAATGCGCTTATTAAAGCACAGTTACTATAGATTGAGACAAAATCTAGGGTGCTCCTCTGCTGCACCATGGGGGATGTTTTGAAATTATGTTATTCTTAACATGGGGTTTTCAGAATACTCTTAAATTATTAGTCTTATATATGATGTAAAGACATTGACATAAAGCGCCTACTGTAACAAACTACACTCCACAATTCTAGCAATTTTAACAATAAAACTACAACAACACAATTTCTACACTCAGTTTATAAGATCAGATATTTTTCTTTTTAACAGGTTGAGAAGTAATGCAAGAAGTAATTTAAAAAGTAACAAAAGCAGAACAGTTGGTGTGCAATTTAACTGCTGATTTAAATCAGCTTGTTGTCACAAGTAACTTCCCTAAACTGCTTCTAAAATGGGCAGACACGGAAAGGAACCGGAAAAGTAAAACGGACAACAACCAGCAGCAGAAATGCTTTAAATATGCTGATGATCTTCCAGCTTCAGTAAGGAAAATCCATTCCAGGATCCAGGAGCTGTCTCAGGCATTAAATCTTCCATACAGAATCATCCTAATTGTCTTCTTAGAGTTAACCAATCTCATATTCCTAAGCAATTCTATGCAATCAGAAGCTCATTTCTTTTTTTGTTAAAGCTATGTTTGAGAAACTCAATTTCAAGCTGTCAACACTGATAGCCATTTATTCTACACCTACACTAAAGTCTATGGGAAGGGGAGGTTGGAAAACTAGACAAAATGAACATAAGTCTGACTCTCAAATGCACTTTTTTCTGATTTTCAGAGGAGGAAGGAAAGAGTTATATCACTGCAAGTGCTCTTCCTGTTCTCCTTTACTGATTTGCCAACCTCTCAAAAGTGTTTTGCTAGTTTTTTTTAACAGCACGATAAAACTCAAATTACACCCCCCCTGTTTTATCCTCACTAGATTTATATTACAAACAAAATAAATGAAAATTATCAATTATCAATGCAAAATATCAACAACTATTCTTAAATACATTTTATGATATCTGTCCACTGTTTTAAGTTATATCAAAACACCGACATCAAACTGTAATGCTACAGTAAACAGTGGGTCACAAACCTCTCTGCAGAAGTACTTCAGAATAAAAGGCAAACAACTCCTGACAATCTCTGTTACAGAATACAAACCACCCACCACTCAAAATACGAAGGACTAGGGAGCCCCATTCTAATAAATATTTAGGTCCCAAGAATTCAAAACTTAAGAGACAAAACAATAGGGAAAAACAGAAACACAGATAGAAAGAACTAAACAAACAAAACAACCTTACCTTTCACAAGCTCGGACAGTCCATGCAGCAATTATCCATAATGAGATACTAAAAACCAACAGTACAGTTCCTGGACATATTGTCATTAGAGTCTTCATAACAAAACGGGTATTGAAGTTTATCTTATTTAATGCTCCAATGCTTCTAGATGAGGCATCAGTGAAAAGTTTGCTATGCAAAAGCATAACTCTGGCAATAAGATATAGTCTTAAGAACATTGGTATAGATAAAATAATATCCACATCAGCTGTTGTTGTGGATGGAGCGTAAGAAAAGGCGAGCCGGGCTGTCCATGTGAACGTATAATTCCCAGGTATGGGATGTATAGCACACACCAGTATTTCCAAGCAGATAAAGAAAATACGCTCATAAGTCATGGCTATTCTCCAGTCATCTGCTCCATTGTCCACCATGAACAACTGAAATAATAAAATATAAGGTTAACTTTAGTACATCATTAACAAAACTTGTTATAATTCCATTTTAAAATACCATAGCTTTCAGAGCTGCCAATGACCACTAAAAAAGAAAAAAGTATGCCATTTCAGAAAATGACATTACTACGTCACTATGAAGAGAAAGATAACTCTGGTTAAGACAAAAAGAATTTTTTCAAGACCTATTTTTAAGACTGCACGTGATGCTAAATTTTCATATATTATTTACTAAGAATTCTTCATATTTTGTTTCATTGTAATTTTTGATAAAATTCTGGACTAACTAAGCCTTGTTCATTCAAAATCAATTGTTTACTCTAAGTTCATAAAACTGAGACTTATTTAAGTGTTTTCAGAATTGATATCTAAAATACAAATTAAAAATACTTTAAAAGATGCAACGTTAAGCCTGCACAACAGCATATCCATATTTCAGCCAAGGTGATATTACAGCTTTTATAGAACCATCCCAGTTGTCTTTAAGGCACCAATACTAAATCATGTAAACTGTAAAATGATGTAAGAAAGTGCATAAATACTCAAAATGATATCTCATGGTGAAAATACAAAAAGTAATGTCCAGCAAATATCAGAGTAGCCCAGGTAGTTGGGTGATGTCCACTAGTGGCTGAAAATTAAATGCACATGCTGGTTGTTGCACAGTCAAGGCCTTCACCTTGTTAATCAAACAACACCTGCCACTAACAGAGAGTTGAGGTATGCAAGAACTTGCAAATAGGCAACTTTTTAGAGAGGAACATAACCCATATGTAAAAAGAAGATACAATCTCAATGACAGAAAAAGACCTTCTCATCAACTACAGTCTGAATCTAAACAAGGCTGTTCAGCAAATAGTTAATAGGAAATAAAAATACTTTTGCAGGATTTTTAAAATTGGATTATTTAAAAATGATGGGTGAGAAGGCAAAGAACACAATGTACTCCCTAATGGAAGAAAAGTACTTTCAGCAAGCTAAACACTATATACGCAGTGGAAAAGACACTCATCTGCACTGTTCTCTGCCCCTTTCCATCTTTCAGGAGTTTAAAAATACAAGCCTGATTTCTCTGTACGTGGTTTTTAGCGATCAAAAACACACTCTACATCCTCCTCACTATAAGTTTAGTCTGTTTTTCATAAAATTGCTCTACTGAAATTGTTTAGAGTAGTGATAACCTTAAATTAACTTTATCATAGTGGAACTGATACCAAAATAAATAAAGAAGTTAACCATAGTAAGGAGCACAACAAATCAAAATAAATTTATGTCTTTGTGGACTTGTTTTTTATGTTCTTTCCCTCCATCTTACTACAGTCAGTGTAAGTGACAAGATTTTGGTACTGGGGGTGGCTGCAGGAGTGGTGTCAGCAAAAAGAGGTCAGGGGCTGCTCCGCAACGTACCCATTGCAGGACATAGCTGAGTTCATCATTGAAGCTTGTGGTGCTTCTGTGAAAGCATATTTAAGAAAGGGCAAAATGCTGCCCAGGCAGCGAGGAGTGAGAGTAAAAGGTGTGAGAAACAATGCTGGAAATGCCAAGGTCAGAGAAGAAAGGGAGGAGGTGATCCAGGCACTGGAACAGAGACTTCCTTGCAGGCTTTGGAGAGGACCATGCTAAAGGAGGTATTTCCCTGAAGCCCATGGAGAGGACCACTCCAGAGCAAGGTGGATATTTCCCAAAGGAACTGTCACCTCACCTGTAGAGAGCCCACACTGCAGAAGATTCTCCTTACAAGAACTAATGCTCATGGAGGATTCATGCTAGGGTAGATTTACCCTGAAGGGCTGCAGACTATGGAGAGGACCCACACTGGACCACACAAAAAGCATGAGGAGAAAGGAGTGGCAAGGAGAAACTGTCACGGAGAGACTCCCATTCCCCATAACCCCTGTACTCATGCAGGGGAAGATAAAGGAGCTGGGAGTGAAGATGTTCATCTTGGAGAGAGTGGGGTAGGGCAGTGTGGTTTTTGCCATTATTTCTCACCATCTTACTCTACTTTTAAATGTCAATAAATTAAATTAATTTTCCCCAAGTTGCGACTGTTTTTCCAGTGCCAGTAATTGGTAAGGGATCTCCCCATTTTTATTTCAATTCACAAACTTTTTCATCTTATTTTCTCTCCTTGTCCTGTTGAGGAGGGACAGCAAAAGAGTGGCTGAGTGGGGGTCTAGCCAAGGTCAAGCCACCACACTTAGATACAGTTCCTACCTCCACTGCAATATTATAGAAGACAAAGACACTCAGTGTTGAATTAAGCTAAAGAAACACATTCAATGTATTCAACGTGAGCACATATACTTTCTTTCACCTCTGGTCTCTCCACAAACTTCACATACTAGATACATGAACTGACACTGGAAGGCCGATTTATGTATGTATGTTTGTCTGTCTTACCAAAACACTGCTGGTTTACACTTAGCAAATGCACTATTTGGTATTAAGGTCAAACTTTCAAAGTACTGTAAGGCTCCAGTGCATTTGATTCCTGTAATTAGCCCATAACTTCTGTCAGTCAGATCACAGAAGTGCTACATCAGTTACAAAGAGATCCAAGTATTTAGAACACCCAGAATACAGATTGACTGAAACCAGCTTGACTGAAAAAGAGAGATAATATCAAATGTCTCAAATGCCGTGTGGGTTTCCAGAGAAAAGAATAAATTAACAACAGATTTAAATATTTAAATTCTAAGATACATATCAAATACATGTCAAACTGGTAGAGTTAAAAAGTTTTAAAATCTGCTGAAAAAGGCGATGGTCTTTTCTCCTCCCTTTTTACTTACCATCTTCACAGATTTAAAAAAGAATTCTATATGCAGAAAGTCAATTCAAGAAAAATGATACCTTCGGTACTGGTTTAGTTTAAAAGATGAGAATAGAAGAATGTTGAGTTAAACACAGGCATTAAAATTTGATCTTACAATTTTCACAGAAGAAAATGTTATTTTATCACTCAGTTTTTTAAAAACTTTGAGATGTCATTATGGAATATATACTTGATAACACATTCACCTGTCAGCAGAAGGAAACCCAACACGCTACAGAGAAAGAAGTTTCTCCATAGTGCTCAGTGGAAGAGGTTATGCTTACAGACACAGAAGATCTTTATCAACCTCCCTTGACCTTAGCTGAGCCAATTTCTCCTAAGGAAAATAGTATTTTAAAGTGATTGTATCTTCAGCTGTCATATAATGAGATTTAGGAGGTGAAAACATGAAAGGCAGAAAATACCAGAAATAACAAAGGACCACAGATCCAGTACAAAAATTTCTATTCCATGAAAATATTAATATTTCAAAATCACATTTATGAGGTAGATTTCCTTACAATTCTTTGCATCTAAGTTCAAACTACGATGGATATCAAAAATTCTAGAACATGTATGGGCCTCTAACACACACTCTGAATAACTATTAAGTTCAGACATAAGAAAATGACAAAGAAATTAGTAAAGGATTTCATGTCCATTTTATATACTTTCAATTATCCAATCTTCTAAATGCAAGTTTCCCTTTTAATTTTGAAGATACAGAGGTATTTGTGTGTGCCTGTGTGCTTGGCTAGGTACTTCTAGTTTGGAAAGTGAGGAACATAAATGAATGGAAACGAGAAAGGACAGCTGAACAGCACAATTTAAAGGTTATTTACACACAGTCTTAGATGCTTTCAGTTAATCCTGTTATAATAACCATGCATTAATTTCAAGATACTACTCCCCATTTGAATTGAGTACGATGCTAGCAAGAAAAAGAGAACATAATAAAAGAGTGAGACAACTTTTCCTGTACATTTGAGTCCTGCACAGAGAAGGACAAACTCCAGTCAAGGTTAAAGATCTTATGCCAATTCATAGCTTTCAAATTTCGTGTAATTATTCAGTGTTAAAATCTAATTCAAGTACTTCATCAGTGTACTGCAAGGTTTTTCAAATACAGAACTCTCATATACCTTTACTTAGTCTGCACTCTGTATGAAAAATTCTAAAGTTATTTTCACTTGGAATTATGTAATGTATGCATGTAATGTATGCATGTAATATATGTATGCATATATGCATGTAATGTATGCATATTGTATGTAAATATAAGATATAGAATCAATCTTTAACTTCAAATAAACTTGGTATTTGTAATCCCACACATTAAAAGCATAAAATAAATATAATATCATAGATATTTTCATGGTATGTGTACCTTTCATGTAATACCATAGGAAAAAAAGAGAAACATATCCAAAGTATACAGATTGAACTCAATGACAAATTAGATCAGACTCCATGAAGACCAGAAATAAAAGAAGTTAATTTTCTAAATCATTAGTAAATAAAAACTTTCATAGCATGCTACCACAGGTTGTTAATGAATGCAAAGAACAAGGAAACCTGTCTGTTTTAAAAAAGCCTTTATAGGTAAAACAATAAGTTTGAAAACTGTAGTGCTACCCTGGTCTAATACTGTGGGGTTACATTAGTACAGGAGTAAAAAGGAAGCAACAAAGTGATAAAGCAGCATCAGCTGTAGTCCTGGAAGCATTCCTTGGAGAAATGGAATCAATGTTACTTACAAGGAAATTGTTGCAATTGTTTAATTTAAGAATCAAAATTTAAAATTGTCAAATACTGGAGTCACTTAAACTTTATAAAAGAACTGATGGGACTACAATTTAGAGTAGCAAAATATAGCCTCTGGGGCTGCTGACTTACCAAAACTTCTGAGCATTTTTCTATAGTTTGGAGTGCCCAAAATATCATTTACACAACTAAAAGAAAGCCATTATGGTACTCAGGGAGGAGGAAGATACTGCTTTTGTCTTCCTAATCCAAATAGCCAAGTCATCGTCCCAAAACACCCCATTAAGTAAGAATTATTTAAAACCATACCGTGATGGGAGATTGATATCTCAGGCCTTTAGCACAGTTGCCTCTAACTAGAGGATGAAAATTACCTTCTTACATTATCAGAAGGCACTTAATCCAATGGTCTGCAAATTACCTAAAGGCCTGTGCTTGACCTTGGAGAGCCTGCAGGAATTCCTGGCAGCTGCTGTACTCCTCATCCTGAATACAATGCCACAAAGCACAGATGTTAGTGGGTTTAATACATATGTAAAGTCATGAGGCAGCAAATGCCCTCTACACACAAAACCCAGAAGGTAAACAATATCTTTGTTCACAAAATTACATGAGGGATTAGCTACCTTGTATTTGCCAGAATGTTTCTCACATCTAGAGTTGAAGTCAAACTTTCTAGTAGGTCACTAGAAATTGATCAACAAGAACTTGTGGATATACCTATCTATTGAATGAAATACGCTTAATTCATTCAAATGAGGAAGCTAGACTGCTCTACTACTTATACAGGTAAACTAGTATACAAACACATATACCCCTTCCGACTATAAACATGCCAATTTAAACAGCAGATTGCAAAAGTCTTGTAGTTTCAATTATTATTTGCATAGTATATTTATTTAAATTTGCATCTCTTTGCAAAATCAGTTTTTCAGAATTATTAATATTTTGCTATAAACACTGTGTACATCAATGCATGTAAAGCAAACTTCATGTTAATGTGTTATGGTGGCTAAAAAGGCTCAAAATACTTGTCTCAAATACTACATTTAAACAATGCCATCTCAGGAAGGGATATGTAAAAGAGGCTCAGAACATTTATAGTCTTTGTGAACTGTATTTTCAGAAGTGCATTACCAAAACCTTCACATTAAAATACATTTGAACTACACATCTTGGTTACTCTGACAAGTCACACATAACCTTAACCATTTCAAAAAACATATATGTGTTAAACAATGCTCTTAACAGGTTTGTCTGTCTCTGTCCCTCAGAAAATTATAGAAAAATGGAGACCTTTTAGAAAGAAAAGAATTTATGATCAAATAAACTAACACAGGGTTAAAATCTGCATGAGCCCACACAGTTAAATTCTGCCTACCCCTACTTCCCTTCTGGTTTAAACCACATACTGACAGTATTTTTTTCTATAGCTTTTTCTCTCTAAAGGTACTCAGAAGCATCCCTCAATATTCTTAAATGGCACTGGCCAGATTTTCAGCTCTGCTCTTCATCTCAAACAACTACAGGCTTTGAGCTTACACCCCTGACAGCCTACTATGTCAAAAGACCATTATAGTACTCAGCAATTGCTGGGACGTACGTAATTTCATTTCATATAGGTCTGTCCATGTATATATATGTGCTCCAGGGACATAAAGAAGGTGAGATGCTCCTGAAAATGCCATTAACTTTCTATGCCAGTAATAGTACTAAGAACTGAAATCCAAGGACTAGAAAGGGGGAAAAAGAAAAAGACATTCCAACATATCAGGACTTGTTTGCAAATGCTATGGAGAAGAACCTCCTGAGATAATTATGTATTGAACTAGGAAATCATCACAAGTTTATATTAAAAAAAAAGTCAAAGTAATTAGATAATGAGCTCAGTATTACTAATAGAGTGGATTGTAAACAAAATTAATATAAAACCATTTTTTTTTCACTTTCATTATTAAAAAAGTATTTCACAAGATGATCTCCTAGTACAATTCATTTTGGACTCCTGCTTGAATAACCACAGCTGAGCTTCCTCAGATCGGTAATCAACAGAGAGATAGTTACAGGAATTTTTATGAACCTTTAAACAAATCGGAGCTCCATAAATAAAAGTCCACCACTTGGGGTTATTATATTCATTTGAGATATTCAGCAGAATAACCAGTAAGCAACTCAGTTAAACTGACTGGATCAGGAGTTTCTACTCAGTCAATTTCTATGAAAGATATTTCTTAATTTTTAAAATACTCTTAATTTAACAGCTATTTCATTATACCAGATCCTACCCACTCCAGCTGCTTAAAATACAATGAGAATAAACTCTTTAAATTACCACACATAGAAGGCTTCCATCCAGCATCAGCAGTTCCCAAACGTTTTGTGCCTGGGATTGACAGTCAACAATGTTCTCCAGTCAGACACAGAAGCAACATGACTGATTAAAGCTCTGAATGTAACTTAAGTGCAAGAAGAATAACAGAGAAGGAACAAAAACTAGCCATAAACTAAAACACAGCAAGTTCCACCTCAACATGAGGAAGAATTACTTTACATTGGGGGTGGTAGAGCACTGGAATAAGCTGCCTAGGAGTCTCCCTCCCTGGAGACATTCAAAACCCACCTGAACATGTCCCTGTCTCACATGCTCCAGGTGACCCTGTCTTGGCAGGGGAATCTCCAGAGGTGTCTTCCAAACCTAACTATTCTGTGATTCTCTGATTCTGTGATTTCAGATAGTTCTCCTGCATAAACATACAAACTGGGAAAATAGGACCACTTCACTAAAATAGCATTCATCTTTTTCATACTATTTATTATTCTGTCATTTAAAAAGTAGAGTAGAAATAACAAAGAAAATAAAAAGAATATATATGTTACTACATAACAGATACAGTTACTAAAGAATACACTGAGTGACCCAGAGCAACCCACAAGAGCACTTCTTACAATTGACCATGGGATGGAAAAGATACCTAGTTTTCAATATCAGCTTTCCCTACTCTCCCCTGCCCCCCCTTCTCTCTCCACACACCCCTGCAAGAACCTAAGGACTGAGCAAGGTTATTGGGATATAGCCAGCCCCCAGGAAACATTTCAGCATGTAACCTAACCACACCACAACTTGTCAGAGAGTTCAGCTTCCACCAGCTGCCAACCCACACTACCCTCTGCTTCTGCTGGCCTGATCTGGCTCACTTTCCCTGCTAAAAGAGTGCACCAGAACATTAACTATTTATTACACCTAAAGGGGAAGGTTGCAAAGAAATAGTAAATGCTTTCCTTAGGTCCACTTTCACAGATATAAACAAATGACCACACTGGAAAAACAACCATGCTAATACAATAATCTCTAACAACAACAGCAAAAAACTCTTCAAAAATTTCTTCTAGTCTTTTAGGTCTGCTTCAACTACTACACTGAACATGGTAGCATGAGGATGAAAACACTGATTTCAAAATAAGGGATGATTTTAGTTTTGCACTGAAGCAGCAGTACCAAAACTTCATATATAAAGAATATAGCACATCTGCCTATAAAATAACCACTATTTCACAGAACTAATGTTTAGAATGTATTTACTAAGAAACATAGTGGTCTGTGTTATGTTTTTCTCCATTACAAGTACCTCAGAAATAAAGTAATTCTGATACTGTATTCTTCTTGCAGAAACAAAATTCGCTGGGGAGAAGCATCTACATTCCAATATATTTATACTATTAATTTTAAATAATTATTTCACAATTCTTCCTTTAGGATTTGTTTTTCTTCATTCAGTACTAAAAATAATTTGTTCTACAGATCACTGCACAAAGAAACACCAGCTCTCAAAACAGCTGCCATCTGCCACTATGAGAAACCTCTCACTCTCTTCAGGGATGCTCAGTTTCATTACTCCTAAGAACACTGGAACCAATTAAAAAGAAGGATGTATTTTCTGAAGAATTGGCAATATTTTTGCAAGGGAAACAGAAGTTAAAGGAAGAAACATTGAATGTGAGGCTAGATAAGATGAGTTAGCTCATTCATTCTACCAAAGGAGTACAACAGTAACTCTAAACTAAGGAACCTGTTTTTAAGGAATGACTGGTACCAAAACATCACATACACAAGAATCTGTCTTCTCAGTTTCTACTTTAGTGTTTACTTGTGACATAAATACTTCAAGTATACTTCAGGAATACTTCAGTAACTTTGATATTTTTTATAAACCGATTACATTTTTATTTGAATGACAATCGGTGAGTACACATCAGCACCACAGGAATTATAAAATCCCTGTAAAGTGTTCTTACTGTGTCAGAAACAGTTTAATCAGGAACTTCATTTAAGTGTATGTTCATAACAATACATAAATACAAAAACCTAAGTATTTGTTGTCCTAGAGCATGACCACTTAAATAAGGGAAAGTATATTGTGCAGAAGGAAAAGTGGAATGGAGTTAGAAGTACTTGTGTATTTAAAAATCCTGATAAACATAGTCATGCAATAAAGCCAAGTGTTTTGAGGCACTCGATCTTATTCAACCTAAATGATTCTATGATTCCTGCAAGAAATGCCTCTGTAATTCATCCTCACAAGTAAAATTGTGAGGGAGCAGCAACAAAGCAGCCTTTTATTAATGAAGGCCTAAAGTGGGCTTCTGGCTAAACCATATAGCAGATAAAAACTCCTTCAAAGATTAAGTTAAAGTATCTTTAAAAAGGGTAGCTTTCAACATCAGGTTAATGAACATAGGCATGAGTATATTTACAGGTGTTTACCTGTATTTCTTTATAGGTTAAATATGGTTTTAATTGATCACTACTAATTATGACTGCAGCTGCTTCCTCAGGAAAATAAAAAATCTTAGCATACGTCTTAGCACACAAAGTTCTTTTTGCTGCCCATTAATTATTTGAATATTACAGCTTCGTCAAATCTGTTGAGTTTACAGCAGCTATCAGGTAAAAGATGCTCCATCCTTAAAGCTATTGGGTTTTTTAAGATGTCTGAAAACTAGATACATGAAACAAGTTTGCACTGATTGCTGTCAACCCCCTTATTATCCACAATTTAAACATAAAATTGCTATTCAAAATGTTTTAGAAAGCTTTATTTTTACAACCCTCATGCTCAGTAGGACAGACCACAGCAGTAAAAATTCTGATGTCCAGCAGTTAACACAGGATGCTATCGGCCACAACATACATAGACAAGTCACTGGTGAAACACAAGAATTATTAATTTTGGATGAGATGACATCTCTGATCACAGGCTTGATATAAAAGAATCTATCTTTTTTATTTTCTTTCCAAGTGCCAAATGATAAGGGAAAAGAATGGTCTGCTAGCTGACAACCACACTGCTAAATTGTTCCATTGCATCCCAGTCTGTTGTGGGAGGTAGACAAATGTCTACTCATATATGGTTGCACATAAAGATTGAGAACCAAACATTTTCCTATCTGACAACCAAATCTGAAAGTCAGACTAGCCACGGGTAGTCTTCTATCAATATCTTTTTTACATATTTTGCCATTAAACTGTCTTGAAACTATATTGAAACTGAACTGGCAATACATCGGATTCAGCACTTGTCCTATCTTACCACATAAAGATCTAGTTATTCTAAACTATCATAATGTGAAAATCACAACAGAATGCAAATTATTGGCTTTTACCATGAAGTCTAAACCTGAATGAGGACAAAATAAGCAGGTGAGCTTAGTGTGAAGCCATTTACCCTTGATACCACTCAGATAAGGATTATGCTCTGGAGCAGCTGCCACAGGGTACCTTTACAGCTACACTCTAATTTGGACAAGAATTGCTGTTGTATCAGCCCATTCATTATGCAGAACCCAAGCACAGCTCATGGGTAGTATACTACAAAGGAATCTACAATAAAAGGAACTCACTACAATCTGGGTGTAGTAGCTGCATGGCCAAAACTGAATTTTATGGCTACTGGAGAGAGTAGTTCAATGGGTAAAGGGAAAGTGGGTTAAGAGCATCCTTGGCTTATTCATAAATAAATCTCTGTTCAAGAGCTTTCAAGTCTTCCTGACAAAATATTTAATTAATAAGGGTGTTGAGGATCAAATTCTTAACATATAATAAGGATGCTCTAAATTGAAATGGTCTAAAAATCCCACTAATTTAGATACTCACAAATACAGATCCTTTTCTGAAGTCAAAATACAGCTCAATTGTGTATGACTGGTATAAAAATGATAATTACTATTGTATCAGAAAAGTAAGAACAATTTTGATGAATCCTTTATTAAACTTAGATGTTATCAGTGAATGCTTGGGAATCATTATTTCTAGTAATTTTTATTATTTGTTTAGGTAGGAGATAATTTATTTTATGCTGTCTAGCCACACTTGGACATTCAGTATTTCTCCAGGTTCCCAGACTGAAATCAGAGTTCTATGTATGTGGATTTTCTTGATGTAATGGTGCAGATTGAATCAAAGTTACTATGCTATTTTCATTTTTAAAGACATGCCTCATTCTCTGGCTGCAACAGAGCATATTCTTAAAAGCATAACAACCTTCACAAAACAAGAAATATTAGTCATTACCTAGAATGGATCTCAGTTTTGTTAAATGACTGAATATGAAAAAGTGCTTCATAATGTATTACTCTAGTGAAAGTCACTACCATGAGAGGTCACGGGTAGGGTAGGTGGGAATGTCTCTATACACCTGCCCCTACAGAAGCTGCAGAGCTATGAAAGCTGGAATAAACAACTTTAATAGGGATAAAAGGCTTCATAAAGATTTCCAATAGTATCTCATTAGAACACTTTCTAGAGCACTGCATTCATTTTACATTGCAATTTTTGGAACATCCGCTAAAGCAGGCATATAATTCTTGAAAGTTATAGGCATAGCTGGATGGCAATTACAGTGTCTTATTTACATGACAAATGACTGTTCTGAACATAAGACTAGAAGACAGGCAAGCCTAAGCTTCAAATCTAGTTACAAAGCCATCCCACAGCATTTGAACTCTTGGTCTCAGTGTTCCCTTTTGTAAAAATATCATTTAAGTGACAGAAAAAATGTGAGGACTTGTCCAGGTAATTCCCTTTGACAATGAAAACTAGAATATAAATATTTGTTGTAGAATCATTTCCTTTTTTCAGGCTATCTTACATCTACCCATCAAACCACAGAACTGATACATAACTGCTTACGGAAGATACACAGCTACATTCTGAAATACTATCAGGAACAATATTTATTGCAGAATACAGATAAGAAAGTTCAGGAAGCTCTTTATCCACAGCTGGCAATAAAATCTATGGATATGAGCTCATGTATATTTACTTTTCAATTATTTTTTATTTCAAATATGCTCTTTTACAAGCATACATCTATATATATATCTACATATATATATATATATACATATATATACAAATTATACTTAAGAGTCACATATGTACAGTCTTTTAACTCTCTACTTCTGACCTTGATGGCTCCTGCAGCCTTCAGGAACTTCGTGACTGTGTTCAATTAGAAGTCAATAAACAGTGTATCCAATATATAGCTGTTGGTCAGCTACATAACACAGAACCCAGCTCTATCCTATTCATCTGGAAAGCTGCACAATATTAGCATGCACAGAAATTTAGAAGCTGCCATTTGGACACAAAATGTCTTTGTTTTAATATGTTTCTTTACAGAAAAAAAAACCCAAAACAAAAACCCAAATGCCAGAGCACACTACCCTTAAAAAGATTAAGAGCAGTGACTTTAAAATATAAAGTTATTTGATGCTTACCCTTTGGCTTTACTTTACATAGCATTAACAGAGATGTTTCCATTTGTCATGAAAAGGTTTAGTATTTCCTCTAAAAGAATCTACTTCCAAAAGATCTGTCAGCCTCCACCAAAATGAAAGATAAAGAAACACCTTAGAAGATGCACACATTGCTTTTCTGAACTCACTTCTCTTCGCTCCTACACAAAGTATCTAATATTCACACCCTTTAGCATTTAAAATGCCAACACAAAACAATGTTTATTAAGGACTGTTTTCACACAGATGGAAAAGCACATTTGCACAAACTGTTCAAGAGGAAAAATTGAATGAATCAAGTTACAAATATGTGACACCCTGCAACTAAGAAAATATTTATGTATGATATTAACTGAACAATTCAGTTTGCAAAAGCCTGGGTTCACATAAATCCTTTTAAAGTATAAAATGTTCCTGTTTCACCACTCCGTTTACAAAAGAATTATTTCTGAGCTGTAAAGCATGTTCTCATGACAGTCTCTCCTGACCTTTTGACAGACATAAGAAGAAATTTCTTAATGTGGCTTTCAGTAAAATAATGGGACAAAGTAATTTTACACAACCTAATCAAAAATATGCTGAGACACAGGTATTTCTCATATATTTTTTGAATGGAAGTTTTTCCATTCATGTTTTTCAATGTAACATAGTTTATGTTATTAAACAAACAAATAAAAAACCCCACGCATGAAAAAAGGTATATTAAATTCTGTTTGTGTGTGTTCTCATGATGTGTAACTTTTCTCTTTTCCATACAACAGAGCTGTGGAAACTTTTTATAGTGACCAATACATCCAGCTTACCTGAAAGCTAATTACAAGATCAATTACAGATTCTTCTTTTATGGACAATTCATATTTTAAAAGGAGCTTCATAGGCTCAGAGTAGTATTTCATCCTCTAGTAAGGGAGTGTAACAACAACACTTTCATCATCAAGGGGGAAAACGATTGATTGAAGTTCCATAGAAGCTTCCACACAGTTTTTTAATTCTCCCAAGTCTTAAACAGCAGCCATTCCTGTTCTGATCTTTGCTCAAAACATATGAGAAGTATGTCTCAAATCAAACTCAAAGCCCAAGATACTTCATTTAGTAGATCATATACAAACCAGAACCAGAATCAAAAAGCATTAATTTACACTTGTCAGTTTTGGCACACTTTCACTTAGAACTCAGGCAAAACAAAACTGCAGTCAAGTACCTGATAGAATTTTCTAATCTGAAGGCCTCACAGTTGAAAGATCTGGCATGGACAACGCTTTCACAGTAAGATGGGCATGCAGAATGCCTCCAAGATTGTATACAGCAGTATCTTTTGCTTTCACCTAAGCTACACAATTTATACAAACCCAGAATCTTACCTCTGGTTACAAATGTTCTCTCTCCTCTAATATGGGCAATAACATACCTCACACTTCATAATGCACTACTATGTCTTGATAAACTCCCAACAGTCTCATAAAAAATTGCTCAGAACCATGCCAGATATGAATAGATAATGCTAGGTATGGCCAGGCCAGTCACTCAGTGTAACACCTCCTCCTACATTCTAATGAAGCCTGTTGGAAATGGAGGCAAAATGCACATGTAACTTTAATGCCCCTTCTGAGGTTGATCACTATTAAAGGATTTTCCAGCCTCTCTTCCATGCCATATGCATTAAAACGCTACATCTCAGAAACACTGGGCAGCTGTAACTTTATCTACATCAACAGGATCTACTGTACTGAAACTGAAAAATGTACTGAACAGAATTAAAACTAAGCATTTCCACAAAAACACTCTAAAGTGTTAATTTGACAGATATGGTGTTAATTTGATAAACATGGTGTCCTTGGATTCCTATATGATTTTCTGCTGAGCACGACATACATGAAATGTAAGCCTGATTGGTAGAAGAGAATTTTTGAGTCTGTACATAAAGTTATTGTATCCTGGATCAACTGCTATGCAATGAGTTCTGCTGTTGCCTGATCCAATACCAATTAAAATAAATAGAAAAAAAATAATCACTAATTCTCAAAAGACTGCAGATGAGGATAAACACCACTTAAGGTTTATTTCTTGATTTTCACCAGTTTTTCACCAGACTTGCTCTCTGTGCTCTAACTCATTCATTTCTGCAGCAGAAGATCTATAGCCTGTGTGAGCAATCTCTGGTGCTTCACCATACCTAAGCAAATGTAAAAGTCAACAGACTGCCAGCAAGACAGCTAATGAGATGCAGAATATCCATAACTTGTTATGAAAAGAAACTGTAAGGGAGCTTAACTTTGGTTCATGAGTGCAAAATTTTTACTGCAAAACTTTCCACTGACACTACTAAGATAATGAAGATCCTGAAAACAGTGTTTAATACCATCATGCATTATGGGATTATCTGCACAACAAACAGGTCAAGATACGTATTTATTACCATTCTTAGCTGTTACCTGATACTGCCTGTTCCATTTTTCTAAGTTTTCAGGCACAGGGAGAAGACGACTGATTCTTCAGAAAGACATTTGGGCTCTCAGTTGTGATAACTTTTTATAAAGGTAATGAAGACTGGAAGTGTCCAAACCTATCAGTAGCACGTTTTCCCACCAGTTCAGAATCATCTAGGGATTGAAGGGGCTCTCTCCCTGGAGCCCTGGGAGGTTCTGCTGTGAAAGCAATAGCTTAACCTTAGAGTCTGCAAGACTTTCCACAGGAATTCCACCTAAGTTTGAACTAGCAATACATTTTAGAATTGGTTAAAAATTCCAACTGACATTAAAAAAAAAAGTTCTATTGATTTCTATTCACTTCTAACAAATAGCAACAACTATCATGGTTCTGCACGAGTGACAATATCTGCATTAGGGAGAAGGAAAAGAGGCTCAGATGCTGTCCAAGAGAGTACAGGTTAGCATTACTCAGGTTACTATTATTCAGGACAGGCAGTATATTTATTTACACAAGGGATACACTAAGCAACCCAGCATTAAAAGAGAAGTGTTCCAGATATTTTCTTCCACTGACCACCATCTCTCAATAACTATTAGGTGGAATGCTCAGCAAAAGACATTAAAGACCTCCTACTGGCAATCTCGCAGAATTTTGATTTTAATCTTTTGCTCTGAGTAATACAAGAAAGCGCCAGTGGAACTTCAGGGGTACGTGGTTAAAAAGCTTTTCTACCTCCAGCAGTACTAGAGACAGGCAAAGATGTCCATTTTTTAATAAAAGTAGAAAAACTGTAGCTTTACCATGTGAACTGCCACCCAAAACTTTCTTAAATTCAATTTTATTTATGGATCTAACAGCATATTGCACTAGAGAAATGTGGAATGGAACAGTAAGTTCTACAGATTTTACAATTTTAATTATGTTACCTTCTGCCTCTGCTTTAATTATGCAAAATATTATTAAGTAACAAACTGTTTATACATTAATTGGATAATTTATACATCAAAAATTATTATGATAATTGGATCATGTTGTCTTTTTAGCTCTTCTCTCCTTCACCTCTTCAAACTCTCAACTGGAGCAACAGTCAGAGAAATACCTGTTCTAGGCTAGGATAATGATCATTTTTCATTAGGATAATTACATTTTTCCCATTGATCTTTCAAACACAAAGCACTTCCTCTGAAGAACTGAATCAACAACCACACAAGCTTGGAGAGAGAGCAATGCATATTTCATTACCTTTCAAGGGTGATGTTTTTAACAGTATTATAGGCATGACAACAACGTAACAAAAAGAGAACACACATTTTGGGGTTGTCACTATCTTGAATTTCAGCTCTGTTGCTGTTGCTCATTAGGATTTTTTTTCTAGAAGGGGGAAGGATGTGAAGCAAACTTGTTTGTAATTTTTATGCTCTCTTCTGGAAACAGTAAGGTAAGCTATGAATTAGCCCTTGAACCCAACTGGTTTCATCTGACTTCTATTGTATTCTTAACACTAACTTATATTTATTAAATTCTTATAGCTGTACAGAATAATTTAGTACACTGCCATCACTGAAAACCTATTTGATAAAAATATTTTAACATTTACGGTATTTTACAAGACTATGCAACATTCCGACAGTTGTCTAAAAACCGCAGCTACTACCCTTCTGGAGACTGTGGTCGGCCAGATGCAGAGCCCTGTAAGTTCCAGAGAGCCCATAAACAGAACTGTGTAGCGAACAGGTTTTGAAGGAGAGGCGGAAAGGGACGGATGTGCCGCCCGGGCCGGGCGCTCCGCGCGGAGCTGTCCGCGGTGCTGAACAGGCGGTGCGGAAACCGCCGGGATACTGGGAGTGCTCCAGCTCCTACACCGCACATCAACCGCGGGAAAAGGTGACGAAGAAAACTCACTTGTCTCACGTCGCTATATCACTGTCGGCTTGGGAAGAATATTAGCAAGCCTTTATAAACTTCCCTGCCAATGTCTTTAAAAAGCGCAGCAGGTCTGGGACAGGCAAACTCTGGAGTCTGGTTTAAGTGACCAGCTCACTGCTTTCAAAGCAAAACTTATAAGCCACGTTGTATCAATGGGAAGACTAAAGCCACCTGCTATGCTGCTAGGCACTGGCCCATGGACATCTTTGCAGCATGGTTGTTCGATCTCCCTACCAATAAATCATGGTCACAGACTATTGAAAAGAACGAAAAAGCTGATTTCCACTCACCAGCATTTTAGGTCACCAGAGGTTTCTCTGTATTCATCCAGCAATCAGTAATAATTACTAAAGTGTCAGCTCTTTGCTTCCTAGCATTTTTTTTTGCCTCATGCTTTGTAGAAAACTTTACTTATGCTTAGGCTGGTTTGCTTCTACCAGAGTATGAAAGTGACCACACCACAAGCAAAATACAGCAACCTTCTTCTCTTCTATGGAACAAATTCTCCTCTCTCAATGAATTCCTGCCTATTTACGCCACAAAAAAATGTTAAAATATGTTTCAGACAATAATCAGAAGACAATAATCAGAAAGGAATATTTGAACTGGAATGGGACTGACAAATAGCTGGTGCAAATAGTCCTCCTGGACTCAACCAACCATCTGTGGGCTCTATCCTACAAACCTCATTCATTCTACTGCACATAGTAAGGTGTTTACTTGAACTAAAGGCATGTCTGCCTCCAGAAAACAGTCAACTTTAAAGGTTATTTAACAAACATTACATTATCAGATTTACCCAGTATTTTCTTTTGCCTGGTGAAGATTATATAAGTCACTAAGCCTAAGTATTTTTAAGGTACTTCTTTTTTTCAGGTCTCAAATGTAACATAAATTTTACAACTGTCGGATGGAGGTAGCTTTTGCTCTACATACTCTTCACCTTATTTTTTAAAAATCAAGTGTATGCAGAAAAACAGACTATGCGTAAATTCAAAACGGAGCAGACATCTAATAGCTAAGGGAAGTACTATGTGCTTTCCTTCTAACAAGCTCCTTGAAACAGAGAACTTCCTTTCATTTTCAATATGAATGACAGAACCCCTTGAAGCTGCAGCTCACTTCAGGCCCTGTCATGAGTAATGCAGTTTTTGGTGTCTCTCATGCTAAAACATGGGGCATTGCTCTTTTACAGGCAGGTATACTTGTGTTCTATACAGTCAGGTAGCACTGAAAACTACATTAATCGTGATTAAGTCACATGATTGTGTAGCTCCTTTCATGTAGTTGCATAAATGAGGAAGTTCTTTAAAACAGTCAGTTAAAAAAAAGAAAGTGGAATGACAACTTCAGGTTTTTTATTATAGTTTCTTTCTGATCCCTAAGAGACCTAATTCCTAAGATAATGAAAATATGTAACCCTCTATCTGAAAAAAACCAGCAATGAATTGAATCTTGGAGTAACTACTTAGTATAAGCTGATGCTTAAAGAGACCTACAACTATTTGGTTATCTTCCATAAAATTTTCAATTTAAGGTTTCTGGAAAATGCATAGACTAATTCAAACATTTACAGAGGAATTGTTTTCAGCTTTGCTCTTGATGCCTGAAGCACCACTTGTGGGATGATACACCAGAGAAGGCTCCCACACTTCAGCAGTGCTACTTATTTATTTTTATACAGATGAAGAGACCTCTTCATGAGTACTCCTGTAGTTTATAAATATGCTCTCTCTTCAAAACACTTACTTATTGAGTACAATATCATTAAACAGCTTTCAATATCTTTGATATTAATGCAGAGAAACTGAGTTCTGAGCCAGTAAAAGAAGTTTTGCATGTGCAAGGTCTGCACAACAAGATCCAACCTGGCAACATAATACTTCTTTAATATTACCCTAAGTAGGGAACTATGGTACCATTTCACATTGAAATTTCACAAATTCATTTGCACAGAAGCAGGGTACTATACAATTCTTAATTTATCTTTTTTTTTTTTAACTGATTAGTATTAATCAGGGCAAAAGTCTTCTTTGCCCTTGAAATCTGACATTTCAGTTTTCAGCTCAAGGGATCTCTAATCTGAAAAAGCAAAAGCACTGAAAAAAGCACTGAAAAAAGTACTGAAAAAAGCACTGAAAAAAGCACTGAAAAAAGCACTGAAAAAAG